>NC_081414.1:882984769-883295769 GCF_030272615.1 Cryptomeria japonica
CTGCACCGGTAAATCCTACAAGATACAAATCTATGATTGCAAGAATTATTTATTTGACTCAGACTAGGCCTGACATTATGAATATTATTTGTATTGTTTCAAGATTTCAAAGTGATCCTAGACAAAATCATGAGATGGCGGTGAAAAGGATTTTTTGGATACTTGCAAGGTACATCAGAATATGATTTATGGTATCCTAAGCATGATAACTTTGTTTTATGTGCATATACAGATGTTGATTGGGCTGGAGATGTTGATGACTGGAAAAGTACTTCTGGTGGAGCTTTCTTTCTTGGAAATAAGTTGGTTTCATGAATCAACAAGAAACAATCATGTACTTATTTATCTACTATTGAATCTGAGTATGTTGTTGTTGTTAACTGTACACAATTTTTATGGATGAAGTAAATGTTGAAGGATATAAAGGTGGATTGTCATGCACCAGTAGTTATTCACTATGATAACTCAGTTGCTATTGATATATAAAAGAATCTAGTATTTCATTCTAAGACAAAGCACATATCTATCAGGTATAAATTTTTGAAGGAGAAGGTGGAAGCAAATGGAGTTAGATTGGTTTATGTGAATAGTAAAGAATAGATTGCAGATATTTTCACTAAACATTTATCCAAGGAATCATTTGAGTACCTAAGAGACAGATTGGGGGTTTCTGCCCCTCTGGTAGAGACTTGATTGATGTGGTTTGGCATTAGTCTGAAATGCATTAAAAGAGATACTATTCATTCCAACACTGACATGGGATGCTACTGCTCAGGGGGAGTTGTCGGCTTTGAGATTCAAAGGCATGTTTTTGCTTTGATATTTTTGTCAGATTTCTAGCATTGATGTCAAAGAGGGAGACATAGTAATTTGAAAAAGATAAAGGAAGAAAATGATAAATGACAAAGGGGGAGAAATATGAAAAGGGAGAGATATTATTCAAAGGGGGAGAGATACTGATATTCAAAGCTATATGCAGGTGATTGTTGGTTGTCTTCCATAGGGGGAGACTTGTTTGGTATTTCTTGGTACTTAGATGTTTTTCACATCTAGTGTTGCCATTAATGCCAAAGGGGGAGATTGTTGGCCATTTGGTGGAATTCATTATGTGTTTCATTAATGTTTTGTCATTGATGTCAACACTAGCTATTTGGATGCTTTACCGACACCCTTCTGGTCCCAGTAGATTAAGTGGTTTCTAGTTAACTTGGATCCAACATGATCTAGTAGACTGGTATAATATGGTGATGGAATTGGCTTGTTCTTGATATTTATACTCTTACTTGATTAGTTGGTTTTGATCTAGTGATTGGATGCTATCCTGCTTGCTTATAAGATTGGTTTTTGGTTTTGGCGAGGGTTTCACCAACAGAGCTTTTGATGGAGATCTTTGATGAATTACATGAGTGGTGTTGGTGCAGCTTCTAATGGAGTTTTAGAATGTTGTTGGTGATCATTTTTGAAACTTCGCATTTGGAGATCATAGGTAAAGCGTGTGGACCTATACTTGGTCTCCGTTGATCTAGGTTATAGACTGACATTAATGTAACGTGTGGAAAGGACCTATTTATGTATTTCTAGGATGTCTTATGTGTTGATACTTATTTTTTCTAAGGTCGACATGGTTTGTAATTATGTAATTGGTTAATTGTCTGGTGGTCAACCTAATTGTTTATGGTCGAGGGTTTGTATAAATAGATGTAAGATCTCATTGTAGATCATCATAGTTAATGTAAGAGGTCATGGTCAAGGAATGTAATGTGCGAATAATGTAATATCATTTAGGAAGAGGACTTGGTCGATCATTGGAGATCGAATTGGGTTTATGTAAGAGGATTTAGTCCTCCGGTATTGAGCTTAACCAGAACTATACTCAGGCATAGGAGATGCTATCTTTTATAGTTCAACACTTCTCTGGATTGTAGTTTGGATTTATATGTAGTCAGTGAGGCTCCTCTTGTGATGAGCAGTGTGATCTAGGTTGTTGGCCTTCCTGCAAGTACAGGGTAATTCACATACTTACTGCAGAAGTATTATCTGATTGTGGGTAGGCTTCTCATCATGGTTTTTCCCTTTACTGGTTTTTCCACATACAAATTTTGGTGTTGTGTGGATGGATTTTATTCTACGATTATTGTTTATGCTTAATTGGATTAACTGCTATTCTTGTATTATTATTTTGGGTTCTGATATTAAAGTTTAAATTGCTAATGCTTCTAGTAATCTATGACAACTGATTCACCCCCCCCCCTCTCAGTTGTCTTTTGTTTATCTAAACTGCCCAATAGAATGTAGGTTGGTATGACCAATCAGAGATCTTTCATGAATCAGAGACCTAATGGTGTATGGTAAAGATCTTTCAATGACCGAAGAAACCCTACTTATCGGAAACCTTATGGAACCAAACTAGTCCTTATGAGATAGAGTATAGACAAAATGTGACATGTTCAATTTGTCATAACTTTGGACATGTTCCTATGAACTATTGGAAAAGAACTGGTAGAGGCATTGATGGACCCTGGAGAGAATTTGGTATGGCATGTTTTCATTGTCATCAATTGGGACACATTGCTAGGTTTTGTAGAGATGAGATGAACCAACTGGTAAATCAGTCTGCTGATCAAAAAGGGAAGAAGAAAGTTGGTGTGGAAGAGACCAGAGAAGAGATGCACAAGATCTGGAGAAATAAGAGTGATGAGAAACCATCGAAAGATCCCAATTCTTCACCTAGTGTGGAGAACTCATCATTGATTAACTAAGTTGTCTATAAAGCTTAGGGGGAACTTATTGTCAGATCTATCTCTAAACCCCCTGTATGGTGTGCGGTAAGATAAATCTACATATTTTGATGCATTTTGATGTTATGTAATGATTTTAGACTGTAACCATTATGATTGATATGTTTTGGAAACTGGTAGTATATTTTTAGATTGAATGGTTTTTAGGGTTTATTCAGCAGGTAAAACATTTAATGCAGTATGTGTTGAGAAAATAAAAGGAATCTTTTCAGTCTTATTTTTCACCTTACATTCACGAAAGCACCTGGAGAGCGAAGAAAGCACAGAAAAAGCTTGTGACTACCACATTGGCAAAGATTAACAATGGATTAAGGAGATTTGCAAACAGAAAAGTGGTATAGCGAATTTTGATGTTGAAACTCGAGTTGTGAAGATTATCAAAGGTATTTATCCATAATCTAATTCTATGTTTGATTTTGTGAGATGGATACACCACATATTGTAGATGTTATCGTTAGGCCTCGATCGAAGTTTAAGAGGCATCCTTTCAAATGCATTGAAATCGATCTCGTCAGAGCCCTATCTAGAGTTCTATATGGAGTTTGGCATTTGAAGGATGTCAGATCCTTTATTCAATATAAGTTGGAAGATCTAGGAATCTTTGCAATATTCGATCAGTATAGATTATTGTGTGATAAGGAAGGATTGTTGAAAGAACACTTTAGAAGAGTTGCCGACAAAGGTTTCACCATGCACTGAATTTTCTTGATGATTTTGAAGATGATCATGTTAGATATGTTTTAAGCAAACTACATGACTTGTTTATGTGGCTTGATAGACCACATAAGATTACCAAGGAAGTGATTCATGCAGTAACCAAATCGTGTGCCACCAGTGAAGTTCCTGTGTTAAGGTCTATCCCTAAGGACGGTGTGAAAAAACTAAATAATTGAGATGGGATGGAAGAGTGATGACTGTCAATGAGATTGATGATCTAGGAGTGAAATTTGCTTCTATGGTCATTGGGTATTGTTGTCACTCAAATTTTACCTGTATTGCACAAGCTGAAAGCTCAAGCAACTTGGTGACACATGGGATAATTCTCAATCTTGTGGGTTACCTATAGTGAGAATTAACCTCCAGATGAAGGGATAGTTTCATGTGAATAACTCTAAATTTTACCAAGAAAAAGAATAGGAACTAAAATAAGTGAAACTCAAATGATTGTATAAATGCTAGATTAAGGTGATGCACCAATGTGATATCTAAAAATGACAGAGATACACTCCTAAAAATACCTATCTGCACAAATAGAATTTTGTTTCACAAAACATAAATATTTCATGCAAAGGATTTAAACTCAAGAAATTCAAAGGAAAGAAAAAACTTAATGAACCAATTGACCACAATGCACAGCCTGTGACTTACAAATGAGACAAAAAAATTTAAAGGTTATCTAGACAATAACACAATAAACTAACTCTCAATCATGAATAAGAAAATGAACTCCAAAGATATAAGGCATAAGCTGGTAATTTTATTCAGTATTATGTCATAAAACTGCACAAGAGCTACAAGAATACATTCTCTGCTAAAACCAGCAAGAGAACGATCAAGAACCTCCATGAAGAAAGATAAAAAAAATTCACTTTATACAAAAAACCTTCCAAAAAGGGAGAGGAAAGATGACTCCAGAATGACTGAAGATGAACCCCCACTGAAAATATCTTCTCTAAAAACTGATCCTCGAGCAGAAATGAAAAGGCACCAAAATAGGCTTCAAAACATGCAAAAATGTGGGTAACTCAATGCAAACTCTTGGTCAACTAAAGGTTGACCCATTTGGCACTCAAAATCAAGCTTTATTACCTCAAAATTATGAGAAAAACTCATGTAAACCTACACTCAAGCTCAAATCCAACCCCAAACTGCATGATGACTTCTCCTCATGATGAGTTTTGATCTTTTAGCATGTATGCATATTAGGGAGATTTCTAAAGTAAATATCTAAGACACATCATAATAAACACTAAGTGGATTCATAATTTATCCAGGTTAGATATTTATTTTATAATTTTTCATATTGTGTCTACATGCTAAAAATCAAAACTCATCATGCCTATTAAGACGCTAAATATTAACTACCTTCACATGTATATATAAGGATATAGAAATTAAAAATATTCATATATATATGTGTGTAAAAATAATTAATAATAATAATTAATTACTATGTTAATATTGGCTCATGATTTATTATTTTTATTAGCCAATATTAACATATTAATTAATAATTTGCATATAAAAGGAAGTATCTTTTGAAAAATTTAAGTCTTACAGACTTAAGGGTTTTAAAGCCACCCCATGGCTGAGTCATCGTACCATGAGAAAAGATTATTCTCTCAAAGAAAACTTAAGTGAAGAAAAGGGTTTTCAAACCCTAAAAACACTCAGTCGAACACTTGTTGTTTGTGAAGTTTCACAAGAAACTTGGCCGCCATGATTGCTTGAGAGCTCGAAGTAGGGCTTGATCTGAGGCTTTGAAATCTGCACTAGACATTATGCTTCTTTCTTCATCAATTTTATTGTTTGCAAAAGGTTTATTGCAAAAGCTTCCTTCTTTTTAAAAATATGTGCATGCATAGGGTTTTCAAAAAGTAAATCTTTAGATGTGCACCTTCTGTGCATGATCTCAGACTGTATTTGTGTTTGATATTTTACTGCTACATTTCTATCCTTCCTTTGCTTCGAAAAAATGGTCTACTGTATAAAGAAGCTCATTATGCCAAACCCTAACCTGTTTGAGGTTTTTGTGCATGGACATGCTATTATAAGCACTGTTATTTACTGCAATCTAAAATGCTCCATGCATTCTCTTCTTAGTGAAGAATTTCATGATATTGCTCACTGTTTCATATATAACCGATTTGTCACTTTTATTTGCTTTGTTTTCTTAGAAACCCTAAGGCCGAACCTCATGGCCAAAAGTTGTGATTATGAAATATGGGTTTGAAAACAAATGGTTTATGTTAATAACCCATAATATATTATCGACTATGAACATGCTACAAAAATTTTGTGCAGCTACAATCACCTTTCATTTTGATGGTTGCATTTTTCTCCTCTTTTCCCTTTAGATATGCTACATTTGTGAAATGTGTTGCCTTCCAAGACTTTATCATTCTATTGTTCTTTGAATGTGTAAAGCCGAAAATCGCGATCGAACCCTAGTTGTTCTCCCCTCTTCCAACTCCAAGGAGAGAGAAGGGAGGTTCGCTAGGATCCGATGGTTTTCACTTAGGGGAGAGACTTTACACTCAAAAGAGGGGTTGAAACCCACAAGATCCAATCCCACACAATGCAAGATTGGATGTTAAGTGTGTTTCAAGGGTCAAGACAGCAAGGCTACCCTCTTTTGTAAAGAATATTGATAAAGGAATTAAGCTAAGCATGCATAGAAAGTGACAAAGATTCGCTTATAAACTGAGTTAGGGATATAGTATGAAGCTGCGGACCTGGAATTAGCAGTAAAATGTCGATACGGTGCTGTCCTGCAAATTTGAGCAAAAGTTGTCGGGACGATGGCGCCCGGTGCCACGGTCCTCCGAAAAATCCGCGAAACGAAGGGGGATCTGTTTGTCTCTGCACAAGGATTCCAGATCTTCAATTTCAGCCACGTACCTGCAACCTACACACAGAAAAGCGAAGATGATTGGGGGGTTAGGGATTAGGGGTTTTCCTTTAGGTCAAACCCTGGTTTTGGAATTAACCAAGAAATGAGCAAGAGCTGTAAATGTAAATGACTGTAAAACAAGTACTAATACCTTGTTCTAAGGATGTTTGTATCCTTATGTGTGAAGGTTTAGATGTTGTATGTTGTATGTTGTATGTAGCATGTAGTATGTGATCTCCTCTTCAATGGTTGAATCCTTGTCTTGAATGCAACACTTAGCCTTGAATGGAGACTTGAAATGATCAATTGCTTGAAGGAATGCTTGAATGCTTGAATGCTCGAGTATAATTTCCACGCTCTTTCCCTCATGTCGAATGAAAGAGGAAAATGTAGTTTATATACTTGTCATTTAGGGCTGATAGACTGATTTTCCCGACCTTAGGCCGACCAGGAAAGTTAATTTCCAATTTGCAAACAAAAAGACCCGAGACCCCTTAGGAGACCGGGCCCAAAATAGGACCCAGGGACCAGGGCGCTGGGCGCCCTGGTCCTGAAGGACCAAGGCGCTGGGCGCCCTAGTCCTGAAGGACCAAGGCGCTGGGCGCTCTGGTCCCACCTCCCGGGACAGCAGGGTGCAAGGAGGTTCAGGCCAGGGTGCTTGAAAAATGCAGTTTTCAGTGTCGTGAGCAAGTTTCGGGGTCTCCATTCAGGTTGCGTGTTGCGTCGCCATCGTGAAGACCAAAATGCAGTCAAAATTGCAAGTGTCGCAATTTTAGGATGCTACATTTAGCCCCCACTTTAGCGGGAGTATGTATGCTCATACTTCTGGTAAAGTACAAGGAAACAATATTGAAAGACTTTCACCACGTCAAGGAGGCAAGACACACCAAGCCCCCAGTGGACTAAGGATCTTACGACTTCAATTGACAAAGTAAAAGGGAAGATCACGAGGAAGAACCATGACTGTCAGTAGTAAGGTTCCCTCACTATGAGTCATGCAAGAAAGATATCAAAAATTTTCAAGGCAAGGCTAAATTTACCAAGAAATTTTCAAGTATCTTGAAAAGATATGAACGGGATGTATGCCCCCCTACGTTAAAGCGATTGCACACGCCTCACCGGGGGTGATTGTTTTAACGTAGTGATACATATAAGAATGAGAAAGGAAAGGAGCACGTTATCACAAGGATTTAGCCCCCAAGTGTGAGATAAACCCAAGGATAATAGACACAAAACACAAAGCACGAGGTGACTTCGCTTTCCTCGGGGTCAGTATGCTGTATGATAATTCATGTATATATATCATATGTATGTATGCATAATTGTTCTTCATTCCCCAATCAAGGAAGGTCACCTAGAAGAAGGGAACACATGTGTCTTTTGAGTCAACATGAGAGAGATCGAGAGATCTCAATACTTTGCATCGTCCTCAAGTAGACAACACTAAGGACAACAAATAGAAGAATGAGAATAACATATAGAAGAAGTAACGAAAGAGAGGAGGAGAGAATCTTCTATGCTAATGAAACTAGTCTAGCACGTCATCTACCCCTCGATCTTGCTGATCAGTGTTTCGAGAAGGTAGGAAACACGTTAGAGGAGGAACATCCAACACAGCAGATGGAGCTATCACAAGATCCAAACAAGGGCTATGTTCATGTTCCGAGCCACATTGTTCTTGTCTAGGAGCTAGGATAAGTGCTTTAGAAAATTCATTTGATAAATGGTTATCAACATCAACAAGTTCATATTCACTATCAGAAGCAAGAGGAGTAACATTTTCATCATGAATAACATTTTCATCCATATCATCATCAAGATTTATAAAAATAGGATCTTTAACTCGCACCGGATCAAGACCATCATGCATCTTATGTTTAGGAGATTTAGGCTCAATGTCCGGCTGAGGAGAAAATGGAATAATGCTTGTTGAAGGTGTATTTGGAGATTGCAAAGTTTGAGCTCCAAGACGACGCTTTCGCCGACGTTCACGTGCAGAACAATTTCGTCTAGTCTTAGTAGGAAGTGGAGAAGATTGAGGAGGAGGAATGTTCTCATCCTTAGCACTTGGGTGTTTAGGTTGTGGTCTCTTAGGCTGGACAATAGGAGAAGAAGAAGGTCTCTCCTCTCTATAAAAAGGAGGAGGAACTGCTCCATATAAAGGAGGAATTTTTGGTTTAGGGAGAAGACCAAGTCCATCATGACGAGGAGGTATAGGTCCACTCTTAGGAAGTTTATTAGGCATAGACATAGTCACATCCATAGGGATGGGTTGGGAATATTCTTGAGGAAAGACATTAGTTTTATCTTTCAAAGGAAGAACTTCCTTCTCAAGAATGATAGGAATGTCAAGTTTAGGTGTTCTAGGTTCACTTAGAGATAGGATCATATCTGTTTTCCACTTTTGATAAGATTTGAAAAGATGATCACTTCGCGGAGGAAGAGATTGGAATTGTTTAGGCCAAAAGTAATCAATAGGAACGCTAGAAGTTCTTTCAGCTGGTTTAAAGAGACTATGACTGACAGTAACAACTTCACCATTACGGGGAAATTTCAAACACTTATGAATAGGAGAAGCAATAGCTTTCATGGAAGATAGCCAAGGATAGCCAAGTTTCACACGAAATTGTTCGGAAGATGGAATAATAGCAAAGTTCACATCAAGGGATTTGTTATGGACCTCAATAGGCAATGTAATAGAACCAATTGCAGGAGAAGAAAATGCATCAAATAATTTCACAATCACATCTGTTTTGTCATATATCACTTGATTCAATTGCAAAGTAAAAAGGAATTCTTCAGTAATAACATTAATCATGCACGAAGGATCAATAAGCACTCCACGGCAAGGTGTATTCTTAACTTTTGCAACTATGTATAAAGGACCATCAGGTGCCCTAATGGTTTCACTGGAATCAAATGTGATGCAAGATTCTTTAGGGATTTCTTGCTGCTCTACAAAGTTAATCACATTCGGAGTCATAGACACAAGACCATCAGATGAGAGAGAGGAATCATTAGCCTCAATTGCATTAGAGGTATGAGAAGGCAATGGATCAGTGAAAATCTGAAGATTTTGGTTAGGAGGAGCTACAGATGTGTTGCCTTTATCATTCACTTTAGAAACAGAGATAGTATTGTTATCAATCGAATCTTGAATTTTACCCTTTAAAGAAAAACATTTTTTAGTATCATGCCCAGGCTGACGATGAAATTGACAAAAAGCTTTGTTATCAAAATAAGGTGAATTAATCTTTGCAGGATAAATTTGCCTTATAGGAGGAAGAGTAAGCACATTTTGTTCCAATAACTTATTCATAATACTATGCAATGATTCATTCAAAGGAGTATACTTTCTTTCTTTCTTGAAAAATTTAGAAATAGGAGGCACACCTGATGCGGCATTTACATTGTTGTTGATGATGTTTTCATTGAATTTGATGGAATCTCTGTTCGGTTTAAACTTCCCAAATGGTTGTTGACTGCTATCACCCTTATCACTCGGAGCCATAGGATGTGATTGTTCCATTTGACTCACAGTCAGTTGATAATTGTGAAGAGTGGCACACAACTGTTGGAAAGAAGTAAACTCAGAAAATAGAAGTTTGTCTCGAATATCTTTTTGTAAATTAGAAATAAAGATTCTTTGAATATCATTGTCAGGCACTGGAAAAGAAATTTGAGCATACAAATGCTTATATCTACCAATGAAATCAGTCACTTTTTCTTTAACACCTTGTTTACAATGCATTAAATCAATCAAAGTAACTTTAGGACTTATATTGTTTTGAAATTATTGAATGAAAGCATTTGCAAGTTGTTCGAAAGAAGTAATAGAATAGGAAGGCAACGAGCAATACCATTGTAGGGCTCTGTCTCTTAATGTTCTAGTGAACAGTTTTGCAAGCAACCTTTGGTCATAAGCAAAATCAGTACAAATTGTTTGAAAAGTCTTAACATGTGTTAGAGGATCACCCTTACCATTATAAAGCTCCAAATGCGGAATTTCAACATGTTTAGGGGGAATAGCTCAAACAATGTCAAGAGAAAGTGGGCTCGCAACATCAAATGTGGGCACACTAAACTTAGATTGATTCATAGAGGCAATTTGTTGCTGTAAAGAAGAGACAGTTTGTGCAAGATTGTTAATGGTCGCTTCAGTCGAAGAATTCATATTGGATGTGTTAGATTGAGATGGAGGTGTTATGTTATTGAAAGAAGGTAAAGAGTAAGGTGGTGGGACTCTATGATAATTAGTCATAGGAGATGATTGGGCAGGAGGAACACTACAAGGAGGAATGGAATGGTTAAATGAATTGCCCCCTTGCGTCATGTTCATTTGTGGTGATATAATAGGCACACTCATTGAAGGAATGAATGAAGAAGTTAGATTGAATGAAGGAAGAGGGTTAACTGAAGAAGAAGGGTTACCCCCATGACTGGTGATCACAGGAGGAATGTCTTGTGTAGAAGTAGCCATTATGTTAGATGTAAAAGTAGGTATGCTAGCAATAGAAGTCATCAAAGGAATAGAATGATTGACTTGAGTAGGAGGTTGTGTATAACCCAAATTTTCAGCACAACTCTTCATAGGCATCACATTCGAATCCACAATGTGTGCAATACCACGCAAGATATCAATTCCATTCTTATCACTTTGAAGCATACGTTTTAGACCCTCAATTAAAGGAAGAGCTTGACTATCAGCGTATTCTTGAGACATCCACTGTCGAAAATCATCAAATTGGTTATCCAATTTCGAAAGTTGTTCTACAGAAACCTCATGGAGAGCTTCTTCATCATTAGGAGGATTAGAGGAATTACCCATGTCCTCGTTAAAAAGGCTATTCAAATTAGGTTCCATCTCCTCAGTAATTAAACCTTGGAAGGACTTAATTCTAAGGCTTCGCCTAACGGGAATAGTGTAAGTAGGGCTTATTGTTGTAAAACTCATGCACTAGAGAGAGAGAGAAAGTTTTGAATTTTAGAGGTAGCAATTTTCAGTAAGATCAGCCAATCTTCTGGATTTAAGCTGTTAAATGCAATCACGACAGTCTCCTGAAATTTCGGAAAAAATGTCTGGGACCGTGGCGCTCGAAGTGCAACACGGTCCTTGCAACTTTTTTCAAAATTTGCAGGGATGAAAGGTATGATGATTTTAGAGCTAATCTGAAAAAATTGAGTGATTTTACGATCTGTAGATAGGCCAAATTAAAGTTGCAATCTCGAAATTGAACCCTACCAAGATTGTCGAAAAAATGCAAAATTTGAATTTTGAAAAAGAGAGGGAAACTGAAATTTTGAATGTTATGATTTTAGAGGGAATGCCAAAAGCAATGCAAGTTTTGAAATTCAAATATTGACTCAATTTCATGCAAAATTCAATTTTGAAAGCGGAAATTAAAGTTGTTGTAATTAAGCACTTAATTTCAAAAGTCACAAATTGCAAGAATTTAAATAAAGCACTGAAATTTTGAATGAATGCAAACACACTTTTCAGATTTAGGACAGTAAGAACACAATTTTGACACAAAATTTCAATTTCAATGATTTTTGAATGTTTAAAAGCCTTAATCCAAGCAATCACAAGACCAACTTTGACTGTAATTTTGAAGGTGTTATAATTGATAAAATCAGCCAAAATTCTGAATTTTAGCAGAAAAACATAGTAAGATCTCGCTCCCGAAATTTCGGAAAAAATGTCGGGGACGATGGCGCTCGGCGCCACGGTCCTCGCAACTTTTTTCCAAATTTTCAGGGATGAAAGATGTTGTGATTTTATTGCGGAATCCAAAGTTACAGCTGATTTGGAGATGTTTTGATTAGTGAAATTGTCGGACAAAGGTTGAATCAAGAGGGTTTCAAAAATTAGGGTTTTGACACTTAACCACTTAATTTTCAGAATTAAAGCACAAATATGAATTGATAATTTGTAATAGAAGGACAGATCTGAAACAGGCATTAACATTTAGACATTTCGCAAGTTCAATTACTAAAAAGAAAAATTTAGGGTTTTTATGCAATCACCTCTAAAATTTTGCAAAAGATCAAACATGGAAATGTAATCAATTTTTTCAGATCTAAGCATGAAAAATCAGAAAGGATGTTCACGTCGGGTTCACCAAAATGTAAAGCGGAAAATCGCGATCGAACCCTAGTTGTTCTCCCCTCTTCCAACTCCGAGGAGAGAGAAGGGAGGTTCGCTAGGATCCGATGGTTTTCACTTAGGGGAGAGACTTTACACTCAAAAGAGGGGTTGAAACCCACAAGATCCAATCCCACACAATGCAAGATTGGATGCTAAGTGTGTTTCAAGGGTCAAGACAGCAAGGCTACCCTCTTTTGTAAAGAATATTGATAAAGGAATTAAGCTAAGCATGCATAGAAAGTGACAAAGATTCGCTTATAAACTGAGTTAGGGATATAGTATGAAGCTGCGGACCTGGAATTAGCAGTAAAATGTCGATACGGCGCTGTCCTGCAAATTTGAGCAAAAGTTGTCGGGACGATGGCACCCGGCGCCACGGTCCTCCGAAAAATCCGCGAAACGAAGGGGGATCTGTTCGTCTCTGCACAAGGATTCCAGATCTTCAATTTCAGTCGCGTACCTGCAACCTACACACAGAAAAGCGAAGATGATTGGGGGGTTAGGGATTAGGGGTTTGCCTTTAGGTCAAACCCCGGTTTTGGAATTAACCAAGAAATGAGCAAGAGCTGTAAATGTAAATGACTGTAAAACAAGTACTAATACCTTGTTCTAAGGATGTTTGTATCCTTATGTGTGAAGGTTTAGATGTTGTATGTTGTATGTTGTATGTAGCATGTAGTATGTGATCTCCTCTTCAATGGTTGAATCCTTGTCTTGAATGCAACACTTAGCCTTGAATGGAGACTTGAAATGATCAATTGCTTGAAGGAATGCTTGAATGCTTGAATGCTCGAGTATAATTTCCATGCTCTTTCCCTCATGTCGAATGAAAGAGGAAAATGTAGTTTATATACTTGTCATTTAGGGTTGATAGACTGATTTTCCCGACCTTAGGCCGACCAGGAAAGTTAATTTCCAATTTGCAAACAAAAAGACCCGAGACCCCTTAGGAGACCGGGCCCAAAATAGGACCTAGGGACCAGGGCGCTGGGTGCCATGGTCCTGGGGACCAGGGCGCTGGGCACCCTGGTCCTAGGGACCAGGGCGCTGGGCGCTCTGGTCCCACCTCCTGGGACAGCAGGGTGAAAGGAGGTTCAGGCCAGGGTGCTTGAAAAATGCAGTTTTCAGTGTCGTGAGCAAGTTTTGGGGTCTCCATTCAGGTTGCGTGTTGCGTCGCCATCGTGAAGACCGAAATGCAGTCGAAATTGCAAGTGTCGCAATTTTAGGACGCTACAGAATGCTTTTGGAATGACTGTGAAAGGGCCACAATTTTTATTAACCAATTTATTAGTATTTGTCCCCTCAAAACATAATGCCTTCACGTTACACGTTGCTATTGTCGTTGCATAGGGCAGTAAGGTTTTGTATCTCCTTTGATTTCTTTACTGTGGTTGCTTTTGTTATTAGACAATGTGTTTTACCTCTTTATGATGACTGTAGTTGTTACTTTCTCAGTCATTCTCCTTTGTTGATTGTGTCATACTCACTGAAAAATATATCTCTTTGTAGTTGTTGGTTTAACTCTACTCTTGCATTTATATCCTTCCTGTCACACTCATGGACAGGATATTCAATTTTTGCATTGTAGCTCCTATCACATTTTTTGTCAGGGATATTTTATTGTAGGTCCTTGTCTTAAATTTCTTGCACGTCGATCTCAACCCTTGTGGGAGCCCATTTTACACCACATGCATAATTCATAAATCAGAATCAAGACTTTTCCTATGCCTTTTCAATATGAATGAATGCAATTCAACTCTACCTATTTGAGTTGTGATGAAAAATAGGTAACAAATTTGGCAACCTCTGCAGAGTGTTTGCCTGCTAAATACTATAGACCAATCATGGCTTATCCATTGGGCTTATGGAGTCATCTCAGCCCTCTTTCAAAATGTAACTTCTTAAAATTTAGCTGCTCCACAACATGACACCAAAACATAACAAAAAACCGGGAAACTACAAGTGGTGCTACCTAAAACAGAAACCACAACTATTCATGAGCACTTCTTGAAACTCAAAAAAACAAAACAGAAAATAAAAGTGCATCAGCACTTATTAACTCAAATGAAACTGTCAAAAACAAGCTTTGAGATGAATCCCATTAACCGAGATTGGAAGGGTTTCACCATTCAACTTTGAAAGTTGAAAAGCATTATGTTGTTTTTCTCAGTAATGATGTATGGGCCATTCGATATGGCATCAAATTTAGTATGCTTTCCAGGCTTACTCTTTAATTCATCCCACTTCAAAACCAAATCTCCCTCATTGAAAATTCTCAGAGCTATTTTTTTGTCAAAATTCTTCTTCATTTGAGCTTGATGACTCTCAATAGTCAACAATGCTTGCTTTCTTACCTTCTCCAACTCCATTAGTTCTACCAACCTAACCTGCATGGGTTCTTCTTGCAACATTTATAGCTCTATAATCAGAGTTAGTGTAGGTATTTCAACTGAAATTGGGAGTCTTGCCTCTTTACCATAAATGAGGACATAGGGAGATATACCTATAGCTCTCTTGGGGGTGATTCTATCAGCCCATAATGCATGCTTCAGCTGAGTGTGCCAAGCTCTATAATTATCTTCTATTTTCATCTTGATTATCCTAATCAAGTTCTTATTAGTATACTCAGCTTGTCCATTACCCTAAGGGTAATAATTGGACGAAGTACTTAAAAATATGTTGTTATGGACAACCCAATCAGTAATCTTAAATCTTACAAAAGCTAATGCATTGTCTGAAATAACAGAATCAGGGATACCAAACCTTGCTACCAAGTCCTAATAGAAGTTTAGGATTGCACTTTCATTTGCCTCCTTCAAGGGCACAACTTCAGTCCACTTGGTAAAGCAATAAGTGGTTGTTAAGATCCATTTATGACCAGAACTTGAAGGTGGATTGATGACTCCAATAAAATCAAGACCCCACTTCATGAATGGTTTTTCAATTTGAATAGGTTGCAGGGGTAAAGCCACCAACTTATGTTTTCCTGCAAATATTACAGAATTCTTACATTTCCTTACCCAAGCATATGCATCTTTATGCAAATCAAACCAAAAATATACTGCTCTCATGATCTTCAATGTTGTAGTTCATGGTGCAAAGTGACCAACAGTTGGTCCATTATGGAATTCCTCTAATATTCTGACAGTTTGATCTGAATCAACGCATCTTAAGAATACACCATTAAAACCTTTTCTAAATAAAATTTCATCCAAAATGATATAAGGGATAGCTTGAAGTCTATAGTATCTTTGTTTAGTATTGTTCAAACCCTTAGGACACTCACTAGTCTAGAGAAAATTTATCATTTCCTGCACCAAACTTGTAGGAGGTGTTGTTGGCATTTTGATGATATTTTGATTGTCATTGATGGACACACACTTTCTTGATGTATGAGTTATGCTCAACTGGTAATTGTTCCAACCAGTATTATGTATTATAGTCTTTAGACTATTGGTGTTTTGCAGAAGATGTTTACCAGGTCACATATTGACTAAAGACCTCAAGCGGTTCGAGGATCTCAAGTGGTACGAAGGAACAAAGCGGTAGTTAACATTTTCCAATCTTCATTTTTGACAACCGGTAATCGATATATTGTATGAACCGGTATTACTCTGTGATGAGTTACCAACCAATATTTTTGTGATTAGTTATCATCCACTGACACTTTGGTGGTGATTTTGTGTCATGTCACCAAATGTGTCTAGATGCACTAAACCTAGGAACTTGTAGTTTAATCCTATTGGACTGACATGAAATTAGTTTCCTTTATAAGGACATCATGTCTAGGGTTTGCATAGAAGAGAGATGTATGATGTATGAGAAGGTTATGTGCAATCTTTGCAGAGAAGATTAGGTCTATGTGAAGAGTTAGAGTGTGGAGATATTGAAGACTGAAGTAATGCTGAAATGCATTAACAATGAGCTATCAAGGATCTAACCAAGCATACTGTGCTAGTATCTAGATCACTCACTTGTTGATTACTCACCTCTTCGACAAGTCTGAAACCCTTAACCAGGTAGGCCCAGCAAAGCCTTTGTAAATCCTCTAACAAGGTGGTTCACAACTGTGGATCTGAAATCCTTTAGAAAGGTAGTCTTTAACACGACTTATCTCCTAACAGAGATCTAGATTCCTAACAGGACCTATTCTAGTGAAGAACATTGTATAACCTTAACTAGTTTGGTTTCTATTCTGCAGATAGTTACTTGTGAGTTTCTACTCACCGTGGTTTTTCCCATTTGGGTTTCCACGTCAAAATATCTTATGTTATGGTGATTGTGCTTTTGTGGGTAAATGCTTTATTTTCTATTTGGTTTGCATTTATCTTAACCGGTTTATTAGTGAATTTGTTATACCGATTATCTGCTAAACTGTTTGAGAGTTTGAGTTCAGTATTTTTTGGTATACTAATTCACTCCCCCCCCTCTTAGTATTCATCAATTGGTATCAGAGCCAACCTTTCTATAAGTCTAACCACTTGGAAGGAGATATGGGGGAATACACTGTGAGGGAACTTACTCATCATCTCACTCAGACTGAGAGAGCCTATGATGAACTCAAAGTCAAGTATAAAGCCTCTTTGGCCAAGAGAAGAGAGAATGTTGAGAAACTGGTGGAACTTACTAAAAATAGCTCTTCTGATGAAGCTGACATGGATGCCCTAGTTGAAGAAGTTGAAAAACTGAATGAATCTAAAACCAACCTAAGAAAGGAGTTGGAAGGATTGACTATCAAAATATGTCAAGATCTTGAGAACCGAAGGAAAGCTGAAGATCTGGTAAAAGACAAAGATCATGAGATCTCCAAGCTGAAGCAAGAAATCAGTGCCCTTACCACTCATCTCCAAGAAAGTAAAATGGAAAAAGAAGAAATGCAAGGAGAACTAAACATGGCTATTTCTGAGAATGCAACCTTGATGGAATCTAATGCTTCTATTTCCAAGGAAATTACTGAGGCAAAGGAGATACTCGCCAAATTCAATCAAAGTACTGCTAAGCTAGAGCAAAAGCTTGAATTGACAAAACCGGTAAAGAATACCACTGGACTTGGTTTCTCTGGGTATGAGGAAGGTGAAACCTCTGGAACAAAAACTGAAGCATCAAAGAAGAAACCAACATCCAAGGATAAAGGTAAGCAAAATTTTAAACCTATTTGCTTCAACTATCTCAAGGAAGGACATACTGCTAATGTGTGTAGAAGCAAGGCCTACAATAATTTTCCTTATTTTCTAAACAATAAGCCTACATCCAATAGATTCAATGGAAACTATTATGCATGCAACAAGTTTGGGCATAGAGCATTTTAATGTGGGTCTGTTTTGCACAACACTGGGAGATACCCTCCAAGAACTCGAGGAGTTATCCCAGAACCCTCTGTGAACCGGAATCCCAACTGGTATAATACCCATGACCATCGGTTAGGTGGCTATCAAGCGATAACTGGTTGGAGAGAAACCTATTTGATATGTTATGGTAGCGATCACACTACTATAACATGTAGAAGGAAGAATGGTAGTATGAATAATGGACCATGGAGATCACCTAGAATGGTATTCTATCATTGCAACAAACCGGGACACACTGCCAGAACCTACAGAATGAGAAAGAACCTATTGGATGACATACCAATCACTCCATAAGGGAAGATTGATGTTGAAACCATTCAAGCGGGAATGAATAAAACTTGGAAAAAGAAACCTGAAGAAGTGTCACAGGATGAACTGGTTTCTGCACCTAGTGTGGAAGTCTCTGAACAGGCAAACTGAGCTTCAGAAAAGCTTAGGGGGAGCATATCGGTGAAATGTTTGAACGCCCGATTTATATTGGTAAAGACCTTAACCGGTATGTGTTACCTATTAACTAGCAGAAGACTTGAAGTGGTAAAAGGAAAAATTAGGGTTTTTACCCTAACAGAGATGCATTTATTATGGTAGGTGAAAGATTGTTTAAAAGGGATTTTTGTCATCATTTTCACTTATCTCTTTTCAAGCGAAGAATTTTCAAGAGTAGAGTGAAAAAGAGCGATTCGTCTAGTGATTCAAAGCGAATTCAAAAATCTTGCAGAGGAATCCAATAGACTTTCAATCTATCGGTGAAGAACACTAAGCGGTGTTCCAAGCAACCAAAGTGGTGTGTTGTGAGCAACATTGGCAAACCCTAAATTTTGAATTGTGAAGGTATTTCTTGAAATTCTTGTTTATCATTTAATCATGGCTTTTGCATCACACTCCAGTTCTAGTGTACCTGTGGATTCGATTGAGTTTCTTCAACAGAAGATGAAATACAATGCCCTATCCCAGATACCTACTGGAGTTATTGTCAAGGAAGATATTTTAGGATATATAGATTCTAAACTAGAAGACCTAGGATCCTTAGTGATTCATTCTCAGCTAGGTCTATTTTGTGGGGATGACAAGAAAATCAAACCTGAATATAGCATCCTAGAGAGGAAGAAATTGCATAATGCGGTTTATTTTCTGGAAGAGTTCATTGAAGATCACATCCACATCCTCCTGAGCAGAGTGCACAGTGATAAAATGTATCTCGAGCAGACGCATGACATCACATCAGAAGCAATTCATGTCGTCACCGATTTCTGTAACATTAGAGAGGTGCCAGCTCTAAGGATGGTCACCAAGACTGAAATGACTAAGCTTGCCGGTTCTTTGAGCAACCAATGGGTGATGATCATCAACACCATCAAATATGATTTGGTTAAGTATGTCTGCATGGTGATTGGCTACCAGATGTTTTATGCCAGCAGAATGAACCTTGTCCCTGCTGCTACAGTGAATTCCACCTATAGAATGATTAAGGAAGATGCCTCATTTGATTTGTGTACATGTTTGCAGAAGGAATTGCTACTAAACCTAAAGTCCATTAAATAGGATAATGCTTTAAGGTTTAGGTTTGGACAGCTTTTGGTAGGCCTATTCTTTTACTTTCAAGGTTATTTCTCTAGAGTAGGTGATGTTCAATGGTCTGTTGACCAACCAATCTCTAAGCAAATTAGGGAAAGTTTTCAAGCAGTGGGAACTAGATATCCTGAGGTTCTTAATAAATACTTTGATGAATTCAAGCGGAAAATGAGCCAGAGGATGAGGATATCTAGAGATATTGTAAAGAAATATGAAGATGACATATGTTTCACCATAAAGGTAGATGAATGCATAATGGAAGTGGTAGAACCAAGAAAGGAAGCAATTGAACTAATGGGGTATGAAGTGATGTATGATATGTTGATCGGGTATGCCTCTACCCTGCTTGCCTCACCACTAGATACTAAGAAAAAGAAAATTGGCACCTACTTAGAGAGGGTAACACCGATTGAAGATCCTACACAGAAAAAGGGCAAGGCAGTGCCATCAGTATCGGCATCGGTTACCTTAGCCAATCCAAAAGTGACCAAGCGGTCGCCTGCCAAGAAGAAACCTGAGGTTGCCCCTGCTAAAGTATTCGAGAGGAAGTGGAAAACCAAAAAAAACTCACTGGAGTCAGGGGATACTGAACCGGAAGTACAACCAAAGAAGACAAGACAATCAAGCAAGAAGGTAAAATCTACTGGTAGTGCACCTGCAACTTCAACATCGGTAAACATAGATATTTCCTCCTATAAGCCTATGACACATTGTCAGAGGACAATAGAGAACATTAGGAGAAAATTGCTTGATGATTTAAAAGAGTGCTTTGATGATTTTAATGATAATGAGAAAGATGAAGTAGAATAAGAGGTTATTAGATATTTGTGTGTCAATGATCGGTCTCCATCTGAAATTAGATCGGTCATGCCAGATTCTTTATACAATTCTTTAAATAACAAATGGCACATTTCCAGTGAAAAGGAACAGGAAATAAGGGAGAGAGTCTTTGCATAATACTTTCTCGATGCCTATAATTCTGAATTATTTGAGATAATGGATAAGAACAAAGGCCTCTTCTTCATGAGAAGAAGAAGACTCGGGCTACTAGAAGGTAAAGCTTCTAAAGTGGAGAAGGACACACATTTAGATGCCAAAGTTGTTGTCCGGTTACACCAAGTGTCTGAGGCCAATATGAAGGCTAAACAAGCACCTGATCTAACATCAGGCAGACCAGATGAAGCATTTGACAGTGAAGGGGAAAGAGAGACAAAGAAAAATGATCCCATTGATGTGGATGCATTAGATGTTGAGGATGTCACTCCAGACATAGAGACGGAGAAACAAGACAAAGAAAAAGATGAGAAAGAAATGGGACAAGGAAAAAGTTGAAAAAGAGAAGCTGGACAAAGAAAAAATGAAGAAAGAGCAAGTGAAAAAAGCAAAGAAAGAGGAAGATAAGAGGAAAGAGGAAGAGAAAAGGAAAGAGGAAGACAAGAGGAAAAAGGAAGAGAAGAGGAAAGAGGAAGAGAAGAGGAAACAAGAAGAAGAGAAGAGAAAAGAAGAGGAGAAGAGAAAAGAAGAGGAGAAAAAGGAGGAAGAAAAGAAAAAGAAGGAAGAAGACAAGAAGAAGGAAGAACTGAAGAAGAAACATGAAGAGGAGCAAAAGAAGAAAGAAGAGGAAAAGAAAAGAGCAGTAGAGGAGAAGGAAGTAGAGAAAACCAAACAAGCAGAGACTCCCAAGGCAACTGATAGTCAAGCCAAACCAGTTGACACCATCAGTCTGATTGACCTTCAATCAACAAATGAGTTCGAGCTAGTTCAAGGCATCAAACTAGCACAAGAAAGACTGGAAGAGTTGCGGAGGAAGAAGGAAAGGGATGTCATACAAACTGCGGTTGACACCCTTACCAGTCTGATTCTCGGTACTAACCTCCCCAGTACCGATTCCTCTTTGTCTAGGCTGAAACTCCTTTGTACTGTAGTAGAGGACCAAGTACAATGCTTGGAAGATGCTATTGCAGCCACTACGAAGAAGAATCATGAAAAGGCACTCAACACTACCTTAGTCAATAAAATGAATGAGCTCTGGTCATAACTTCTGAAGCAGTAGAAGGATATCAGTGGTGCTATGGATGAGGGCAAATTACTGTTGAGTAAAATCTGCCAACCCCATCTATTTTGTGATGATGTGCTTAAGCAGAAAGATAAACTCCAATCGGAGTTCCAGGCATACATCAGCACCTTCAAGATTCCATATGATTCATTTACTACATATGGGCAAATGGTCCATCATTATCAGCTACAGACTACCAGGGTGGAATCAGAAATCTCCAACCGGACAAAAGATTTGTAGGACCTTCAACTATTCTTATTACCCAAACTGCAAATTCTTTAGAAATGTTTTCTCAATCTGGAAGCCATCACGATAACTCAAGAGATGAGTACCATTGATGCTATGGAAGAACTGGTATTCTAGATTCTGACTGAAAGTGAGGTTGCTACCTCATTACTTGAGTCATGGTCATTGGCCATGAAAACTTTTGTGCAGGATTTTAAATCTATTTTTGATAAGTTTTATTCCTTATTGTCATAAACATTTACTCTATTTTTATATATAAGGAAACAGGGGTTATTTTGCATTACTTTGTCATTGTTGGCAAAGGGGGAGTAGTATTTAAAATTTTGGTGAATGTTATGTATACTTTCATGTTACCACTTTGGGGGAGTAGTATACATTGTAATTTTTGCAAAAGGGATAGTGTATATACTTAGGGGGAGTAATTTTGATTATGACATATTTTTTTTGTAAAAATACTTAGATGTCAAAATTTTCCTCAGTGTTGCCATCAATGCCAAAGGGGGAGATTGTTGGCATTTTGATGATGTTTTGATTGTCATTGATGGACACACACTTTCTTGAGGTATGAGTTATGCTCAACCGGTATTATGTATTATAGTCTTTAGACTATCGGTGTTTTGCAGAAGATGTTTACCAATCACATATTGACTAAATACCTCAAGCGGTATGGAGAACCCAACTGGTTTGAGGATTTCAAGCGATACAAAGGAACAAAGCGATAGTTAACATTTTCCAGTCTTCATTTTTTACAACCAGTAATCAGTATATTGTATGAACCGGTATTACTCTGTGATGAGTTACCAACCGATATTTCTGTGATGAGTTATCATCCACCGACGCTTTGGTGGTGATTTTGTGTCATGTTACCAAATGTGTCTAGATGCACTGAACCTAGGAACTTGTAGTTTAATCCTATTGGACCGACATGAAATCAGTTTCCTTTATAAGGACATCATGTCTAGGGTTTGCATAGAAGAGAGATGTATGATGTATGAGAAGGTTATGTGCAATCTTTGTAGAGAAGATCAGGTATGTGTGAAGAGTTAAAGTGTGGAGATATTGAAGACTGAAGTAATGTTGAAATACATTAACAATGAGCTATCAAGGATCTAACCAAGCATATTGTGCTAGTATCTAGATCACTCACTTGTTGATTACTCACATCTTCGACAAGTCTGAAACCCTTAACCAGGTAGGCCCAGCAAAGCCTTTGTAGATCCTCTAACAAGGTGGTTCACAACTATGGATCTGAAATCCTTTAGCAAGGTAGTCTTTAACAGGACTTATCTCCTAATAGAGATCTAGATTCCTAACAGGATTTTTTTTGGTGAAGAACATTGTATGACCTTAATTGGTCTGACCTTAACCGGTCTAGTTTCTATTCTGCAGATAGTTGCTTGTGAGTTTCTGCTCATCATGGTTTTTCCCATTTGGGTTTCCACGTCAAAATATCTTGTGTTATGGTGATTGTGCTTTTGTGGGTAAATGCTTTATTTGATATTTGGTTTGCATTTATCTTAACCAGTTTATTAGTGAATTTGTTATACTGGTTATCTGCTTAACTATTTAAGAGTTTGTGTTCAGTATTTTTTGGTATACTAATTCACCCCCCCCCCCTCTTAGTATTCATCAGGTGTTTCTACAGCAATTGGTTCATCATCTTCATGAACTAGGACAACTTCTTCATTCTCTTGTTCGTTGTTTTTAGTGTGACTAGCAAGTTGTTTGCATAGTCCCTTACCTCTAATCAGCTTGGTCACCTTGATATTGACATCATACTCCATCACTTTCATGATCCATCCAGCTCTTTTGTCATTAAGATCTCTATTCCACAAAAAATCCTTTATACTAGGATGAACAACCATTAGGTGAATTTTTTTATTTGAAAGCATGTGTCTAAATTTCTTTAGACTTTTAATGACTGTCAATGCATGTTTCTCAATAAAAGAATAATTTTGTTCATACCCTTCTAGGCCTTGGCTAAATAATTCTATTGGTTGCTCCAATCCCCCATAATTTGTATTGAATCAACATAGTTGAAATAGTGTCAAAAGTGCCAAAAGCATATAATATAAAATCCTTTGCAAAGTTTGGATTAATCAAAGTACGTGTTGATGCTATGGAAGCCTTAATTTCTTCAAAATTATTCTTAGCCTCTTTGGACCAGCTGAAAGTAATATTTTTCTTATGCATGCTAGTCAAAGGCTTCATAAGAAATGCTATATTGGGGATTAATCTCCTTACAAAATTGATTCTGCCTATAAAGCTTTGAAGGCCTCTCTTATGTGCAGATAAAGGTAAAGCTAAAATAGCACTTACCCTCTTTGGGTCTATGGTTGTTCCATGTTTAGAGACAATATAGCCCAACAACTTACCCTCATGAACAACATAGATGCACTTTTGGGGATTTAAAGATACTCCATATTCTCTACACCTTTCAAAAATCTACCCTAAGTGAGAAAAGTGCTCTTCTACATGCTTTGAAAAAATGGTTACATCATCAAGATAAACCAAAACAAATTTATTTATAAGACCTTGGAAGGCCATATACATTGTCCTTTGAAAGGTTTCTCCTACATTAGACAAACCAAAAGGCATTTTCCTATATGCCATTGTTCCCCATTTCGTAGTAAAGGTTGTCTTAAATTGGTCATCCTCTTTTACTAGAATCTAATTATAAATATAATAACCATCAAGTAGTGAAAATCTATCTGAACCTGAAACTACTTGTAAGATTTGCTCCATTGAAGGTAGTGGGTAATGATCATTTAGAGAAGCTCTGTTGAGATCTCTAAAGTCTACACAAAGCCTAAGCTCACCATTCTTCTTTCTTACAGGAACCAAAATTGAAATCCAAGATGTATTCTTTATAGGAAATCTGATATTAGCTTGGATAAACTTGTTTAGTTTTCTCTTCATGAGATGCTCGAGTTTTGGATTAAGGGGCCTTTGCTTCTATCTCACAGGATTTGCAATAGCTTCCAACTCTATGGTGTGTTGGGCTAATAAGGGGTTAAATCCCTTCAAATCTTCATATTGCCTTGCAAACACATCATTGAACTCTTGACAAAGAAAAATAAATGCCTATTTCTCTTCAGTTGTACATACCTTTCCAAGCTTTAATAACATATCTTTGAAGATTTCAACAAGTTCATAGTGTTCCTCTTTAACCAACATGTTTCCCTTTTCCTTTCTAACCTGATCATCAGTGTTAAAGATTGACTCAAGGGTTACTAATCCATTTGCCATCTTATTACTTTTTAATTGAAGAATCTCATTTTCATATTGTTTTACAAATTTATGTTGATTACCAGCTGCAAATTCAGCCTCTTCAATAAGAAAATTAATAATTTGTTAATCTGAATCAAAGACTTTCCAATTGACACTATTATCTGGAATTGAAGGTCTAACAACCACTTTGACATAGTGTTGTCTTTCAATATTGCTTACCTCATCTAGTATGTCAAATTGAGCACCCAAGGCAGCCAACCTATCTACTTCCTTATTCTAATTTCTAGGCACGAATAGTAGATTAAAAGTATCAAATTCTTCAATTAAGTCCCATATCCTATGCTTATACATTTTAAGGACATCATTCTTAGTCACATTGAAACCTCTTACTTGATTTAACACTAGCTCACTATCCCCAAATACTTGCAAACACTTTACATTTCTTTTTCTAGCCCATTCCAGTCCATGCGCAAGTGACTCATATTCAATTGTATTATTAGTACAACTGAAAGAAAATCTAAGGGATCAAAAGTATTTCTTACCTTTAGGAGAGATCAACACAACACAACCTCCAAAACCAACCTTGCTTTTCGAGCCATCAAAATAGAGTTGCCACAATTCATTGCTCTATTTTTCACCCTACTGATTAGACAACTGATTCTCACCTTTTTCAATATTAGGGACATCAACACCTTCTTCATGGATCATGTAGACACCTAGTTCTAACTCTTCCATATGCTTGAATGGATATTCCTCATCATTCTCTATTGCCCATTCATCTAATACTACATCAGGTATCCCTTCTATTGGGGTGTTTGGATCTTGGATATTGGGTTGATCATTAGGATCTTGTATAGACAAATTTGCATTGACAACACTTGGGATGTATGGTTCTATATGATCTTTAGCTAAAAATTTTGATTTTATGGTCACTTTGGTACCATATCTTGTTCTGAAGAACATGTGTGACCAATCAAAAGACAAATATCCACCTAACTTGGTCGTAAAATCTTTGGACAAGCATAAAGCAAAGTGAGGTAGAGGTAGGGGAAGAGATTACAATTTGGTGTTTTAATGGGTCATATGTTGTCTTAAGGGGACATAGGACCCAATATGACTTTGTAGGACACAATATGACCCATAATGACATCATATAGTGTCGTAAAGGGTCATATTGTGTCCTAAGGGGTCATATGGTGTCTTAAGGACTCATATGACACAATATGACCCTAAGGACACAATATGAACCATAACAACATAATTTGGTGTCGTAAGGGGTCATATAGTATCCTAAGAGGTCATAGGACACAATATGGCCCATTAGGACACCATAGGACCCATAACTACCCAATATATTGTCATAAGGGGTCATATGTTGTCCTTAGCAATCATATGGTATCCCATGACCCCTTAGGAAACCATATGACCCCTAACAACACCATATGGTGTCATAAGGGGACATAAGGGGTCATATGACCCATAAAAACATTGTATAGTGTCGTTAAGGGTCATATTATGTCCTAAGGGGTCATATGACACTATTGTTGGCATATGATGAACTGACATGTTGATATGATGATAGTGTACGTTGTCATTGATGTCAATAAGTGCAAGTGAACCGAGATGCAGATTGGAAGAAGTTGGTAAACCGGTATGAAGAGATGTAGTGAACTGGTGTCTGGGTTTCACTAAGTGTGACTATCGGTTGCTAGTCTCAGCTCTAGGGTTTTTGATTTGGCAATCTCCCTTGTGTGATGCAACCGATGACATTATTTGATGAGTTAGCTAAGAGATGAAGATGAGATCGTGATGCCATGTCAACCTTGTGCATGTGAAGGATTTCCTTGAGGATCTTGCATGTGAAGATCGACTGCATTAAATATCTACCTCGGGAATGAACATTCTTCTTAGCGGTATGAGAAGAAAAGGTGATGAGTTACTGATTTCTATGTGTAGTGAAGAATGGATGATGCAAATTTTCTTGTGATATGTTTGAAATTGTATTTCTCTATGCAAAGTGTTTGGACAGTTAGGATTGGACCGCTTATATTGTAAACCCAAAATGCTTAGCGTTTAGGGTTTATGCTACCGCCCTAATTGTTGTCTATAAGGTTGATGATGTTTGTTATTGTAAGTTGTTGGCAAATGTTGTATGTTTCTGAGTGATGAGATACTTGCCAGACTAGTGAGATAAAATTGCAGAGTGTGATTGTAGAGTAGAGGAACTGAAAAGGATCTGCCTTAGCATATAGTGTTGTTATCATATCAAAGCTTTACCTGTTGTCTTCTAACCATTTCAATAGAAGGAAAATCCCTTTATCGGGTAGCTTTAATAGGCTTACTATAAATTCTCTAACAAGGTGACTCAAGTTCATTGAGTTCTTTAAATCCTCTAGAAAGGTAACCTTTAACAGGGTTTCAACCTTTAACAAGGTATATAGCCATCCCTTAATCGGGTGATCTTTAACAAGATCAGTTCCTAGCAGAACCTTATTGTAAAGTCTTTAACCAGACTAGGCTCCTAACAAAGTGAGCTTCAAAAGAGTTCAAAAACAAGCTTGTGGGTACTCATCCCCACCGTGATTTTTCCCATTTGGGTTTCCACGTGAAAAAACTATGTGTCATGAGTTGTGCATTTTTTTTGATGATTAAGTATTATTTTTTTAAGTGATTGTCCATGTAGAGCTAATGGCTATGGTATTGTCGATACACCACATTCATATGTTTATGGGTGAAGTAGTTATCAAGTATTGAATATATTCGAAGGGTTCAATTTTACCAGTTTATGTTGGCTGAGGTTTTATTGTGTTTAACTGGTATTGTCATGGTTAAGTTCAGTAATGAAGACAACTAGTTAGCATTGTTTTAACTTGATAAGTTGCACATAAGTTTTGGTATGTATTGATTCACCCCCCCTCTCAGTACTAGTTAGGGTATATGTTGTTCATCATTATTCATCAATTGGTATCAGAGCTACTCTAGGTCCTTGGTGATATAAGCTTAAACGCTTGAGGTAAAAGATCTTGTCTTAATGATGAAGAGGGAAGGTCCTAAGTTCAATAGGGATAACTTCAAAATATGGAAGGATAGAATGAAGATCTATATCAAGAGTTTGGGTGCTCAACACTGGAGCTATGTTGAGAATGTCTATGTAATTCCCACTGGCACCTTAACCAATGATTAGAAAAGAGAGATTCAAGAAAATAGGCAAGTCATGGAAGCCCTTATTAGCAGTTTGTCTGATATTGAGTTCATTGATGTACAAGATAAGAACACTTCTAAATATGTATGGGACACATTGGAAACTATTTATGGCGATGATGAGCATGTAAAGCAAGCTAAGGAAGAGAGCCTTAGAGAAAAAATTGAGGACATGAGGATGGTTGAAGGTGAGACCATTCAGCAATATGGCATAAGAATCAAGATTGTTGTTGGAGATCTCAAAAGCATTGGTGGAACAATTGATGATGCCACCATTGTCAATAAAGTCTTGAGATTATTGTTACAAGTCTATGCAATCAGAGTTGTTGTTATTCAGGAACTAAGGTCTATTGACAAAACCAAGGTATCCTTAGACTCTATCATTGCAAAGTTAACTGCATATGAGTTGAATAGTTATGATGGCAGTGTTCAGAAGATTGAGTCAACTTTTAGAGAATTTGTTGCACCAACCAGAAAAGGGAAAGAAGTAATTACCAGTTATGAATCTATGCAAAGTAGAGGTATGGATGATGAAGAGATTTTGATGGAGTTTGAAGCTCTTCTTGCCAAAAGACTTCCAAAAGGTACTGGAAAATACAGAGGTAAGCTTCCTTTAAAATGTTTTTCCTACAATAAGATAGGACATGTAGTTGTTAACTGTCCTAACAATGAGAATAAGGATAAACCGGAGAGGTTTAGAAAATATAAAGGAGGAAATAGAAGAAATTGTCTCGTTGTAGTGGATGAAGAGAATGAAGACATGGTGTTTGTAGCTGTAAAGGAAGAAGTGTCTGACAAGAAAGCACTTGTCTCTCACATTGACAGCTCTAATGAGTGGATAATTGATAGTGGTTGTTCTCACCACATGACTGGTGATCGGAAAAAGTTTTTGTCTCTAGAAGAATATGATGGATGTTTTGTCAGATTTTGCAATGATGCACCATGCTTGGTAAAACAAAAAGGATCCATCTCACTGAATGGAAGGAGTAGTGCGGATGATGTCTACTGGGTATAAGGTCTTAAGCATAACCTGTTGAGTGTTGCTCATCTAAATGATAAAGGACTTGTTCTGGAGTTCAAAGGTGGAGTCTGCAGTATAATTGGAAAAAGTGGTGAACGTATTGCCACCGGTAAGCAGACCAAAGGTAACCTATTTCAATTGAATGCCAAGATAAGTTGGTGTCTGATAGAAAAATTTGATGACAGTTGGATATGGCATAGGAGACTTTGTCATATGAACTTTGATAATATTGTGAAGGCTAGTAAGTTCAAGGCAGTAAGAGGATTACATTTTCTGAACAAACCGAAGAATTCTTTTTGCAGAGAATGTCAACTTGGGAAGATGTCATCCTCAACTTTACAAGGTCAGTCTTTTTCAATAGAAAACTTGCTTGATCTTGTGCATACTGATTTGTGTGGTCCTATGAAAACTAGAAGTATTCAGGGAGATAGGTATTTCATGATTCTTACTGATGACTACTCAAGAATGATGTTGGTCACATTCTTGAAAGACAAGTCTGAGGCTTTTGGAAAGTTCAAAGCCTTTAGAGAATTAGTAGAGAAGGAAAGTGGTCAAAAGATAAAATGCCTAAGAACTGATCAAGGAGGTGAATTCACTTCTGATGAATTCAACAAGTCTTGTGAAGATAGTGGTATCAAGAGGCAGTTGTCTGCCCCAAGGACACCACAACAGAATGGCATAGCAGAATGGAATAACAAGATTGTAGTTGAAGCAACTAGAACAATGTTGATCCAAGGAAAGGTTGCTCACAGTTTTTGGAGAGAAGGGGTCATATGACACTATTGTTGGCATATGATGAACCAACATGTTGATATGATGATAATGTATGTTGTCATTGATGTCAATAAGTGCAAGTGAATCGGTATGCAGGTTGGAAGAAGTTGGTAAACCAGTATGAAGAGATGCAGTGAACCGGTGTCTGGGTTTCACTAAGTGTGACTACCGGTTGGTAGTCTCAACTCTAGGGTTTCTGGTTTGGAAATCTCTCTTGTGCGATGCAACCAATGACATTCTATGATGAGTTAGCTAAGAGATGAAGATGAGATCGTGATGCCATGTCAGCCTTGTGCACGTGAAGGATTTCCTTAAAGATCTTGCATGTGAAGATCGACTGCATTAAATATCTACCTCAGGAATGAACATTCTTCTTAGCAGTATGAGAAGAAAGCGCGATGAGTTATTGATTTCTATGTGTGGTGAAGAATGGATGATGCAGAATTTCTTGTGATCTATTTAAAATTGTATTGCTCTATGCAAAGTGTTTGGACGATCAAGATTGGGCCGCTTATATTGTAAACCCAAAATGCTTAGGGTTTAGGGTTTATGCTACCGACCTAATTGTTGTCTATAAGGTCGATGATGTTTGTTATTATAAGTTGTTGGAAAATGTTGTGTGTATCTGAGTGATAAGATACTTGCCAGACCTGTGAGAGAAAACTGCTGAGTGTGATTATAGAGTAGAGGAATTGAAAATGATTTCCCTTAACATATAGTGTTGTTATTAGATCAAAGCTTTACCTGTTGTCTTCTAACCATTTCAACAAAAAGAAAATCCCTTTGTTAGGTATCTTTAATAGGCTTACTATAAATCCTCTAACCAGGTAACTCAAGTTCATTGAGTTCTTTAAATCATCTAGCAAGGTAACCTTTAATAGGGTTTCAACCTTTAACAGGGTATATAGCCATCCCTTAACCAAGTGATCTTTAACAGGATCGGTTCCTAGCAGAACCTTATTGTAAAGTCTTTAACCAGACTAGGCTCCTAATAGAGCGAGCTTCAAAAGAGTTCAAAAACAAGCTTGTGGGTATTCATCCCCACCATGGTTTTTTCCATTTGGGTTTCCACATGAAAAATCTGTGTGTCATGAGTTGTGCATTTTTTTTTATGATTAAGTATTCCTTGTTTAAGTGATTATGCATGCAGAGCTAATGGTTATGGTATTGTCGACACACCACATGCATATGTTTATGGGTGAAGTAGTTATCAAGTATTGAATGTATCTGAAGGGTTTAGTTTTATCGGTTTATGTTGTCTGAGGTTTTACTGTGTTTAACCGGTATTGCCATGGTTAAGTTCAGTAATGAAGATAATCGATTAGCATTGTTTTAACTTGATAAGTTGCACAGAAGTTTTTGTATATACTGATTCACCCCCTCTTAGTACTAGTTAGGGTATCTGTTGTTCATCATTATTCATCAACAATATGACCCCTTATGACATAATATGACCCATAACGATACAATTTGATGTCATAAGGAGTTATATGGTGTCCTAAGGGATCATAGGACACAATGTGACACATTAGGACACTATAGGACCCATAACAACCCAATATGGTGTCATAAGGGGTCATATGTTGTCCTTAGGGGTCATATGGTATCACATGACCCCTTAGGACACCATATGACCCCTAATGACACCATATGGTGTCATAAGGGGTCATATGACCCATAATGACATCGTATAGTATCGTAAAGGGTCATATGATACCCTAAGGGATCATATGACACATTATGACCCCTTAAGACACAATATGACCTATAACGACATAATTTGGCATCTTAAGGGGTCATGTGGTATCCTAAGGGGTCATAGGACACAATATAACCCCTTAGGACATTATGGGACCCATAATGACCCAATATGATGTCATAAGGGGTCATATGTTATCCCATAACCCCTTAGGACACAATATGACCCCTAACGACACCATATGGTGTCTTAATGGGTCATAGTGTGTCATAAGGTGGCAAGATGAACCATTATTATAATATAAAAAGCAGTGCCAATACTGCTTACAAAAATTGGATACCTAAGGGGTCATATGGTGTCCTACGGGGTCAAAGGACACAATATGACCCCTTCCCTCCCTCTCTCTATCTCTCTCTCTCTCCCTTCTCCCTCCCTCTCTCTCCCCCTCCCCCTTGCTCTCTCTCTCTCTCATCTTTTTCCTGAAATTTTAGTACCACTGCATTGAAATTTGAAATTTCATCAAATAAGATTTTTTTTTCCAAAAAACAACTAGTAGCTTAGAAACTACATTTAATTTTCTATAGATTATCTTCTTACATATTTTAAAAATAGTGTTCATAACTTATTCAAATTTTCATGTCAAGTTGCATAAACCACCATATGCAAAATATCATCCCACCAACATTCAACCAAAATTCTAGGGAGTCGAACCCACATCGAAACCCAATTCAGAAGCTCTTTAGAGGGGTTGAAACCTGAATGTCATGGTTTCATAAATAAATCAGTCTAATTATGAAAGTATGGACTACCTTCAAACACTTTATTATGATCCACCATGCAATTAATGGTGACCATGAAGTAGTTATTTTCCAGAATCATAATGTCCATTTCTCCCTCTGGCATCCAAGTCCGTTGAACCTAAGTTTCCAAAAATTGCAATGAAACCATTCCCAAAAAATTGCACAATAAGGAATGTTATGAATAATAAGCAATATCCTCAGTGATCCATTTTGGTTGAATGACTAGCTTCGGTCTCTCCTTTGATCATTCCAATCACCCATCAACCTTTGGGATGCGAGTGTCACTCAATGATTCCAACCCGTCACCTCCCGAATCTGGAGAAAATAAGTCATTATTAAACATCTTCACTACTTGGGAATGCACCTTAGCTCAAATCGCTTCTTGAAAATCCATTACTTGAGAGACCCTAAAATTCTCACCACGACCCACTTGAGTGGACATGCTCGAGACTTGCATGCAGTGTGGATCCCTACAAGAGAAAGAGGGGTTAAACCCCACAAGACACCTACACACCACTCACTCACAGCCAACCCTACACCTGAACAATCGGCCCCCAAACACCCCACTCACGACAACTCCACTAAAAAATAGTAGAAAAAAGAAAAATAAAAGGCACTAGGGCCCAAGCCCCGTAGAGCTGGGCTTTAACAAACCCACACCACCTCTTCCTACACCCAAAACCACCACACTCACACTGAAACAATTGCCTCCACAGCACACACACTCCACGGAAAGCTCCAAGGAAAGACTCGGGACTACGAACAAACAAAAAAAACCCTTCCCAATTCATCTAAACACCCCCCATGAATGCATTGACTAATAGAACTAGTAACGAGGTAGACCTCAGATGCCCTAGATCAACTCCGACTCGACATCCGCACAACCATCCCTCCCAGTATTTGTGTGTTATAGAATAGCATAAGAGAAATAAAATTCTAGCACAAGTGTTTCCATAATAAAATAATAGAAGGGAATAGGTGCAGGATAAGAATTTTTGGAGAGTAGGTTAAACTTGCAGGTTTAAAAGCACAGGTGTAAAATAAATTACATGCACATGCTAAGAAATTATAGCAAAACAAGTATAAAGATTACAGGTTTCAAAAGTGAGGAGAAAGCTTTAAAAATTTATTTATAATATAGGATAAATGCATGGATGTGCAGGTGACTACTAAGCAGAGGATGTGAATATTAAATTTGTGAATAAATAAATCATTTCTTTATAGAAGTGTAGGTTTGAATATGCATGGGTAGTATGAAGAATGATAAGGATATTAGTTGCAACCAAGTGCTGGAAAGGACAATTCAAACTAAAACCAACAACAAAACAATAAATTAAACCTATTGAATTCAGATATTTTTTATTGCAAATGTAAATGTAAAGAATAATTATAAAGATGGAGAGTGTGTATTTTTTAAATAAAAAACTTTGAAGAAATGAATATATAAGCATAAACAATAATTTAAAACTATTGTCTCCAAAATATTTTTTATCAATTTCTTCTTAAAAAAACAAAAACACAAGATTAGAAATTATACAAGATTTAGGCTTACATGTGATCTTTTGACAAAATACAAATAGTTTTTTTTTAATTGAAATTGAATGTATGCAAGATTAATATTGAGAACTAAACAAACTCTTCTCAAATCTAGAAATGGAAAGGAAAAAAGTTTAAAAACCTTCCATAATAAGTTTGATTTGTTTAAAATTTAAATTTAAATTCCTGTAAGATTTAAACTAAAAACATTAGAGAGGGAAAAAAAAGGTATTACAAACATAATAAAAATGTATACTTGAATCTAGATAAAGAAAAAGAACATGGAACAAAGATAATTGTTAACTCTATCTTAGATTAAGCAAAATATAGATGTTATAAACTCAGATTGCTAATTAGAGTTGCAATCAAACTAATAAAATGAAGTTGATAGATTGAAACAATGCAAATTATATATATATATATACACTTACTCTAATAATATAAACTAGAGAGCATTACTTCTGTATGGTGGAAAAGTGGGCGAATAAAACTTAAAATGTGAAAATTTAGTTAATACTAGTCCACACACACACACAGGACTTCTTGATGCAAGCTATGGAGTAACGATGTGTTACTCAGCTTCCCAAGGAGGGTCCCATGGTTCTCTATCTCACAATGTCCCTCAAACCAACGTTTTTGCTCTCAGATTACCGAGCAAAATTGTTTAGGGATGGCAAATATGAGAAAGAGAGATGCTTTTGCTAAATTTAGTATGAAATAGATGTTTGGCTATGTATGATGTTAAAAATGCAATATACTAGATGATAATATGATGAGGTTAGTATGAATACTATCCTAGCATGCTATATATAGTCTATAATTGAGCTAAAATGATAAAGAAAGTACTCTAACATGCATATTTAGTCTATTTTCTATTCTAAAAGAGAGGCTAAATGATGAGCATAAAGATGATATGAAAGCTTGAATATGTTTGAGCATAAGTGTGATGCTACAAATTTGAAGGATGATTGTTTTTTTAATGGAGGAATGAGAGCTTTATTTATAGCACAAACAGGGCAATGGATGGTCAGGATTGAAAGGTTTAATCAAGTGTCAAGTTTGAAAGTTGTGGATCCATGTGCATGATTTGCACCAATGAAATGATGACAAATGTCAACATAGGATTGGGTTGAGAGAAGAGGTTGGAGGCATTAAAGGCCTGAGAAGACCTCATGGTTATCTATAGGTTAAGGGTCAAGTCTAAGTTAGGTTTACCCACTGGATTAGGAGTTAATCCAAGGATAAACCTTTGTGCAAATGATTAAGAGATAATCATGGTCAAAGCATTAAAGGCCTGATGAGACCCTTGGGTTGGGTAGAGGTTGAGTCAAAACAAATGTTTTAATCATGTAGGAGGGTTTGGGTTAACCATTAATGGTTATTGGAGACTTTGTGGATTAAGTGGTTGAAGGTTGGAAGCTTTCAAAGGTTATCAAAGACTTTGAAACATTTAGTGGTTGAAGGTTGAAAGCCTTTAATGGTTTTCAAAGACTTTGAAGGTTTGAGAAGTGACCTCCCTTTGCTTAGGGATGTGACAAAGTTTAGAGGAGGGGTTAGGTTAATTAGAAGCGATTAGAAGATTCTAGAAGGGATTAGAAAGGGGTTTGGGATTTTGCAAGTGGATGGGGGGATAATAGGATTGAATTGATTTAAATGATTTAATTCAATATGGTTGCAATTTGGGGAAATTAAATAAATTAGATTTATTCAATTTAGGATAACTATTTAATTAAATTTGAATTTAATTAAAAGTGGCTAGGGGGATTTAATTGAATAAAATGATTTATTCATTAAATGGTATAGTGAATTTTATTTAAATAAATTGAGTAATTTACTTAATAAAATAGAAGAATGTGGATAATTTAATTAAATTGGATTTAATTAAATAGGGAAATGAACATAAAAATATTCATTTGGGAATATGGTCATTTTTATACGTCTACATTTTGCCCCTCTTTGAAGTGACGTGTGTGCACATGTTATTTCAAAGAAAATGATGTGTTTTTCTGATTTTATGATCAAATGCAATTTTTGTGTTGCTCTTTTGATTTGTCAGTCGTGCCCCAATTTTGATTTGATGTGATGTGCCCCAGATTCAAGATTTGATGGTGATGCCCCCTCAGGAGATGAATCAATATTTTGAAAAAATTTTGATTTAATTTGATGTGTTGCATATGATGTATATGATTTCGTATATGTAAAATGTGTGTGAATTGATTCATCTTCCGATAAGTTACAAATGTTTTGGTATAGGGGAGACCGCAACCATATTACAGGTCCAGTCGGCTAACCCTAATTTCATTTTCCTCCTATAAAAGGGGAAAAGAGCTTGATTTAGGTTCATTTGTGCTTTATTGACTTTGGAGAAAGAGAATTTTCTCTGGAGAGAAAATGCCTATTCCTTATCACAGACACCGTTTCGAGCGTGTCCGGAGATACCAGAGACCTGTAGCGCGTGGACCACTAGTAAGTCAACGTTTTTGACCCCTTTTTGATTTTTTGTTTTGTCAATTTTAAGCATTTTTTGATTTTCAAAGTTCGGGTCCAACGTTTTAGCGCGTTTAGGGTCTGTTGTAGCGCATATGAAATGTGAAGTAGCGCATAGAGTCCAATTTTAGGGGTCGCATCCGGAAAAGATAGGTTAGCGCATAAACTTATTAGGTTAGCGCGTGCACGTAGAACAGTGCATGGAAAGTGTTGGGTAGCGCTTCGCGTCAACAGGTTACCGCGTAGGACTAACCTAGCGCATAGGGGCCACAGGGGTTCGCATAGGGAAGGGGGTTTAGCGCGTAGGACTAACCTAGTGCATAGGGCTAAAAGGGTAGTGCCTAGGAGGGGTAGATTAGTGCGTAGGAAGAGTCTAGCGCATAGGGTGGGTTAGGTAGCGCATTGGGTGAAAAATTTAGCACGTGGATAGAATCTAGTGCATAGGTTAGATAGAATAGCGCGTAGGAGAGGCAGCCTAGCGTGTGGGGGTGTTTTAGCGCATTGAAGATCTGTTTTAGCGCATCTAAAATTTTTTGCAGTTTTGGCCGTATTGAATATTTATTTTGTTTGTCTGTAGTGTTTTGATGAATTTATCCAATATGAGTGTTTGTATAACTTGTTTTGATTTGCGAGTTTTCAAGTTATGTATAGATATCAATCTGTTGTATTGATCAGAATATGATGTATTTGCGTGGTCTGTTTCAAGTTCAATGTGTATGAAAGCCTGAGTTGTTTTACAAGCTGATATGGGTTGGAAACTTGAGTTGTTTTTCAAGCTGATATGGGTGGGAAACTTGAGTTGTTTTACAAGTTTATGTGATTTTGGTACTTGAGTTGTTTTACAAGTTTTGATATGGTTTTTGAAAACTTGAGTTGTTTTACAAGTTTGATATGAAATGATAGGATTTTGAATTTTGATATGTAGATGAGCAAATGGTTTCATTTTGTTGATGTAAGATTGAATTTGATATCTTTGTTTTGATGTGGAAACTAATATTGGATATGTTTTATTTGTGGACAGGAGCGATTGGGTGTGGTACAGTCGAGGGAGAGATTCCCGAGACCATGGATGTTGATACCATGATTGTCACAGGTAGATTTGGACATTATAGAGAGATGTGGATTGACCTCTCTTCTGGATATGCCTCAGTTCACTGTGAACCGGGGGCTTTTGACAGCTTTGGTAGAGAGGTGGCATAGCGACACCAACACCTTTCATTTTGCTATGGGAGAGATGACAGTCACACCTGAGGACTGTTACCGGATTTTGCGCATTCCTATGGTAGGGGCACTGCTACCATACGAGCAGTCAGAGGAGGGCGGCACAGAGGCACTGCACCACATATTTCATGATAAGACTGTCTATGGATATGAGATCCCCTGGCAGGAGTTTTCGGACCTAGATTATGCACCCCTACCATCTGTACTAGCAAGATTTATTAGGGGATTCCTTTGTCCTGATCGCAAGTCAAAGGGATTCTCGGTGGGATGGGGGTTAGTGTTGGAGGAGATGGTCACACAGGGCTGGAGATTTGCATGGGGGTCAGCGATGCTGGCTCATCTTTACAGGAGCCTTCATGAGGTAGTATACCTCGGTTACGGCAGTTTATCAGCTAGCGTGACTCTATTATAGGTATGGTACTGGGAGCACATTCCAGCAGCGAGGCCACTGGCAGATAGAGACAGGCCCATAGGTGCAGCATACGCCTACGGATATAGAGGTCTAGTTGTCCAGCGTAAGCTGGGCAAACTAGAGCATTAGAGGAGGGTTTTTGATGATATTGATACGGTCACCTGGAGATCGTATACATGCTGTGAAGTATGGGTAGAGGATGGGCTAGAGATGCCCTTTGTATTTATGACAAGGTACCTGATTGGGAGGACCCCGTATGTTATAGAGAGATTCCTGGTGACCCGAGTTTTGAGACAGTTTGAGTGCCAGCAGGGTATTCCATAGGGAGTGTGCCTATATGCACGATGGCAGGAGGATATAGCTGATTGGGGACCGACTATTGATAGTGCGGTGGCTATAGAGGAGTTTACAGGGTTGGCGGGATAGATCTGGGATTATGCCCCAGAGATTCAGGATGTAGGGATGATAGATGAGTTCGCCCGTTTATTTGTTGCGCAGGCGGTGGCTAGGATCTCGAATCTGGAGGAGATGAGGCCATCATTTGATTCAGAGGAGGAGGAGGGAGATGGGGGAGATGATGGAGATGATGGAGATGATGGAGATGATGGAGGAGGAGCGAGAGGGAGGTGGGGAGATAAAGGGAGGAGAGGTGTGGATAGAGCTGTCAGACAGGGGAGGATAGAGAGGGGGAGAGGAGGATTGGCTATCGGAGCTGGTGGAGAGGGGAGAGTGGGGGAGGCACTAGCTGCAGTGGGTGGTGAGGAGGAGCTAAGCCGACCAGCATAAAGGAGGAGGATGGATGTAATCCCACCTCCAGTACCGAGGACAGGCCAAGTGGGAGGGGTTCCTCCAGCACAGGTACCACTGCGGGTTCAAGTGCTAGGTCATGTGGAGGATGCACAGATCCAGACTTTATAGATTACTGTGCAGTAGCTGCAGGCACAGATTTTGACATATCTATGACAGATCTTGCAGTTGACCACTGAGAGAGATACTGAGATAGAGCGGTGGGGTCGAGCAGAGGAGATGGTGGCTAGCATGCAGAGAGCAGTGGCGGGTGGTCCCATGAGAGACACCCTGAGAGAGTTGGCGCTGAGGGCACAGGAGGTAGAGTATTATAGGTAGCATTATGAGGCTGCAGTACCCAGGGACCGACGAGTGCAGAGTTTTACACAGTCGAGATCTAGCTGATCTTGAGCTACTGGGTCACGGCGTGAGAGCCGAGGGGCTACAGGGCCACCGAGACAGGACCCTCCTGGAGATCCAGGGGCAGGTGCATCTGGAGCGAGACCATCTCCATTAGGGGATAGTCATACTTGAGAGACATGGTCTCTGTTGTATTTTGGAGCATTGTATTCATTGTACTGGACACAGTTTTAACATATTTTGTACATTTGGATCATTTTTGAGATATATATATGGATGGCACTATTTTTTATCATGTGATGTGTATATGGATGCATGTTTTGTGAGCGACTTCCTTTTCCATATGATGATGTAATGTGTACATAGATGATGTAATGTGTGATGCAGGATGTATGCTTTTATATGATGTGAGATGTATCTTGAAAATGAGATGTATGTTTTGATATGCAACTAATTGTAATATGATATGATGGAAAATGATGTAATAATGATGCAAAATGATATGTAATGAATGATGTAAGAATGATATGCAACTAATTGTAAAATGATATGCAACTAATTGTAAAATGATGTGCAGCTAATTGTAAAATGATATGCAACTAATTGTTTTTGGAGCATCTCTCATTCTGTATTTGCCATCCGATATAACCATTTGTTTGCTTTCTTTGTAAATATCATCATGGAGCATTTATTGATTTTTTTGGATATGTTGAAAATTTATACAAGCATAATGGTATAATTGAACCATAATGACCTGAGTAAAATTTACATGATATTTGATTTTGCAAGATAGCACAAGCATCAAGGTATAATTGAACCGGGATGACCGGAGTGCGTATTGCGTAAACAGACAAGAGTAGATCATTTATATGCGTGAAATGGAATCAAGCCTTCAGTGATATGTAATGTATCACGTCTCGAGGCAAATATTCACATAGTACAAGTGATCGCCTCCCAGACAAAAGACTAAGAAAATATTGGAAGTTCCTCATGATCTCTAGCTTTGAAGCATTTTATGAGATAAGGAGAAAATTCTAATAATGAAAAAGTTCAAAATGCAAAATAATCAAGACTTTTATGAGATAATGCAACATTTAGTACTTTAGAAAATCATCCATCCTTGAGATTCTTGTGTATTGTTTTTGTTTTGGTTGTTGCGATGAAGCGTAGTTGTGTTTGTTGGATGTCATGTTTCTGATTTGTGCGATTTTGTGATGTTGGGAATGTTTGCAAAGTTTTGAACCAATTAATGCCCCTAGCTGAGTGTGCCTCTTGATGTGAATAAGTATAGTGATTCCCAAGCCATGGTGGACTACAGTGAGAGGATAGATACAGATGGATAACCCAAGATAGTGACTACGCTAAGTATGTCCTGAATGGATATATGCTAAGTGTCGGGCGATGGCCGATAGTGTTTTGATGGATAAAATGGCATGGATATAGATAAAGGAGCCATTCTTTCACAAGGGCGCCTGTTTACCAGGTTTTCACCATTTGTTTTTATTGTACTTTGTATTTTTACTTTTTCTGGATTTTTTTTATTTTTGTTTGTTTGTTTTTTGCTTTTTCTGTGCACTAGGCTACCTTAAGTATAGTACTTCTTCAGATGAATGCTGTTAGTTGGATCATCGAGCACATCTCCTTCAGAATTTGTTAGATGATAGGCACTTGATCCATAGACTAATATGATGACATAGGGACCCAACCAATTAGGTTCAAATTTCCCTTTCTTTTCTCTATCTTGCTGATTTCTTGGATTTTCTTTGAGGACTAGATCACCAACCTTGAAGTTGTGAGGAATGACCTTGTGATTGTAGCTCCTACACATGCATTGCTGATATGCTTTGAGATGAGTATAAGCATGTTGGCATCTTTCATCTAATAGTTCCAATTCTTGCAGTCGGTTAACTCGATACTCTTCATCGGGGATTAGACCTTTCAAAGAGACTCTAAGAGATGGAATTTCTACCTCCAAGGGTAAAATGGCCTCTGATCCATATACCAATGAATATGGTGTTGCTCCTATAGGTGTGCGGATGCTGGTCCTATATGCCCAAAGTGCTGGATTGAGTTGTATGTGCCAATGTTTGCCTGCATCATTCACTGTTTTCTTAAGGATTTTTAGGATTGTCTTGTTAGATGCTTCTGCTTGACCATTTCCCTGTGGGTAGTATGGTGTAGAAAACCGATGTTGGATTTTAAATTTTTCACATAGTTCCTGTACATCTTGGTTTTTGAAAGGTCGTCCATTATCTATGACGATTGAACTTGGAATACCATATCTATAGATCAGATAATTTAGGATAAAAGAGGCAATTTGTTTCCCGGTCACTGTGGTCATGGGAACTGCTTCTATCCATTTGGTAAAGTACTCTGTTGCAGTTATAATGAACTTGTGTCCATTTGAAGATGAAGGATGTATTTTGCCAACCAGGTCTAGTCGCCACTGACAAAAGGGCCAGGATGTTGTGAATGGTTGCAGTTCCTGTGCTGGAGCATGTATCAGATTGCCATGGATCTGGCATTTAGGACATTTCTTGGCGAAATGATATGAGTCTTTCTCCATTGTAGGCCAGTAGTATCCCATTCGTAGAAGTTTTTTTAGCAAGAGTAGTGCCACTGGAATGTGTACCACAAATACCTTCATGAAGCTCGTGTAAAGTTGAATCGGAATTATTACGATCAAGACAACGAAGAAGAGTACCATCTAGACCTCAACGATATAAGGTATCAGCGGTAAGGGTGTAACGGGCAACTTGTCGGATAAAGTTACATTTTTGGTTACGAGATTGGTCAATGGGTAAGATATTATGCTTGAGGTAGTCGTATATTGGTCCATATAATGGAGAATCTGAACCAGTCAAGGCATATATAACCTAGGATTCAGAGTGGTCATAAGCGGGGGAGAACAGTTGCTCTACCAGGAACTCATAATGACTCTGTTGCTCTGGAATTTGTAGTAATGAAGTGATCGTAGCCATTGCATCAGCTGCTTTGTTGTTCAACCTTGGTATTTGTTCAAAGGTGATGTGCACAAAATATTGTTTGAAGTCATCCACCATCCATTTGTAGGGTAGTAACTTATCATCCTTTGTCTGATAGTTGTTGTTGATTTGATTGATGACCAGTTGTGAGTCTCCATAGACTTTTAACTCTGTGATTTTCCATTCGACAGCCATTTTGATGCCTATGACCAATGCTTCATATTCAGCCACATTATTTGTACATGGGAACATAAGTCTATATGATCGTGGCATAGTGTGTCCTTTAGGAGTGATGAATAGAATGCCGGCCCCTGAACCATGTTGTGTATAGGATCCATCAAAGTATAGGGTCCATTGTTTGGAAGAAAGAGCAAGAACGTCCCTGTCTGGAAATTCGATCTCCATGGTTTGTTTTCCTGGTAGCGGTGCTTCAGCCAGCTGATCTGCAATTGCTTGTCCTTTGATGGCTCATCTTTCTATGTAGTAGATGTCAAATTCACTGAGAATCATGACCCATTTAGCCAATCAGCTTGTGAGAGCTGCCTTGCTGAGCAAATATTTGAGAGGATCAATTTTTGCCACTAGTTTTATGGTGTGTGCTAGCATATAATGTCGAAACTTCTGAGATGCAAAGACCACTGTTAGGCAAGCCTTTTCAATGAATGTATAGTTGAGATCATAGCCATTCAATTTTCTACTGATGTAATATATGGCGCGTTCCTTTCCTTGTTGATCTTCTTGTGCCAATAGTGCCCCTAGTGAAATATCTGTTGTTGAGATATATAGTATAAGAGGCTTTCCTGCAACTGGTGGTACTAGAACCGGTGGATTCATCAGGTACTGTTTAATTTGGTAAAAAGATTCTGCACACTTAGTCTCCCATCTAAACGGTACATTTTTGTGTAGCAAGTGGTTAAATGGCAGACTTTTATCTGCTAGTTGAGCGATGAATCGCCTGATTGATTGTAGTCGTCCTTGTAGAGATCTAAGTTGACTGATATTCTTTGGTGGTGGAATGTCCATGATGGCTTGTACCTTTGCTGGATCAACTTCAATACCTTTAGTTGAGACTATGTAGCCTAGTAACTTGCCTGATGTAACCCCGAAGACACACTTCTTAGGGTTGAGTCGGACTTGAAATTGCTGCAATCGATCAAAGATCTTTGTTAGGATGCCGAGATGTTCAGCTCTGGTGAAGGATTTTGCTAGTAAATCATCCACAGTCTTCCATAAATGTGTGCATCATATCATGGAATATGGTTGTCAATGCTCTTTGATAAGTGGCTCCCGCATTCTTTAAGCCAAAAGGCATAACATTCCAACAGTACGTTCCCCAAGGATAGGTGAATGCTATTTTCTCTTGATCTTCAGGAGCTATTTTGATTTGATTATAGCCTGAGAAACCGTCCATTAATGAGAGCATTGCATGGCCTGCTGTGAGATCTACAATTATATCAATATTGGGTAGAGGAAAATCATCTTTTGGACAAGCTTTGTTGACATCTCTGAAGTCAGTGCATATTCTGATACTACCATCTAGTTTTGAGACTGGAACAATGTTGGAAATCCATTCTGCATAGTTAATGGGTCGGATGAATCCGACATCTAATAATTTCTTCAATTCAGTTTTGACCATGAGTGCCACCTGTGGATTCATCTTTTGTAGCTTTTGCTTGACTGGCTTGACTCCTGTAGAGATGGACAAGTGATGCATGATTAAGTGTGGATCAACTCCGGGCATATCAGCATATGACCAGGCAAAGTTAATTTGCTATCTTTTAAAGAAGATGATGAATGCCGATCTTTCCTCCTCTATCAGAGATTCTACAAGGTGAATGTTTCTGGCTGCTTCTGTGGTACCAATGTTGATTGATTGAGTGGGCTCAATCAATATGGGTGATCGCTCATGAAAATGTTCAGGAAGAGCATCAAGTCTCCCATCGTTAGGTGCCTTAAAAAGGTTTTCACCCTCAGATGCGTCCTTTATTTTTACTTTTTTGGGATCTAGAGCTGCCATTAACTGGTTTTCAGCATCAAATTCTTTATTTGATTCATTTTTGCGACTGAGAGACTTGGCATTCCCTGATTGATAGACATCGTTATTTTGTTCACTGGTAGAGCCTGTTTCGGGATTTACAGTACATAGGTAATGGATAATAGATTCATCATCTGGGAAAATTGGTATATCATGGGTTTCAAGTTCATTCCAGTCGATGAGATCAGGGAAGACAAGCGGTAAGGAATCGTTGGGCAGGTCAAGTTCGGCTACTGTAAGTGTTAGGATAGAGTTGTCATCGTGATGGGTCTTGGTTTTAAAGAAGTCTAGGGTTTCATCAAGGTCTTCGATGGTATCATCTTCTACATAGACTTGTTCGTAATATTTCTGTTCGCTTTCTTGAACGTAATAGATATGTTGTGGTCCAAATTCAAGAGGTCTATCTTCTGCGTTATGTTCTTCTGAATAAAGGGATATAGAATCAGTATTATCCAGGATATTTGTAGCAGCGTCGGAGCAGGTACCCCATTCATATTCATTGGAATCTGTCTCATAGGCATCATCCCAAATTCTATCTGTGCTGCAAACAGGTATGTTGTATGGTGAAAACAAATCTTTGATGATGGATACTATTTTGATATTTTGTGTTGATTCTGTATCCAATCCATCTTCCACGATCTGGATTTGTTCATAGATTGTGCTTCCTCGGGGAGGAATGATGGTTTCTTGTGATGACATGATTTGTTCTTGAGCCATTGGTGTGTGAATATGAGCCACTGCTACAGATATGGCCTTCTTATGATTTAAAAGTTTTCCCTAATGCAACTTCTGATCTTGACGTTCGCGTGCATTGCGGATTGTTTCTGCTGATTCAAAGAGTGCTTCCTGCCAAGATTCTTCCTTGTACTTCTTCTTTTCTTTCCATTAAGGTTTTGCATTTATGTGTGGTGGCCATTTCAATAGGATGGTGAATTTAGAACCTAATCCTGCTTTATTTCTACTAGGTTGTGAAGGAAGATCTATAGGTTCAGTGACTCCTTCTTTGTGTTTCCCGATAGGTCCTTTACTGCCATATCCCATTTGCTTCATGATTAAGTAACCTTTTCCATACAGGTGCGTTGGTAGAACAATGTCCAGAGCGGCTGCTCTATTATCTTCTTCTTTATCTTTGTATAGCCAGCTAAGAACGTCCTTATCTTCTGATTCATGTGCTAGAGTACCCAATTGGATGAAGGTACCATCAAATTTAGTGATGGGCTGAGTTGCCAGATGTGTTGATATAGTAGGTAAATCATGTGATCTAGGTGATGTTGGCAATCTGGTCAAACATAAAAGCTCCAGAGAATATTCTCCCATGCCATGGTCTTTGATTTGCATTTTTTGTTTGAAGTCTCCCCATAAGGAGTTGGATTCTGCTGTTGGTGGATCGGATGTTGAAGACCGCTGCTTTTCTCTGTTATGAGGAACCAAACTGTCTTGGGCTGCCCCCATTGCATTGCAATGTTGAAATGGATTGTGATCAGCTGATATGGAGAGTTCTTGTCCATCATAAGGAAACTTGACAGACTGGTGATATGTAGAAGGTACTGCTTGCATTTCATGTATCCAGGGTCGTCCTAATAAGATATTGTAGGTGAGATCAATATCTAAGACCTGACATATAGTATCCTTTTGCACTAGTCCTACTTGAATAGGTAATATTACTGTTCCTTTAGAGGACCTTTCCTCATCATCATATTGTTTTATAGTAATATTTTTACAAGGATCAATAGATTCTTCTAAGAAGCCTAGTGCACGGATAAGCTTTAAAGTACATATATTAAGTCCGGCTCCTCCATCTATTAAGACTCTTTTTACTCGGTGTTTGCAAATAATGACTTCAATATGTAGAGGAGTATTATGCGGATGACTCAATGAAGTATTGTCATGCTCTGAGAAGGTGAGGTTATGAGGTTCTGTCATATGGGTGACCATGGCTTGAAATCTGTCTGTATCCAGATTTTGAGGTACATTTGTTTCCAATAGCGCTTGCTCCAATATGTCTTTGTGTTTTGGGGATAGTTTCAACAATTCCAAGATAGATATCTGAGCTGGAGTCTTGCGTAGTTGGTTAACCAAGTCGTATTGGATTTTTGGTGTGGCAGTTGGAGGTGCAGTATGTCCCTTCAAGACATATTTCTGAGTCTAGGTTGTTACATTGACAGATTCATGATCATGCCTATCTCGAATGGTTATGACATTGACTTGATGGTCTTCAGCTGATATGTGGTTGATTGTGTTGTTTTAGATGTGATTAATACGAGCTCCGCGTGTATCATTTGAAGTTGATGCTCCATCTTTGTTGTAATTTGGGAGAGGATTTTTGAAGGCTTCGTGATCATTATTTGTTTTGAGACCATCCACCGTTAAGTCACCTCGATCAATCATGTCCTGGACTATGTGTTTCAATCTCATGCACTCATTTGTTCTATGACCCTTGTTGCGATGGAAATCACAATAGTGTGAATCATTCCACCAAGGTGGTTTGATTGGGGGTTCATAATTGTTGATTGGAGGCAAAGAAAGAATCTTGTTTGCCAACAGTTCTCTGAATGCGGATTCTAATGATTGGCCCAGTGGTGTGAAGATACGCTTTTGGAAATTGTTAGTGTTGTTGCGTGAATTGTTGTTAGGCCCTGGATTCAGGTTTTTGCTTTGATTATCGTTGGTGTTGTTGGTGTTGAGTTGTCCTTGAGCATTGTTTGGTGCGTATGTGTTAGCACTGGGAGTAGCATTTTTAGGATTTTTTGCATTTTGAGTGTTTCCTGATAATGCAAGCACTGGTTGTTTAGATTTGGGATCATATGATTCATTGTTGCCTTCGTTTTTATTTCGAGTCCAAAATCGAGATTTGTCAAGATTGGTGTTGTTTTGGTTATTGTAGTTTGATGAGTTCGTTCCTTCGTTGTAGAACTTGAGTGTTCCCTTTTTGACACAAGCTTCCTCTACTTGATTGCCATTTTCAATCAATTTGGCGAAAGATGGTATGCATTGAAGTTTGAGTCTGTAACTCATTTTGCCATTTAATTTATCAATGAAGATTTCTATTTTTTCTTTTTCAGGAATATCTCGAGGATATCTTAATACCATGCGTCGCCAACGCTGAAGGAACAGCATGAATGTTTCATTGTTCTTCTATTTGGTGTTGCAAACATCGAGCATGGTTATGGCATGTTGGATGTTGTAAGAATAGTGGGTGATGAATTTGTTAACCAATTCGTCAAATGATCTGACAGGCGGTGTAATCTTGGATAACCATTCCATTGTTTGTCCTCCCAGGCTTCTTGGGAATAACCTCATCAGATAAGTGTCATCATGAGCAAATTCAAAAATAATGGTGCAAAATTCTTGAACATGATCCCGAGGATCACTTTTCCCATCATATTTATCAAATTTGCGAATATCTGAGTTTGGAGGAAAAGGGACCATGTTTAATCTTCTGTCAAATGGATAAGGACAGATTTCGTTTATAGAGTACCGCACTGTTGTCCCTTGTTGCATATCTTGTATTTGTCTTTGCAACATTTGCATTTGTTGAGTAAGAGCAACCAAGGGCGCATTATCTTGTCGAGGGATGAATTCTTCCCTCGTATTTGTTCTTAACTGAAAAGGTGTGGTAAACAGTATGTGTTGTTCTAGAGTTTCGAGCTCAGGTATACGCATTTCTGGTATACGTTGCTCTGGAATACGTTGTTCAGGTATGCGAGTTTCTTCTTCTCTTTGTTGTTCTTGATATGTATATTGTTGAGACCCGGTTTGAAAGACGTTTTCATCGAAATCTTCAGGAAGTTTAATGCCTTTACTCGTAAGCACGAGCAGATACTTTTCTTTGTCATTTTCTATGAGTTTTTCGATGAGTTTTTGGAATGAAGGATTTTCTTGACATTCTCGAAGAATTGCGTCAGTAATTTCAGGCTCTTCCAAGGACGGAACTTCAAAAGGATTTGACAATCTGCGATTCATACTTGATTCTACGTGCATCTCACTTTGTTTGTTTCTTTGAGAGCGAGTGACAGGAATTTTAGTAGAAACTCTCAGTGATGAAAGGGACAAAAACCTCGTTGATGTGTTGCTCAGGTGTTGGTGGTTCTGGTCAAGATGTGTTATACGTGATGCACTCGTCGGGCAAGAATGCTGGATTGATCTTTCCTCCACGGTTTATCTTTTGATTAAAAGCAGACTTTTGACAGTATGCTCTTATTTTCAGGGGTTCTTTGTTAAATTCGCTAGATTTGTTTTGGATATAACGTTTGACGTGATGAAGGAATACCCGATGAGATTTGAAGAGTTGACAATTGATGTATAAAAACTTATTTTTCTTGATGAATTTGGAAAAGCTAGGTTGTTGTTTCTTCAATGTGATGTTACGATAGAGGTTCTTTCTTCTCAGAATAAGGGGATTAGTCATGAACGAGTGATCAATGATTTCCTTTGATTTGTTTGGATCCAGTTGATTCTTGTTTTGAAAATTTCAAATCTTAGTTTATCAGAATGAAGGTTTAGATGCCCCTTCACGACAAAGCATGCCAAATGATATGGATAAAAAGTTTCCTGATCTGGAAACTAGATTTGATAATTTGAAAATTTTAGACAAGTGTTTTTGAGATAAAAATCCATAAGATGGTAAAGGATTTGATTGATACTGATGATGAAAATTTTTCGGATTATGATAGGAGAGACATCCTCTATTGCTTGATTCGTTTCAGATTCTGACAACTTTGTTTGACACAAATTTAGCTTGAGAAAAGTTTTTTAATGGTTTGTTTTTGTCACTCTAGTTTGATAAAAGATGATTTTTGATGAAAAAGTCTTCTAACATGTTTTTGAAAATTTCAAAAAATTTCCAATTTTAACTCTCTGTTTTTCGGCCTTGGATCACGTGCTAGAACAGAGTTTACATGTGGTACTGAATTTACCAGATGCGCTTAAAGACTAAGCACACGCGCTAAACTGCCCCTAGACACGCGCTAAAGGTTGGACTCTCTGGAAAATTTTGTTTAACTAGTATAAAATCTGCGCGCTATACTGGGCCTTCCACGCGCTAACTGTTGGAGTAAATGCGCTAAAATATGGTTCTGAAGCGCTAAGCTATTTCTTCGACGCGCTAAATTTTGGATTGTTAAAATTTGCGGTCTAACAATTGAAAAAGTTCATGTGCTAGCCTGGGTTTTCTACGCGCTAACTTCTAGACTAGATGCGCTAATTTTTTATTCCCATGCGCTAAGATGTTGCTGCTACGCGCTAAAGTTTGGACTGTTGAAAATTGTTGTTAAATTTGTTGGAAAAAGCTACGTGCTACACTAGGCCTGTCACATGCTAACTTTTAGACTTTATGCGCTAGTTTTTGGTTCCTACGCGCTGGAATGTTTCTTTCACGCGCTAGATTGTGTTGCAGATGTGCTAAATGATGTTTTACACTATTTTGCCTTAGGATTGAAACGCTACTGTTTTAATTCCACACGCTAATTTAGGGTTTTGATGCGCTAACAGATTTTTTCTACGCGCTAAGAGATTTTTCTGATGCGCTAAACTGTGCTGATTTTTCTATTTGGTTGATTTCTTTGTGGATTTTGAATTTTGTTGGGAAGTTTTCAAGTGTGATGGATGATTTTCTGAAATAACAAATGTAAGCATGACACACAAAGTACAATCATTTTGCCTAATCTAACAAAAAGTGTATATACTTATGAGGATGTGTTCAAATCCCCAATGTTTTAATAGGTTTGGATACAAGTAATACACTTCAGACAGACTCTTTAGTCAAGGCTCATAAATAACATCATAGCCTACTAGTCTCGATACTCCGTCAGCTCAAATAGTCGTGTCACCCCCTAGAGGGCGCCCATTTTTTTGCCTTTTGCCAGAAGTTAACCCAAAGTGAATTGCTTCACAGTTGAGTAGTTATCTTGGGAGATATATGCTGAGTAATCTTGGGGGCGGATTCTTCCCCACCCTTGCACTATGATGTTACAAATGTTTGGTTACTGACTCGGTTCAAAATTTCTAATTCTATGGTTCTTAATCAGGCTTCCCATTCGACCGTCAGTGATAAACTCCCTAAGGAGGCTTCCCAACCTTTAGAACAAAGGCTTTACGTATCTCGAAGATACTGGGGGAAGGCTAATCACTGCGTGCAACCGTTGAAAAAGACTTTCGTCACTTTCCACATTTGATTGTAGTGGGTTGGAATTCTTGGCGTCAAAGTCATTCCCCACTTAAGTCGTTCCCTTCACACCGGCCATAAACAGCTTTAAGAGTTGATTGCAACTCCTCGGGAAGGCAGGCCTGCTAAAGGATGCAAATGCTTTGAAATAATAAAAGCTGTAAGAGTGGTCTAGATTTTTGATCACCCAGTTAAGGGGAGAGCATATTCCTTCCACTTTCGAGACAAAGCAATCAAAAATTCTTTTTAAACCTCCAATTCAGTGATTTGCTAACTTATGTAAAGATGTTGCTCCACAAAAACATGATGTTCTTTTTAATCTTAAAAGAAAGATTTTCTGATCTATAAAAAGGAAATGGTCCACAAAGCAAATTTCTGATTTGGATGTCAACAAAAGAAATCGTTTTTAACATAAAATTCCTCGCTCTACCTGCAAGAAACTGTTAGCATCGTGCAAGCAAACAAAAGAGATAAAATGTCAGATGATTTGGGGGACTTCTACAAGTCTAAAATTTCAGTTCGGTTACAAAAATTGTTTTTTTGTTTTTGTCTGTGATGCGCTACAGAATCGACTGTACACGCTACAATAAAATCCAGATGCGCTAAAATTATGTTCCTCTACGCTATACTATTACTGGGATGCGCTACCCTGTGAATCGGAAGCGCTTCTCTGTTCCTTTTCTTTCTCCCGCGGTCAGTCTGCAGGAAAATTTGAAATATGATGCGCTAACTTTTGAGTTTTACGCGCTGGATGATGGATTACAAGCGCTAAACTAGGGATCGGATGCACTAATATGTTAAGTTGATGTGCTACTCTATGTTTTGCCCGCGTCGAGACCAACAGGAAAAATTTTTAAAACAAAATCATGTGCTAAGAAAAGGTCTTCATGCGCTAAAGCATAGAGCCCACGTGCTAAACAGTAGGTTAGAAGCGCTAGACTGTTAGGCGAATGCACTATGGAATGTTTCTTACACGCCGATTCCTGTTTCCCGCGGACCTGCAAAAGTCATTAATTTGAAAAACCGATTTGTTATTTGGGGTCGGGCCCCACGGTGGGCGCCAGAAATGTATGGTGGAAAAGTGGGCGAATAAAACTTAAAATGTGAAAATTTAGTTAATACTAGTCCACACACACACAGAGGACTTCTTGATGCAAGCTATGGAGTAACGATGTGTTATTCAGCTTCCCAAGGAGGGTCTCATGGTTCTCTATCTCACAATGTCCCTCAAACCAACGTTTTTGCTCTCAGATTACTAAGCAAAATGGTTAAGGGATGGCAAATATGAGAACGAGAGATGCTTTTGCTAAATTTAGTATGAAATAGATGTTTGGCTATGTATGATGTTAAAAATGCAATATACTAGATGATAAGATGATGAGGTTAGTATGAATACTATCCTAGCATGCTATATATAGTCTATAATTGAGCTAAAATGATAAAGAAAGTACTCTAACATGCATATTTAGTCTATTTTCTATTCTAAAAGAGAGGCTAAATGATGAGCATAAAGATGATATGAAAGCTTGAATATGTTTGAGCATAAGTGTGATGCTACAAATTTGAAGGATGATTGTTTTTTTAATGGAGGAATGAGAGCTCTATTTATAGCACAAACAGGGCAATGGATGGTCAAGATTGAAAGGTTTAATCAAGGGTCAAGTTTGAAAGTTGTGGATCCATGTGCACGATTTGCACCAATGAAATGATGACAAATGTCAACATAGGATTGGGTTGAGAGAAGAGGTTGGAGGCATTAAAGGCCTGAGAAGACCTCATGGTTATCTAAAGGTTAAGGGTCAAGTCTAAGTTAGGTTTACCCACTGGATTAGGAGTTAATCCAAGGATAAACCTTTGTGCAAATGATTAAGAGATAATCATGGTCAAAGCATTAAAGCCCTGATGAGACCCTTGGGTTGGGTAGAGGTTGAGTCAAAACAAATGTTTTAATCATGTAGGAGGGTTTGGGTTAACCATTAATGGTTATTGGAGACTTTGTGGATTAAGTGGTTGAAGGTTGGAAGCTTTCAAAGGTTATCAAAGACTTTGAAACATTTAGTGGTTGAAGGTTGAAAGCCTTTAATGGTTTTCAAAGACTTTGAGGGTTTGAGAAGTGACCTCCCTTTGCTTAGGGATGTGACAAAGTTTAGAGGAGGGGTTAGGTTAATTAGAAGCGATTAGAAGATTCTAGAAGGGATTAGAAAGGGGTTTAGGATTTTGCAAGTGGATGGGGGGATAATAGGATTTAATTGATTTAAATGATTTAATTCAATTTGGTTGCAATTTGAGGAAATTAAATAAATTAGATTTATTCAATTTAGGATAACTATTTAGTTAAATTTGAATTTAATTAAAAGTGGCTAGGGGGATTTAATTGAATAAAATGATTTATTCATTAAATGGTATAATGAATTTTATTTAAATAAATTGAGTAATTTACTTAATAAAATAGAAGAATGTGGATAATTTAATTAAATTGGATTTAATTAAATAGGGAAATGAACATAAAAATATTCATTTGGGAATATGGTCATTTTTATACGTCTACAACTTCATTAATTTGAAACTATGACCTATAGAAATGAATTTTTAAGTATTGAAACTAGTAGGTTTAGTAATTTTAAAATGAATATTAGATAAAAATGGTAGAGAAATGATATTTCTATTAATAAACTTCTGCAAAACAAAAATCAGCCAATAGAATAAATAAACTAGAGAGATGTGTAAAAAAATAAAGAACTTTAGACTCGCATGCAAATAGTGAGCATAAAAAATTTCTCTAATAGTGAGTAGTGTTTGAAACCACAATTTTTTTTTAAACAAATTAAATTTAAATGCATGCAAATCTAATGAATAGATTTAAATAAACTGTTTTAAAATTTGAAACTATAAACAATAATCAAATTTCTCTGCATAAAAAAAAATTGATGAAAGAAAATCTAAGCTAAAATGCTTCTCTTCTTTCCTTAAAGAGAGTGCTCCAAAGGTGAGTGTTGCAATAGATAAATGGTAATCTTTCAACAAAACAAGCTCAATAAATGATTAGTAAAAACCTGCTCTGATACCATGAAAAGAAAATAACATGAAGTACCAAGAAAGAACTAATCAATGAGAAATTGCTTGAAGATAAAATATTACCATAAAAATGAGAAGCCAAAACCAAGAATAATCACACCATAATCCAAGAAGGAGATCACACAAGATTTGTAAGGGGAAAAAATCAAAGAAAAAACCCCATGATTATGAAGATGGTGTAAATCCTAAGATAATACAATGAGAGAAAGAGAGAATGAGATTAGCATAGAAAATCTTTCATAGAAGAAATGAGAGAAGTACCTCAAATATATACAAGTGAGAGGAGTTGCAAATGTAACTCCCAAGTCTAAGGGTGCAATCTATCATCATGTGTGTGCAAGGTGGCACAATCCTTATAAGGAGGAAATCTAATATTCCACATATTTGAAATAAATAAAATAAGTTATGAGAACTCAAATAAAACAAAGGACTTGTAGGGATTCCTTATAAATATTCCTACAAGTAAAAAGTAAAAGGAAATTAACTTTACCAAGTAAAGATTGATGGTATGATGAAAGAATAAGGATCTAGTCAACTACTGAGAGGGGTGATGGACTTGAAAATCACTAAGAGAGGGGGAGTGAATCAGTTACACCAACAATAGAACTACTTCAAACACTAACCAGTAAATGAACTTCACAAACCTTTGAAACACAATACTTGCAATCCAAAATGATATAACAACATTCAGAAAAATTAAAGCATTCCCCATAACACAAGTGTTTGTACGTGGAAAACCCAAATAGGTAAAAACCATGGTGAAATGGAACTCCCAAGTTAACTATTTGCAATAATAGATAACTGGTTGGTTAAGGTCTACAAAGTGTTCTGCTAGGAGTGAATCTTGTTAGAGATCCCAAAGCTTGATTAGAAGCTTATACCTTGTTAAAGGTAGTACCCTATTAGGAGTAACCTCGCTGGAGGATTTAAGAAATCCAAATTAATGGATCACCCTGTTAGAGGATTTACACATTGAAGCTTGTTAGAGCTTATCCGGTTAGGGGATTTGATTTTGTTGTAAATGTTAGAGCAACAAGTTTGTTTGATTTGTTTTGAGTAGCACAATACTTGCTTGATCAAATCCTTCTAAACACATTCAACACTGCTCTTCTGTATACTCTACAACTTAACTCTTATTCGCACATAACACTCTTTCACATATCATATCAAATGATTCATTGTGATGTCAATATATAGACCTTAAGTTTCATGTCGGCCTAAGTAAATCAAAACACAATTTCCTAGGTGCAGTGTACTTGGACAAGTGATCATAACTCATCACAAAAATTACCACCAAAAATTTGACAGTGGCATAACTCATCACGATCTATGGTGACTCATCACAAAAATTACCAAATACCGGTTGGAACAATCAATACTAGTTTGAGTTAACTAATAGACCATTATCCATGAATCTTCTGTCATAATCTCTGCTTCATCTCCATCTTGTTCTTCATCTTATCATATCTACAAGTTGTCTCATATGCACATATCGATTGAAACAAAGTACCGGTTAGAGATAACCACTAAGAATACCAGTTGACAGTGTAAACATTTAAAGTTACACTAGTAGTCAATATAATCATGTGTGTGTGAGTGTTTCATCAATGACAACATATGATGAATACATTACAATCATCATCATACCAATAAGGGGGGTGAATCAGTAGATAGAAAAATTGATACACTTTCACCAAACTTAAAATCTTCCTCTCTAGACAAACATTAAACTGACTAGTTTAATCATTGAACTTCAAATGCAAAAATACTAACAAGATTAACCAGTTGACTGTTATAGCAAATAATAGTAAAACAACTTGAAACTTACAAAAAAATTTATCTTGATCACTCAAATACTTAACTTGATAGTAGTTAAAACATGTATCAGTTTGTTGTCGATTGTCATAACAAATCAAAATGGATTTAGTAGTTAATAAATTCAACAATAAACATAACCACAAAAACATTCATCACTTTGACACAATATTTTTGATGTGGAACCCAAATGAGAAAAACCATGGTGGGGATTTGATGGTATGATGAAAGAACAAAGATCTAGTCAACTACTAAGAGGGGGTGTGAATCAGTAGATAGAAAAACTAATATTAACTTCACCAATTTCAAAAATAACCTCTCAAGTAAACTTAGAACTATCAATGCAATATCTCTATCAGAATAAATCTGTCAAGATGAATCGGTTGATATTTTACAATAGATAACAGTAAATAACTAGTGACTCACAAACATCCAAATACTTTTACTAACATAAGTAAAACCTCATTTCATATTGTTATCAGTTACCATAACTTAACAAAGTGAAATAAGTAGTTAAGAAACTCAATCATAGAAACATAATGACCAAAACATTCACCACTTGACACGATATTTTTGACATGGAAAACCCAAATGGGAAAAAACCATGGTGAGATAAGACTCACAAGATAACTATCTGAACTCTTCTAAAGTTCGCCCTATTAGGAGCCAAGCCTGTTAAAGCTTTTACAAAAATTCATGTTAAGAACAGATCCTGTTAGGGACCACCCAGTTAAGAGATTGACTATAATGCCTTGTTAGAAGCAATACCTTGTGAGGAGTAACCTTGTAAAGTATTTAGAATCCAAGCTAATGGATCACCTTGTTAGAGGATTTGAATAACACCAATCTTGTTAGAGCTTACCCGGTTAGGGGATTTAACTATTGTAATTGTTAGAAAACAACAAGAGTTTGTTGATCTATTTGAATAGAACTTCACTTGCTTGTTCAAATCATTTTCATGCTCCTATCTACCTTTTCTCAAACTGCAGATACATCATCCGGTTCGATAATCACACACTCAATTCAACTTTGCCAACACTTAAACTAAAACAACTCATCGACCTTATAAACAAATCAATTAAGTCAGTAACACAACAAAAACCTAATTCTCATAGAGATTACAAGCAAGTCAATTCAGGTAATGACCATTGGATTACATAACAATCTCTACATATCATTCAAGAAATCCTTGACTGCTCCTTGATCACTGCTTCATCGAACTTAATAACTCATCACGCGTTTTGCATTACATGCAATATACTTTCTCATTCCTTAGACAAAAAACATTAACTCAACATGCCAAAAACTCTTTGAAACTCTCTTCATACATTAGTGTGTCATAATCATTGTCGCTCATTACCAGATCATAAACCAATATAACCAATTCATCAATCTTAATCTGTTAGGGTTTATCAAAACAACAGGTAGGGTTTACCAGTTCAACTCTCCAATACTTAGCAATATCGGTTCACTCCACAAACTTACCTACCGGTTACAGTTTCCTTTCACTTATCTCTTCCTACCGGTTACAAGACATTATTACAACAATAACATTACCAGTTAATTGACATCAATGACAACATAACATATTATCAATGCAATCTTCATGCAAATGTCAACAATCTCCCCCTTTGGAATTGATGGAAATACAAATATTAATACCATTGATTGTTGTGATTGTTAATAGGAATCCTGGTTTACATTTCACCATGTACTCTCATTGTCTTTAGCTTGACACTGGTTCTTCTCCCAATAATCACATAGTTTCCCAATAATCACATAGTTATTCTCTCCTTTTGACAACAATGCCAAATTGAAACTAAAACATGCAAAATAAAACTTTATTGTTTAGCATCAACAACATGCAACTTGATGCTCCCCTTGTGGAATAACTCCACTCCTACATCAATCCTACTGGAAAATTTTGCAAGTAGCTCTGGGACTGATGTAATCTACATCATGCTTAATTTACTTCATGAAGGGGTAGAACCCCTAGCAAACGTCTAAGACACTCAAAAGTATTCTTAGGTAGAGGTTTAGTAAAGATATTTGCAAGATTCTCCTTGGTAGAAACATGCTCTAAGATCACATCTTTACTCTACACTTTTTCCCTCAATATATGATACTTCAATTCAATGTGCTTGGCTCGTGCGTGCAAGACAGGGTTCTTTGAAATATTTATGACACTGGTATTGTCACATAAGATCTTTACAGGTTCTGAAAACTTCATCTTAAAGCCTTCCAAAATGTGTCTCATCCAAATAGCCTGGGTACAATTCATATAAGCAGCAACATACTCAACTTCAGCTATAGACTGTGAAATACAACTCTACTTTTTTCTACTACATGAAACAAGTCTTCCTCCAAGAAAGAATGCTCCACTGGTTGTGCTTTTTTGGTCATCAACATTACCTGCCCAATTTGCATCTATGTACACCTTCAAGTCAAAATTTCCTTCATATGGATACCATAATCCATAGTCAACAATACCTTTCAAATATTTGAAAATCCTCTTGGTTGTTATCAAATGTGTTTCCTTCGAATGCTTCTAGAATCTAGCAACTAGACCAACTGCATGAGCTATATCTTGTCTGTTGTGAACAATATAATGCAATTTTCCAATCATTGACCTATACTCCTTCTCATCAATAGATGTGGCCTTATCTTCCTTAGACAATTTACAACTTGTAACCATTGGTGTCCCAACTAGTTTACAGTCACTCATACCAAATGTCTTTAATACCTCCTTCACATACTTAGATTGTGTGATGAAAATACCACTCTTCATTGTTGTATTTGCAAACGTATGAAATTTTTTATCTCTCCACTAGACATTTCAAACTCACTTTTCATTTAATTTTCAAAGTCATTGCTCATGTCATCATTTCCTCCAAATATGATATCATCTACAAACACTTCATTAACCAGTATCTTATCTCCTTCATATTTGAGATATATGTAACTATCCTCACCGGTTCTTTGAAAAACCTATCTTCATCAGGTGTGAATGAAGTCTTTCATACCATGCTCTTAGTGCTTGCTTTAATCCATATAGTGCTTTATGCAACTTACATACCATGTCCTTCTTATCAGTCAAAGCTTAACCATCTGGTTCCTCAATGTATACTTCTTCCAATATTCCATTCAAAAATGCAGATTTCACATCCATCTGATATACTTTGAATCCTTTATGAGCTACAAAAGCCAATAAGGTTCTAACACCTTCTAGTCTAGCCATTTGTGCAAAAGTCTCCCCATAATCTTCTCCTTCTTCTTATGCATGACCTTTGCAAACCAATCTAGCTTTGTTGCGAACTACAACATCATCTTCATTCAACTTGTTCCTGAAAACCCACAGTATCTATAACATTTTATTTATCGATCGGGGTACTAGAGTCCATGTGTTGTTCTTCTCAATTTGTTTAAGCTCCTCCTCCATAGCTTTAACCCAATGATCATCACCAAATGCTTCCTTAGCAGTTCTAGGCTCAATAGTGGAGATCATGCAAGAATTTTTTCTTATTCTTCTTTTAGTTAGCACTCCAGCATCCTTATCACCAATAATTTGTTCATGATTGTGATTGAGTCTCACATACCTCAAAATAACATGGTCATTATCTTCAGGTTTTTTTTCTTCATTATCATCCTCTTCTTCTGAGTCTACCTATTCTGGTTGAACTGGTACATCTGTATTTGCTTTACTGGTTTCAGGTTTCATAGGTTTTGGTTCCAAAAACAAAATGCAAGGATCTTCATCCTTTTTCTCTACACTGGTTTCCCCTAAGACTTCAGGATACTCATCCACTCGAATATCAACACTCTCAATGATTTTTTGTGTCTGGTTATTAAAACATTTGAAGGCCTTACTCTTGGTGGAATAACCAAGAAATATACCTTAATCACTTTTAGCCTCAAACTTGTTAATATAGTCACCTCTCTTAATAAAACAGTTGTTACCAAATATATTGAAATAACTAATATTAGGTGATCTACCATACCAATATTCATAAGGGGTCTTGTCCTTACCTCTTTTTACCAAAATCTTGTTCATTGTGTAGATAGTTGTGCTAACAACTTCTCTCCAGAAAGTCTTCGCTACACCTCCTTGTATCAGCATCATCCTAGTAGCTTCAACAACTGACTGGTTGTTTCTCTCTACAATACCATCATGTTGTGGTGTCCTTGGTGCAGAAAGTTGTCATTTGATACCATTCATTTCACAATATCTAGTGATTCTTCAGAAGTGAATTCTCCCCTTGATCAGTCCTTAGACACTGTATCTTCTTTCCACTCTCTTTTTTAGCTAAGGCCCTAAATTCCTTGAACTTACTAAATGCCTTTGTATTATCTTTCAAGAATGTGACCCACATCATCCTTGAGCAATCAGTGAAGATCATGAAATATCTATCACCTTGAATACTTTTAGTCTTTATTGGTCCACATAGGTTTGTATGAACCAAATCCAATAGTTGCTCCGCTGAAAAAGATTTGCTCTTGAAAGTTGAGGATGTCATCTTTCCCAATTGACATTCCTTACATAGAGCATTAAGCAGTTTGTCCAACTGAGGCAAACCTCTCACTGACTTGGACTTACTCACTTTAAAAATGATATCATAATTTATATGAGAAAATATCCTATGCCAAATCCAACTATCATCTATTCTAGCAACTAAACAGTTGTCAAATTTAGGATTCAGGTGAAACAGGTTACCTTTCGTCTGTTTGCTGGTTGCAATCAGTTCACCTTTTCTCCCATAGATTTTGCACATACCATTTTTAAACTCCAATGGGTATCCTCTGTCATTGAGTTGGGCAACACTCAAAAGATTGTACTTTAGACCTTCAACCTAGTAGACATCATCTGCACTACTCTTTCCATTAAGAGAAATAGTTCCCTTACCTTTAACCATGCAGTGTGAGTCATTACCAAATCTTACAACTCTGCCATAAAATTCCTTCAAAGAAAGAAATTTGCTCTGGTCATCGGTCATGTGATGTCAACAACCATTATCAATGATCCAATCATCAAAATTATCCATGCAAGAAACTAAAGCTTTCTCATCAGATATCTCCTCTTTAATGGCTACAAACACAATGTCTTCATTAGCATCACCATCAGATTCCTCATCAGTGACACCACCATAAACTGCAATAAGACAATCTTTTTTTCCTTTTCTCTTGTACTTCTTGAACTTGTCTTGCTTGTACTCATTATCACCATTAGGACAGTTAGTAGATGTGTCCAATCTTGTTGCAAGCAAAACATTTCAAAGGTAATTTACTCTATATTTATCAGTACCTCTGGGCAATCGCTTGGCCAACAATGCTTCAAGCTCAACTAAACTATCTTCATCATCAATTTCACTGCTAGATCTAGATTCATGATAGTGACTAACATCTCTATGTTTTCTCATAGATGGGTTAGAAATAGAATCTTTAAATCTTGATTCAAATTTATGAACACTACCATCATATCCATTTAATTCAAAAGCAGTAAGCTTACCAATGATGGAGTCTATAGGAGTTGAGAAAATACAACACCACAGGAGCCCAAATAATCTCTGCAAGCTGAAAAACTTGTTGCAAGAAGAAGCAATGAAGTAAATCACAGGAGGAAAGAATACACAGGAAAAATATGTTCCAAAAGATGAGAGCTCAATAATCTCCAAAAGTGTATTGTCAATAATAATCCTTCTTCATACAATGAAAAGAAAGAACTCAACCTTTAATAGGTCAAGAAACCCTAAAAGGGAAAACCTAGGTTTGCACATAATAATTAATTAAAATAATTAATTATATGCACCTAAAGTTAGCTTAAGTGTAAAAGAGATAAAGGGAACTTAAATAATTAAACAAATAATGTTTAATTAATCAAGTAAATACCCGAATACTCTAACACCCCCCCTTAAGCTAGACTTAGGGAGAAGCTAAAACCTAGAACAACTACTGAAAGCAATAAAGATGGGTCCTGGCAACAAGGCCTGATCAGGTACCCAAATACAATGAAATCTCTATGAACTGGAGAAATAGAGAAAACCACATGGGAACAAAACTCTACTCCAAAAAGAGATGGAAAAGAATATCATTGAAGCATGAAGAACCTGCAAACTCTATTGAAAAATAACTACTGATCTGGAGAACCTCCACTAAAATAAAACATGACCAGGTAGAGAAGACTATAATCTGTATGAGTGCCCTCAAATGACACTACTCGAATCAGGAGGAAAACAAGGCAAAAACAACTGAAATCGAAGATACAGATGGCATGAGAAACCAAATCCTGAAGAGCTGATCAATCAAACCACGGAAGCAGTAGAACCAACAGGATAAACCTCCCCATAATACGGAAGTGGGAGAGGGATAGGAACACTAAAAAGGATAGCCAAAAACAACTGCATGACGAAGAACCAAGAACATCAAAGGTGCTGAGACACATCATCATGACGCGAATGTCATGGAAGGAACACTCACTGGACAAAGGAAGATGGCAAACAATAGGAAAACATCAACCACCTCATGGCACTTGATCAATAGTGCATGTACAACAAGACACAAAATATGCAAGATTCCAAGTAAACAATGCATGATGACACTTTATCTCAGTGTGTTTGCATAAATACAAGCTACAATGATAAGAAGACTGGAAATAGAAATGTGAACCAAAAATAGAGACATCCTACTTAGAGAAGAGATCTTGGGACTTGAAACAACCACGATATCCACCAGAGTGCCGAAAAGAAAAAAATTGAATAAAATATGCATGGAGCGGAATCTAGAAATAAAACTTAGATGGTTGGAAAGTACACAACACACGCTTTCTGAAAATATAAAGTTTTCAAAAAATGGAGGTCGGATGTTCATTCTATGACTCCCAGAGTGCAAAAACTAGACCTCACTTTGACTAGAAAAAAACATAGTCAAATAGAAAAATTGGAAAAAATTACCAACACCATGAGGTCGGCCTTGGAACCAGCTTTCCAACACCTATTCATTTTTGAAAAAACAACTCCGTATGCCCAAGATAGAGCCAAAAAAACCAAATCCCCTCTGAAAAATGCCAAAAAAGAGGTCTGGTGGCTTGTTTGGGTGGAGGAGGCTAGGTAGGTGGCGACATGGTGGCGACCGGGTGGCATCCCGATGGCTAGGCGGTGGTCGGTCGGAAAAAACCGGCGGGGACCATGAGGGCGGCGAGTCGTTGCGGGGCAGTGCTGCACTACGGCTGGGCAGCATGGAGTTCAGGCGGAGCGGGGGCCACTGGGGTGGTGGACCGAAGAGGTGGCCGCAGGAAGGAGTTGCGGCGGGCGTAGGCGGTGGGCAGGAGTGGAGCGGGAGGGCTGCTGGGCGGCCACCGGGGAAGGTAGGGAGGCTGGTCGGGGGGGTTGGGAGCGGGCAGGGGGCCGAAAACTGATGGAGGGACCAGAGGGCCAGCGGCCAGGGGCCGTGGAGCTATATGGGCCTGTGTGAAGGCAGGGGGCCCCACGGTACCCTGCGTACCATGGGGATCCCCCCCAAAAATTTTGTAAAAAACAAAAAAAAATTTTAAAAACCTTGCTTTTCGCCTTTTGCTTTTTTTTAAGAAAATTTTTTTAAAAGAAAATTTCGGCCTGCATGCCGTAAAAAGGCAAAATATATATATTATTTTTTCAAAAAAAATTTCTCGATCTACATGCTAGGGCTATACGGCTTGGATCTGAGAAAAAAATTCACCCAGAGGCTCAGGAACCAAAATAGGTCAAATTTTATATGCCCATAGGGGTTTTTGGGCCTTCTGAGCATGATGGTGAGGTTTGTTTAGGCCCAAAGTGCTCCAAAAAAAGGTCAAACCCTAGGTACATAAAAAATTCCTAAAACCCCAGATCTGCTTCCAAAGAAAAAATTCTCAAAACAAGAACAGGGAGCTGCAGATCTGAAGCTCCTGATACCATATAGGAGTTGAGAAAATACAACACCACAGGAGCCTAAATAATCTCTACAAGCTAAAAAACCTGTTACAAGGAGAAGCAATGAAGCAAATCACAGAAGGAAAGAATACACAGGAAAAATATGCTCCAAAAGATGAGAGCTCAATAATCTCCAAAATGTATTGTCAATAATAATCCTTCTTCATACAATGAAAAGAAAGAACTCAACCTTTAATAGGTCAAGAAACCCTAAAAGGGAAAACCTAGGTTTGCACATAATAATTAATTATATGCACCTAAAGTTAGCTTAAGTGTAAAAGAGATAAAGGGAACTTAAATAATTAAACAAATAATATTTAATTAATCAAGTAAATACCCGAATACTCTAACAGAGTCAAGGGTTACCTTAGTTTTGTTGATAGATTTCAGCTCATGAATGCTTGCAACTCAGATAGCGTAGACCGGTAGAAGGGTTTTCAATGCCTTACTAACTATTGTGGCATCATCCATTTTACCACCAACACTCTTGATCTCACCAACTATATCTTTTATCCTTTGACCATACTATTGGATATTCTCACCTTCAGCCATCCACATGTCATCAAACTTCCCTCTTAGACTCTCTTCCTTGGAAATCTTCACATGTTCATCACCGTTGTAAATCTCTTCAAATTTCTACCATACCTCATGTGCAGTCTCCAAACCATGGACATCAACATATTCAGCATTAGACAAAGAACTAATAATAGCATCCAATACTAGTTGTTCTTTCTTCTGATCATCAGTCATAGTCCCACTAGGTGCAACATATTGAGTATTAACATGTTCCCAGTATTGATTTCCAAGACTCTTGATATAAATTTCCATTATGTCACTCCATATCCTATAGTTCTCTCTATTAAACTTCAGACCTTCCTTCTTCATCATGATCTACAAGATCTTTACCTCAAGTTGTTAGGCTTAAACCTTAGAGGACCTGAAAAATACTCTGATACCAATTGATGGTATGATGAAAGAATAGGATATGGTCAACTACTGAGAGGGGGGGTGAATCAATAGATACAAAAACTGATATTAACTTCACCAATCTTAGAAATAACCTCTCAAGTAAACTTAGAACTATCAATGCAATATCTCTGTCAGAATAAAATTGTCAAGATAAATTGGTTGGTTGTTTACAACAAATAACAGTAAAAAACTTGTAACTCACAAACATCCAAATGCTTTTACTGACATAAGTAAAACCTCATTTCATATTGTTGTTGGTTGCCATAACTTATCAGTGAAATAAGTAGTTAAGCAATTCAATCATAGAAACATAACCACAAAAACATTCACCACTTGACACAATATTTTTGATGTGGAAACCCAAATGGGAAAACCATGGTGAGATGAGACTCACAAGATAACTATTTGAACTCTTCTGAAGTTCGCCATGTTAGGAGCCAAGCCTGTTAAATCTTTTACAAAAAGTCATGTTAAAAATGAATCCTGCTAGGGACCACCCGGTTAAGGGATTGACTATAATGTCTTGTTAAATACCATGTGAGGAGTAACCTTTGCAAAGGATTTAGAATCCAAGCTAATGGATCACCTTGTTAGAGGATTTGAATAACACCAAGCTTGTTAGAGCTTACCTGATTAGGGGATTTAACTGTTGCAATTGTTAGAAAATAGCAAGAGTTTTCTGATCTATTTGAATAGAACTTCACTTGCTTGTTCAAATCCTTTCATGCTCCTATATGCCTTTACTCAAACTGCAAATACATCATCTAGTTTAGTAATCACACACTCAATTCAACTTTGTCAACACTTAAACTAAAACAACTCATCGACCTTATAAACAAATCAATTAGGTCAGTAACACAACAAAAATCTAATTCTCATAGACATTACAAACAAGTCAGTTCAAGTATGACTGTTGGATCACATAAAAATCTCTACACATCATTCAAGAAAGCCTCATCGAACTTAGTAACTCATCACATGTTTTGCATTACATGAAATATACTTGCTCATTCCCTAGACAAAAAACATTAACTCAATGTGCCAAAAACTCTTTGAAACTCTCTTCATACATTACGCATATGTGTCATAATCATTGCCGCTCATTACCAGATCATAAACCAATATAACCAATTCACCAAACTTAATCGGTTAGGGTTTATCAAAACAACAGGTAGGGTTTACCAGTTCAACTTTCCAATACTTAGCAATACCGGTTCACTCCACAAACTTACCTATCGGTTACAGTTTCCTTTCACTTAGCTCTTCCTGGTTACAAGACATTATTACAATAATAGCATTACTAGTTAATTGACATCAATGACAACATAACATATCATCAATGCAATCTTCATGCAAATGCCAACAGGATGAATACCCACAACTATTTTGAACTCTTATTAAGAACAAGTCCTGTTAGGGACCACCCAATTAAGGGATTGACTATAATGCCCTATAAAAAGAGATACCCTATAAAGAGTAACCTCAGTGGAGGATTTAGAATCCAAGCTAATGGATCACCTAGTTAGAGGATTTGAACAAAGAATCTTGTTAGATCTTACCCGGTTATGGTATTTAACTATTGTAATTGTTAGAAAACAACAGGGATTTGTTGATCTGTTTGAATATCACTACACTGGCTTGTTCAAATCTTTTTCATGCTCATATCTACCATTACACATGTTGTTGATACATTATCAGGTTCGGCAACCACTCTCTCACTCTCAACTACAACTTTTCCAACCTATAAACAAAATAACTCATTGACCTTATAAACAAATCATCATGTCGGTAACACATCACAAACCTAAACATCTCATAGAGATTACAAACAAATCAGTTCAATTATGACCATTGGATTACATAGTAAATAACATAGAAATCAATGCACATTACTCAAGATATTCTTGACCACTCCTTGATTACCGCTTCATCGAACTCTGTAACTCATCACACGATTTGCATTAGAGGCAATGAACTTGCTCAATCCCAAGATAGAAACAGTTGTCTTTGTGCACCAAGAAACATTTAAAACATTCAGCAATCAACATGCATACGTGTCATAATATTTATCATTCACCATTTATCATAATCTTCTTCAACTCCATCGGTTAGGGTTTGGACATCTTCTACAGGTAGGGTTACTTGTTCAACTCTCTATAACCTAAGTAATATCTATTTTCAATACAAACTCCTCCTACTAGTTGCATTACCCTTTGCTAGCTCCTTCTACTAGTTTGCAATACAACATATAACATTATTATAACAACATCATAAGATGATATCTTAACATCATAACTAGTTTATTGACATCGATGACAACATAACATATCATTAATACAATCTTCCAGAAAAATACCAACAATCTCCAACTTATACCAACAAAGATTAATTCCTAAAAAATATGTAGCAAAACAGATCATATACACAATAATAATGATCACAAACGCAACATAAACTAGCATATACGCGATATAAATAACATGACTCTATTAGACATAGATGTGAAAATACCGAACACAAATGCAAAAAACAAAATGCAAAATTTTGTCAAATCTAGAACAAAAATGTGGTAAAAGGATATGCATACACACTATCACGATGCATAGACGTGGAAACAAGATTCACAGATGTGATTTTGATAAACCTACAAAAATTAGAAAATCAAACAAAACACAAATGCAACAAAAATATTTGTAAACGTGTTTTCACCAGTAATCGCCACTAATCTAACTTGTAACTTGACAAAAAAGACTAAAAACTGCAAAAAGATGTTAGAAACAAGGGAAAGGAGTCCCACCAAGCATGCCAAAATGTATATGGTGAAAATGGAATGATAAATTATTGTAAAACCATAAAAGATCCAACCACAGCAAACCCTAGTTCTATAATCAAGAATCCACCATACACCAATGAAGAAACCTAAAACACAAAATCAACAAAATAGAAAGATTATACTATTCACATGCCTGGTAGAGTTTGATCTTAATTGTCTCATATCTCCATTGATCTTGTTTGATACGGGTGCTCTCAGATTTTATGCATGCACAAGAGCTCAACAAAGAATCGATTATGGTTGTGAAGTCGCTTGATCGCAAGAAAGTTGATTGATCACATATGTCATTAGAGTTATGAAAGGGTGAAGGAATTCTCTTATATAGAAGACACCTTAAGGAATGGAGGGATAAGATTAAGAGGTGAAAAGAAAAATGGTCGGTTAGGATTAAAGGGTGGGTATAGAAAATGGGAAAACAATAAGATGGTAGTTGGAGGTAAATCAAGAGATGAATGACAAGTACCATGGAGGGAAAAAGCTAATGAATTAATAAAATAAATAAAGATTTATTTAATTAATAGAGGAAGTGGGATCAATTAAATAAAATATATATTTATTTAATTTAGGGAAAGAATAACTTAAATAAATAAAAATATTTATTTAAATAGGGAATGGCTAGAAGAGGATAAATGAATTAATTAAATAAATAAAAATCTATTTAATTAAGAAAGCTTGAATACAACCTGAGTTGGCCTAGTGGTGGAGAACTTGTGCTCTTGAAAGAGAGATCGCGAGTTCAAATCCCACAAGGGGGTAAGGTATGTACACCTAGGAGAGGGCAATTTTAGGTGTCTACAAGGACAATTAAGAATAATCTATGGAAGCAAACACTTGATAAATGTGGGAAGAAAACAAAGTCTTGGAAAAGTAGATGGAAATCAGTTTTAGTGTTATCCTAATATATATAGTGGAGTTGTTCATACTGGTTTAAGCTTCATATCAATATCTTGCATCCTATCATCATCTAGTTTCATATCTAAATCATTAGTAGGATCTTGGTTGCATTCCATTTAGATCTTAAAATCATTTAAATCTCATTATTTAGGTTGTCATCTTAAAGAATCAAGTGCTCTTCCAAGCTGAGAGCCACCTTGAATCTCGAAGATCCTTGGAGATAGAGGAACATGGAACGATTTAAAGAGTTTAGATTCATTTAACTTTGTTTTGTTTGGATTTCTAACCTCTAATGCAATGTTTCATGTGTGTTTGAGATGTTTCTTCCTATTGCAGGCTGACACCACATTTCCGGCATACATTTCTAGCGCCCACTGTGGGGCATGTCCCCAAAAATAACATCATTTTTCATGCAAGTAGAAGACAACAATCACACTAAAAAACTAGAATAGCGCATTTGGAACATTTTGTAGTGCATCTGTGCTAAACTTTAGCGCATCCATGGCACATATTAGTGCATAGAAACCATCTTTTAGCACATTTGATTTTCTTTTTAGTGCATATCCCTCTTCGTTATTTTAGCACATAGGAGTACTATTTAGTGCATTTGGGCCCCAGAGTAGCACATCTAGTTGATTGTCTAGTGCACATATATCGTTTCTTGATGCATCTACTCTATAGTTTAGTGCATAGAGTTGCTAGAGACAAAAGGTTGTAGCAAAGTCAAAAATTAGGCTTGTGGGAGGCAGAATATATATGGAATATAACATTTAAGTATAAGAAAGAGAAAAGAGAAGAGTTATACTTTAAGTTATATTCCTTATATATTGTCAGGATGTTTGAGAGGGGTTTTGGACCTCTTGGAGTTATAATACAAAATCTAGTTTTTGGAAAATCCTCCAAATTTCAAACTTAGTCAAATTTCAGGGCATTTCAGGATCAGGATTGTAAAATTTGTAACCAAGATCATAATTTAGGCTTGTATAAGCCCACACTAACATTTGATCACTGACTATGTGCAGGTTCTAATCTATTTTTTGTGTAGGGCAAGGAGTTAGTTTAGAGGCTTTAAGTTTCTTTTTTTACTTTCTTTCAACAAAAGTTGGTTAAAAAGAATCCACTCTCCCTTCTTGTACAAGTTAAAATAAACCTCACGTTTTATTTTGGAGTACATCAAATGAACCTCAAATTTCTTTTTGATGCTTAAAAGAAAATTCATCTCTCTTTATTGCAAGGTAAAATGAACAACTTCATATTTGCTTTCTTGCAAGATTAAAGAAAAAACACTTCAGTTTAGAAGCTATAAAAAGAACCAAACAAACCTACTTTCTGCAAAGCTTAAAACAAACCTCACCATCATTTGTTGTCTAAAAGGATCCATTTTATTTTGCAAAGGTAAAAGAACTTCATCTTCAATTTTAAGCAAAGCAAAGAGGGAAATTCTTCCCCTATCGACTTTAATTTTGTTGACCAAATCATGATTTTTATTTTACTGACCAAATCACAATTTACTTTGTTGACTAGGCTTATTTATTTGGAAATACACACTTTGCTATGAAAGGTTAAAATGAACACCATGCTTTTTTGGAGCAACATCTTCATATAGACTTTAGCAAATCACTGAATTAAAAGGATAAAAAGAACTTGATTGCCCTGTCTTGAAAGTGGAAGGTATATGCTCTCCCCTTAACTGGGTGACCAAAAAGCCAAACCACTCTTATGCTTTCTTCATTTCAAGCATTTTAAATCCTTTAGCAGGCCTGCCCTCCCAAGGAGCTAAAAACTCTTAAAGCCATTATGGTCGGTGTGAGGGGAATGACTTAAGTGGGAAACAACTTTATTGCCCAGTGTTCCAACCCACTATAATCAAAAGTGCAAGGTGACGAAATTCCCTTTCAATGGCTTCGCGCAAAGATTAGGCTTCCCCTGGTATCTTTACGATACGTAAAGCCTTTGTTCTAAAGGTTGGGAAGCCTCCCGAGGGAGTTTATCACTAAAGACCGAATGGAAGCCTGATTACGAACCTTAGCATTAGAAACTTTGAGTTGAGTCAGTTACCAAACATTGGCAATATCATAGTGCTAGGGTGGGGAAGAATCTGCCCCCAAGATTACTCACCATATATCTCCCAAGATAACTACTCAATTGTGAAGCAATTCACTTTGAGTTAATTTCTGGTAAAAGGCAAAAAAATGGGCACCCCCTAGGGGGTGACAAGACTGTTTGAGCTGACGAAGTATCCAGACTAGTGGGCTATGATACTGTCAATGACTTTTGAATAAAGAGTCTATTTGATGTGTCTTTTGTTGTAAATCAAACCAATGATAACATCGGGGATTTGAACACATCCTCAAAAGAACATACACTCAATGTTTAGCATTAGAATGACCATTGTCTTCATGTGTGCTATGTATTCTTGTCACAAATGTTAAAATATCTTGCAAAGTATCCAACAATCAAACTCAAAAGTTAGTTCAAACAAGGAAAAATCATATAGTGGAGAAAATTTCCAAATCCAACAAAGCATCTTTTGAGGTGGTTATCAACATTTCAACTATCTTTCGGAAAGACTTTCATCCAACAAGATTAGGGGAACATAAAACCAAGTGATCAAGAGTTTATCTATTCGACTTAGTAAGCTTGAGTATCCAAAACAAAATCATCCATCAAAATCACAAGTGTTAAAATTCAAAAACAGCAAAAACAGAGAAATCGTGGTAGTTTAGCATGTAGGAGCCACCTCCTAGTGCATCTGGAACATTCTCTAGTGCATACAAGCTAAATCTTAGCACTTTCATCAATCAAAATAGTGCATAACCAGTATCATACTAGTGAAATCTTAGGTAGCACTTGTCAACATCAGTCTAGCACATTTAGACATTAGTGTAGCGCATTCGAGACATATCATAGTGCTTTCAGTCCAAACAATAGCGCGTAATCAGAACATATTAGCGTGTAATATATCCAGACTAGTCAAATTTAAACAGTCCAAGTTAGCGCATAGCAAAGGCATCTTAGTGCATCGAGGTCTTCCTGTAGTGCAATTGGATCATTCTTTAGCGCATCTAGTCTCTAGCTTAGCACATGGTCAAAACTCAAAAAACCAAAGAGCAAAACAAGCCTTTCTGGAAAATTTGATCAAACTTCTTGAGTATCCTTTCAAGTCCAATATCGAACATGGTCATAAGAAATCAAATCAGAAACACCAGAGAAATCATTTCCAAATCAAACAAGTTAGTCTTAGAACAAAAGTTGTCAAATCCAAAACTATATAGGGATAAGAATTTATCCTATCAAAATCAAGTAGTACCATCACATTGATCAAAAGGTCTGCCATCTAAACGGATTCTATCAAACAAACAACATACTAAGTTTAAACCTTAAGTTGTCAAATCAAGTTTCCATATCAGGAGACTTTATCCATATTATTTGACACACTGTCGTGGGGGTGAATCTAAACCTCTGCTTGATAAAGTAAGCTTGAATTTTTAATGAAGTATCTCAATCCAAACATCGAAGAAAACCATTGATAATTCATGTATGACCACTCCTCATATTTTGAGAAGAACAAGTCTTCATCACAAAACTAAGTTGAAGAAGAGACAACCTAGTCCTAGGGCCCTTACCAAAAGGAGTAAATTTCTCTACATCAACCTATCAAAAACATCAACTTTGATCATTTGTATGACCATTCATCATCAAACTAAGAAAAATAAAACGTATTCAAAGGAAATGAGTCCTAACATAAATCAAGATCACAATATCATGACTTCCTAATCTGATCCCATCTTCGATCAAGATCCTGCCTGTCAAGAATCTTATGATGATCCCCTAATATTTTGGTATTCCATCCACGATGATCCTCTTTCATCTCAAGAGAAGATTCCCATTCAAATTCCATCTTCTAAGAAAAAGCATGATATCCCTTCCATCTCCTTCACTGATCTAATTGAAAATCAAGAAAAAAGAACAAGTGATCCTACTCCAAGTCAAGATCAAGGTCAAGTAATCTCATCATCCTCCAAATATATCTTAGGTCCTTTCATTCCAAATTCAGACCCTTCTTCCTCCAAATCTATCTTAGGTCCTTTCATTTCAAAGTCAGACCCTTCTTCCTCCAAATCTATCTTAGGTCCTTTCATTCCAAAGTCAAACTCTTCTTCTTCTAAATCTATCTTAGGTCCTTTCATTCCAAAGTCAAACTCTTCTTCCCTTCCATCCATCTTGGGTCCTTACCTTCATCCATCCACCAATCCATCACCTCAAATGATCCATAAGCAAGATCGACAAAGGAACACATCTTTTAACTTCTTTCAACCCTCTATTTAAACATCTTTCCAAAACTATTCTTCTATTAGTTTCTTTATCTATTTTGGGTCCTTATGTCCCAAATTCAATTTTCCTCCATCTCTTCATCACTTCTCAAGTTGTGTACCAACACTCATCTTGAATACATTTCCATCTATCCTCACAAATCTTCAAACATTCTGTCTATTATCCAACATCTCTTTTCTATCCTTCCATCCCTTTCATTCAATCCTTTGCATAAATCTTTCATCTGTGAAATAGCCATTTGTGCCATTTTGTCACATACTTTGCCATGCTCGAATCTAATATTTCATCCTTTTCCTAGATATTTATTCATGAAATGCTTCAGAATTCAAGGTTGTTCCTCTTTAACATTTTCTTTTGGTTGGGATACACACTCAATCCAGAAAAGAACCACTTATCGTATCTTGGTACTGACATCTTTTGCTTACTATATCTCATACGCTTAATAGATTTCTCTAAATCATTGTGATCTCTTAAATTGAAGACATGGCTAGTGAAAAATCCAAAATCTTGCTTCAGCACCACTGTAATTATCAAACCCATGTAAGTTTCATCACTTACAAGCCAATACAAGAAAAATAAAGAGAAAAAAAAAGAAATATCAAAAGCATGAGCAAGAAAATGAATACCAAGAAAAGAAAAATGCAATGAAATGCAATATCAAAATGCTTGGCTATGGGAACATGCGAATAACTCCATCATGGCTATGGACGCCTGACTAGAAATGGAGCAATATTTGTGAGGTTACAGCAATAATCTCGTCGGGGCTATTGATGCTCGTTGATAGCGAGGCTCTATCTAGGATGTTTTTGAAGTCAAGATAACTCATGTAGCTAGCCATGTTGGATTCTGAATATTACAATGATCATATGAGCCAAAATGAACCCACTTGCACACACATGGGTAATCAAAGACTAAGTACCTTGATCCAGTTTGGGATTATTCTTCCCTTTTGAGTCTACTTCCTAGTTGCTAGAAATGTTTAGTTGAATTTTCTGGAGGTTCCAAGTGTGGGTTGGGTCTCTATCTTTGAAAAGTTCAAGAACACTTATTCAGATGGTGCTAAATGTTGTGACAATCTTACATATCACCTCTTTGAAAATGGAAACCTCTATGCTTGGGGGCAAAGTTAATCCACTCTATTCTTCCTACCATATCTCTCATTATCCTTCCTCCAATATCCACTATCCTATCTAACTTCATCATTATCTACGATCTTGCTTCACCTTATCCTTATCCTCTAATCTATATCCATCTATCCTATCTATTCATAGCTTCTATCATCCAATTCTATCTACAATCTTTCTACACCTTATCCATATCCTCTAATCTATCCATCTATCCTATCTATTCATAGTTTCTATCATCCAGTTCTATCTATGATCTTGCTTCACCTTATCCATATCCTCTAATCCATATCCCTTATCCTATCTATTCATAGCTTCTATCATCTAGTTCTATCTGCGATCTTGCTTCACCTTATCCATATCCTCTAATCCATATCCCTTATCCTATATATTCATTGCTTCTATCATCCAGTGCTATCTATGATCTTGTTTCACCTCATCCATACTCTTATCCATACCATCTATCCTATCTATTAATTTCTTCTATCATCCAGTTCTATCTACGATCTTGCTTCACCTCATCCATATCCCTTATCCTATTTATTCATTTATTCCATCATCGAGTGCTATCTGTAGTCACATAAATCTGTCCATTTTAATTAAATGAATATTTCGTATTTATTTGATTAAAAATCCACTAGCCATCAATTAACTAAATTAATATTTAATTAATTCATCCCCAAACATTCTTCTATTAATTAAATAAATTATTCAATTTATTTTAATTAATTCATTAAATCCAACTCGAATCAATTAAATAAATAAAATCAATTTATTTAATTAAATCCCTTTTCCTCTTTTAAATAAATTAAATCAAACATTTATTTAAATCATTATCACCCCACTTGCATTTTCCTACAAATGCAACTTGCACACATTTATTGAAATAAATGAATTTTTATTTTAATAAAATCTTATTTTCCCTCACCCACCAAATCCACTTGCAAATCTAATCCCCTTCTAGATTCTTCTAACCCCTTCCTAATTAGCCTAATCCATCTCCTAAATATTGTCACATTCCTAAGCAAAATGGAGTCACTTCTCAAAGTCTAAAAGTCTTTGATAACCATTAAGGCTTTCAACCTTCAACCACTTAATTCCTCAAAGTCTTTGATAACCATTGAAGGCTTCCAACTTTCAACCACTTAATCCCCCAAAGTCTCCAATAACCATTAATGGTTAATTCAACCCTCCCACATGGTTAAAACATTTGTTTTGACTCAACCTCTACCCAACCCAAGGGTCTCATCAGGTCATTAATGCTTTGACCATGATTATCTCTTAATCATTTGCACAAAGGTTTATCCTTGGATTAATTCCTAATCCAGTGGGTAATCCTAATTTAGACTTGACTCTTAGCCTTTAGATAACCATGAGGTCTTCTCAGGCCTTTAATGCCTCCAACCTCTTCTTTCAACCCAACCCTATGTTGACACTTGTCGCCATTTCATTGGTACAAATTGTGCACATGGATCCCCAACTTTCAAGCTTGACTCTTGATTAAACCCTTCAATCCTGGCCATCCATTGCTCCATTTTTCTTATAAATAGAGCCCATTCCTTCATAATCCAGATCCTGAAAACTTGTAAGCATTTAGACTATAGACATTTTAGAGAGCATTTAGCATAGCATAACTAAATCTTGTCTTTTTGGTTAAAATATATCATTTTAGCATTAGTATTAGCTTTTTATTTCACATTTAGAGCTATACTACAATCTCAATCCTCCATAAGCATCCATAGTGCAAAAAGTTGTTGAGAGCTACACTATTTTGGAACTTGGAGAGGAGAGGAACAAGGGAGAAGAAGCTAAGGCCATGCTAAGAGGCAGTTGGAGATGTCTCATGATCTTTGTTTTAATTATTGGATATATTAGCATGTCTCTTTGTGTCTCTTTTGGAATGCCTTCATATGTTTGGTTTTAGATTGATTAACACTAATGCTTTGTATGTTTTTGTGTTGTTTGATCTTAGACTAACCTTGTGCCATTTAGGAGGGCATCATTTGGTGAACCCGACGTGAATCGAACACGCAACCTTCTAATTATGTTTTTGAAAATTAACATTTTTTCTTGTTGAAACTGCCACATAGGTCGCGCTTCGGCGCTATTGAACACGTTCTAGCGCTACCAACAATTTTTATTTTAGCGCTATTGTTGTTAAAATAGCGCTATTGTAAAAGTTTTGGCGCTATTGAAATTGTTTTAGCGCTTCTGGGATTCTTATAGCGCTATTGGGAAAAGTATAGCGCTTCTGCCTTTCTATCATTTCTACTCTTTCAGTGCTATCGTTTAAATTAGCGCTTCTGCTCAACGCAGACTAGCGCTATTATGTAAATTAGCGCTTCTGTAAAAACACAGACTAGCGCTATTGCGACAGAGTGTCGCCCAAATTGACTTGTAACTAAAAAATTGAACATTTTAGGCTTGTGGAAGCCCCCCCGTGAACACCAATTTTTACTAACTTGTTTTTGTTCATGCAGGTTAAACAACTCACTATAAAAGTCACAAAAATTTTCATTTAGTGCTTAAAAAGAACTTAAAAACAAAAAAAAAATTCATTGTTTTCTAGTTAGGCTTCATTTTCCTTTTGGTGCTTAAAATTAACAACACAACTTTGATTTCATTTGCATCAATTGGGACCTAAAATTTACAAGCCACACTTCAATTTTTGGGCAAGTAAAAAGAACAATCAACTTATTTCAAAAAAATTTTGCAAAGCGATTTTTCCTTCATGCAAACGTGTTTTTCATTAAGTTGACCAGGATTTCCAAATTCTAGATTACAAAACACATTGCCTTTGGAGTTAAAATGAGCACCATGACTGTTGGAGCAACATCTCCAAATAGTTAAATCATCTTTGCAAATGCTGGATTAAAAAGAACAAGTGTTTTATGTATCTGGCACACTTGTGCAAAAAGTCAGTCGGGTGGACCTACTTCTAACACACACTATCCTCTCCCTTGGCTCTCGTGGTCCTAGGTGCAAGAGAAAAGTGTTAGTAACACTCAAATTTTATCTTTTTAAGAGAGGCCTGCCAAGGGATCGATACTCTTGGGAACGACCTCGAGCGGTAAATCCTTCGAACCGCTATAGAAATCAGGTGAGAGCGAAAGTTGTAGCCTTGGGTATAGTTGTTCCTGTAGACACCCAAAATTGTCCAGTCTAATTAAATAAATATTTTATTTATTTAATTATCTAAGCCTAATTCTTCTATTAATTAAATAAATCTTTATTTATTTAATTAATTCATTTATCCTCTTCTAGCCTTATTTCTCATTTAAATAAATACATTTATTTATTTAAATTATCCTTTTCCTAAATTAAATAAATATTCTTATTTATTTAATTGATCCCACTTCTTCTATTAATTAAATAAATCTTTATTTATTTAATTAATTCATTAACCTTTTCTACACATGACACATGTCATTCATCTCTTAATTCCTACACTTCCTACCCCTTTCATTATTTTGGTATTTCTTATACCTACCCTCTAATCCTAGCCGACCTTCTTTTTACACCTCTCAATCTTATCCCTCCATTTCTTATTGTGTCTTCTATTTAAGGAGATACTTTTTTCATTGTCAAACCCTAATACCCTAATGACTAATGACTAATGACTGATTTTGGAGTACTTGGCTACACTACGATCCTACTTGCAACCACATTCCGTTCTTTGTTGAGCTCTTGTGCATATAAAAATCTGAGAGCAAATATATCAAGCAAGATCAATGGAGATAGGAAGAATGGAGATCAAAACCCTATTGGACATGTGATGGTATAATCTTTGTGATTTTGAGTTATTTGCATTGTCTTAGGTTATCTTCATATGTTATGGTGGATCTTTGTTCAGTGTTAGGCTAGGGTTTGGTGGTTGAATTCATTTAGCCTTTCAATATTGTTGTTTATTGTTATCCATTTTCACCATAAACATTTTGGCACGCCCGGTGGGACTCTTGTCCCTTTGCATTTAACATTTTTTGTTGCAGATTTCGCATTTTTGAAGTTGCAGATCGGACAATTTCGATGATATTTTAGGTTTTTCCGCGTCTGCAAGTGTTCAGATCGCGTTTTTGTGTTTCAGAAGCGTCTTTGATAGCGGGAATCGCGTCTGTGTTTCTGTCAGTTTTTATTTTGCAGGTTTCCAAAAGGTGCGTCTGTGATTCATAACCGCGTCTGTGATGCATCATATCGCGTCTGCGTAATTAAACAGCGTCTGTGATCTCTGAGCACGTCTGTGAACTACAGAACCGCGTCTGTGTCGTACAGACACGTCTGTGTCTGGTATAACTGCATCTGTGTTTTCTGTTTTGCAAGTTTTTCAATTTTTCTTTGATTCGGGTTTTCGGATTTTGTACTTAGGGTTTCAGATCTAGTTTGTTTTCGGCTAACTCTTGCAGATCTAGCTAACCTGGTTTGTGCAGCTTGTCTTGGAAGCAAAATCGTTTGGTTGAAGGCCCCTATTTTCACAAAGTCTTTTGGGTTTTTCTAAAATTTACCTAACTTGTGTGCTTGCAGGAAGGGGTGATCATTTCAAACAACCCAAACTACTAACAATTTTGTTGCAGGGCCTTGGCTAGGGTTTTTGTAATTTTGTTGTGTGCCTTGTTTTCATAGACTAGCAAACACTTCAATTGGTGCACTAAAATTGAATCATTGTCTTTTGTGTCTTGAGCAATAGGCTCTTTTTGTTTAATCTTTAGAGGGCCTGTCTTCCCGTGTGGTCATTAGGACTACTAGTGAGAAGAGAACGACCCAAGTGGTAGCGAGGAAAACCCACCTCATCCAAACCACTATAATCAAATGTATTCATGGTGAAAACTATGAATAACGTGTGCTGATTAGTTCATACCGACACTATGTCTCCCCATAAACCCGTTTGATCAAATTTATTTGATCATTTGTAGGGCGTAACCCCTACCGGCTGGGAGCCTTCTGTATTTACAGAGCTGAAAGTGCCGCATGTATGGCCACATGAGCGGATGCCCTTACTAGCACCTCTTTGTTTTAGATGCCCAAATCCTTCTAGTTGTTGAGGCAGGAGGTCGAACCTCTGGTAGCGGCCCACACACATACAGTTCTTAGTAGAGATACAAAGTTCGCCATGGGGAGTTTTCATGGGGACTGATTCTTGGCTGACCCGAGAAGTGAGTGCCGAGGGTGGAGCCAGTGAGGTCAAGCATCTAAGTATCCGCTCTGAATAGCGTAGCCTCGAGGGTAAAACCCTATGTGGGATCAACAACTATTGTCTTGGCCAGCCCTAAGATTTGTGCTTGTCTTATGCTAAACACTCAAACATTCAAGACTAAACAACAAAACATTGTGTCTTTTGTGTCTTCAAGTGTATGCAAAAACTTTTTACATCAAACAACACACTTTCTTGGAGTCATTTTGAAGTCTAAACACTTGCAAACATTGAGTCCTCATCAACATTGTGTCCTCTTGTCATGAAAAACAGTCGAAAAATCAGATTTGGTCACAACAAAACAACTTCACAGATAAGAAAAATTGCACGAAGGTTACAGAAATGCGTCTGTGTCTGTTCAAACCGCGTCTGCGTCGGATAAGCGCGTCTGTGAAGTACAGCATAGCATCTGTGTTTTTATCAGCGTCTGTGTCAAACAGAGAGGCGTCTATGTCAGATAATCGCGTCTGTGAAGTATACAGAGGCGTCTGTGTCAGGAATTGAAAACTTTAACAGTCAAGCAAACAAAGAAAATCAGTTTCGGCATACTTGAGCTTCTTAGGTTGTCTCTTCAGGTTTCATCTAGCATTCAGCCTGTTCTAAGGTTTCACACAGTCCATCATTGCTTCATACCTCATTTTACATTCATACTTGTCTAAACTTGAGTCAAAAGGTCACTTGCTTGTCCTCATCATACTTTGTCAACACACTACATACAACTACACTTTGCTAAGTGGTTCCTCATCAAGGTTTCTTACCTTTGGGTCTCATTTGGTCTTACTTAGAGTCAAGGTCAGCTTACCTCATCAAGAGAAACTATCCTCTCTTTGGAAGTCACACCTACTCTACTACTTACATACTTGGTCTTACACTTTGGATATTGCAAGTACACCTCAAGATTCACTTACACTCCATACAACTCTTGGTCTTCCATACTCTCATCATTTTTCATCTAGTCTCTCACATCTTGGTCAACACCTAGTTCATGGTTGAAACCCGCCTTCAAAAATCTAGGAGAATAGCTAAAGAAGCTCAAGAATCCGTAAACATGAGTTCTTATGAGTATGACAATGATCTATTCTACAATCCTGAGCACACTACATTACCAGACATAAATGTTTATAGACACAATCCAAATGTGGAAAGCGCAAACACTATAAACAACAATGCTACACACAATGACACAGTGGACAACTCTTCAATACTATCAGCAGACATACAAGAATCCATAATGGACCCTCAATTCAATAGATTGGTTGAAGAGATAATGAGGAGAGATCGTCAATACTTTTTAAACATGATGGCACAAAGTGGAGCTAAAATACCGCATGATTTTGACTTATCTCAACTTATGGAAAGTCGACCCTCACAACAAACTCAATCCAACATGGATCAAAGGAGACCAAATAGTGGAGGAAATAGAGGACCGAATATGATGCCTGAATCACCATCAGTTTTGCTTCAAAAACCAGAGATCCCACATACACAAGCTCAAACATATGATACTTACACTCAAGGACCATCATGGAGGCCTTATGCTCAATCACATGCTCAAGGTATGAATCAATCAAAACAAGTGGATACTCAAGGACATCCTCAAAATTTTGACACAAGGAGACCTCATGTCAAAATTGGGGGCAACACAATGGAAAATGAAAGGCCTATTGAATATGGTATATATGCACAAAATAGATATGGGGTCCCTCAACAAGAAGTTATGCCAAGTGCTCCATATATGTCGCAACAATATAGACCTCCATATGGACATGTCTACGATCAATATCATCCATACATGCAACAAGCTCCTCCTCAAATGGGCATTTCAAACATGGGGTATGCTACAAGAAATCCATCTCCTCCCAAGAATAATTTGGAGCAACAAATTAGAGATCTACAAAAGAAAATGGAGGACATGAGTACACCAAAACCTACATACACCATGAGAGATATATGTCCTTATCCCTTCGATAAGAGCATTCCAATGCCTCCATTTCCTCCACACTTTGTGACACCGAAATTCGACAAATATAGAGGGAGAGGAGACCCCAAGGCACACATAAGACAATTCTTCACAGCTTGCATTGAGGTAGCGGCGGAAGAAACATACTTAATGAGGTTATTCCCACAGAGCTTAGGCGATCAAGCTATGGAATGGTTTTCTCAATTACCTCTTGGTATTAAGTCATGGGGCAACTTAGCAGAGGCATTCATTCAGCATTTCTCCTACAACATAGAAACAGATGTCTCAGTTACTACCTTGTGCAATACGAAACAAAAGGAAGGAGAATCTTTTGCGTCATTTTTACAAAGATGGAGAAATCTAGCTAGCAGATGCTCTTGTGAAATCCCACAGAAACAAATGGTAGAAATGTTCACTCAAAATGTTAACAAGGATATTGGCTATGATCTCAGGAAAGCTTGTTTGTCTACATTCAAGGATGTTATTGAAAAGGTCCTAGCAACAGAAAAAGTCTTAATTGAACAAGGAGTTATTAAACTATTCAAAGAAAACAAAGAGGACTTTAAGGGAAAGGACAAACCAAAATTTTGGAACAAGAAGAAGAACACAGTTAATGATGGTGTTGTTGATGCCAATACAGTGAGACCCAAGTTCGTCTTTTCTGGATCAAGTTCTACCAACAATCAGGTGAACACTCAAACAACTTCTAGATCACGAAGGAAGTACACTCCATTGGGGGAACCACTTGAATCAGTATTCAAAAAGCTTGTAGCAAACAAAGTAATTACAGTTCCAGATTTTCCTCCTTATGAACCAAAGGTAAAACCAAATTGGTGGAATGATGATGAGTACTGTGAGTTTCATAAGAGCAAGGGTCACAAGACAGGTAATTGCCATCGATTGAAAAACATTGTGCAAGATCTCATTGACAGAGGAGATATAGAGATTGAGGGACATTCATCTAATCAAGAGCATGAGATGTTTAAGGAACCATTCCCAAAACATGACAAAGGAAAAGGCAAAGTCACAGATGATCAAGCCAATTATACTAGAGCACCTTACAATTATGATTCTACTATCAATCACATCTCAATGGACAATCATATCTCTACTATTACTATCAAAAACAAAAATCTTGAGAATCCTTCTCAGAAACCCAAAATTGTCCTAAAGGGTGTGGGATCTTCGTCTGAATCTACCTCTGAATGTCATGTTACAACCCGTCGAGGTAAGATTACATTGCCAGGTGCCTCCACTAAGAATACCAATCCTTCATCAACCAAGCCTGAGTACGACCTTGTAGAACAACTAGGGAAGACACCTGCACTCATCTCTATTCTTGAGCTCTTACGTATATCTCCTACACATAAAGCTATCCTTAACAAAATCTTGAGAGATACTGTCGTCCCTACTGATCTGAACGTGGACCAGTTTCAAGCCATGGTGGGATACCTATCCGTTCCACACTCCCTCACATTTACAGAAGCCGATGACGCCTCCATAAGTTAGCCACATAATGCACCTCTACATGTTGAAGCCTTCATACATAAACATAGAATAAAACGAGTCCTGATAGATGGAGGAGCAGGTCTTAATATTTGTACCTTGAGTACCATAAGACAATTGGGATATTCTGACAAGGCTGTGAATTCTACAAACCAAATCACCATCAAGGCTTATGATGATGAAGAGCACTCGTCCAAGGGCACAGTCACCTTACCGCTAAGAATAGGGCCAGTCACAAAGGATGTGGTTTGTCAAGTCCTAGATCTTGATCTCACATACAACATATTGCTAGGACGTCCGTGGATTCATGAAATGAGGGCAGTCCCATCAACATACCATCAGTGCATTAAGTTTCCTCACAATGGAGTTGAAGTGACCGTCAATGGTGATCCAAATCCATTCATATATTGCAATAACTTGAGACCACATACTGAGACTATCATTCCCAGCAATCGTGAGGCTACTCCTTCTTCAGCATATATTGATCCTGAGTCATTAAAGCCCTCGACATCCAAACAAGGTGAACTTAGAGCCAAGTTTCAAGACAAAGGCATGGGAGAATACACTTTGAATCAAACAATGTTTTTACAACAACTCATGACCTCACCCAAGGAATATGGGAGGCCACATCCTAACAAGCAAATCTCCATCATGATGCTCAAATGGGATCCTACCATCTTTCAAAAATGGGGTGAACTAGAAGAAGAAAATTTATATAAAATGCTCTATAAGGACATTGAAGAGGACACACATGATCAGATTATTATACCCTGTGAGAACTATGGCAAAGGCTTCAAAATTTTGCAAAGATTTGGGTATGATGGAAAAAGCCCTCTCGGACTACGCAAAGAAGGTGTCATGGAGCCCTTACAACCTGAGCTAACTACAAGAAGGGAACGCTCCAAGGGGCTTGGTTTTCTGAATCCCAGACTACATAATAAAAGAACAAAAGAGGTATGGCGAATTAAAGCTGTCGAAGTTCAACAAGAGGATTACTATTCCACAGACTCCAATGAGTGGGAATGGGGTTCAGACAAATCCTCCAGTGACTATGAGCTCACTGAAACATTCAGAGAGCCAGATGAACCTACAGAGGAGGAGGAATTTTACAAAAAGTTCAGAGTTGGTCAAGAACCAACCCATAAGGATCCCGCACAAGCTTCGTTTCAAGGTCCTAGGTCAAAATCACATAGGATGAGGACCCCTGTCCCAGAAGGCTCTACTAGTGATGACAATTTGGATTCGCTCACGATCGAAACTAATGAGGAGAGTGCCATCGATGACCTCGACGATTACCTTGACATACCTGAATATAACCACATCTTCACTATTAGTCCAGCAAACTCTGAAAACACTAATGACCTTCCCCTTGTTCATCCTCAACTCATTGACTGGGATCATGAAGGACCAGCACAATTTGATACATTTCAAAATGACGAAGCTATTATCGACTACCTTGGCATTCGAGATGATCTTCCTCCTAGAGACCACAAAGCAGGATACGCCATAGAGCTCAACAACATAGCATACTTCGGTGAGGGTGTCGGACCTTCCAGTCGCAAAAATGTGAAAATAAAAACAAAACAAGGATCTTATGGCGAAAACCACACTGTGGCGCTATCTGACTCCAAAAAAGTAAAAAGAAAGGATGTATCTGAGGGTGAAAACCTCTCTGAGGCGCCCGAAGATGGAAGGCTTGACATTCTTCCAGCATCATACGAGGAAAAATCATCCATGTTGGTAGAGGAGACTATAAAGACAAACATTGGTACAGCAGAGGTTCCACACAATATATTTTTGGCTCAATCATTGACAGAGGCCGAGAGGACAAAATTCATGAGCTTCTTTAAGGGATGTCAAATCAACTTCGCATGGTCATACGCTGATATGCCTGGACTGGATCCGGATTTGGTTATGCATCATTTGACAGTCAAACCGGGGGCAAAACCAGTAAAGCAGAAATTAAGGAAAATGCATCCACAAGTGGCATTGCTAGTCAAGACAGAGCTAGAGAAATTATTGGATGTCGGATTCATACGCCCAATTGATTATCCCGAATGGATTTCCAATTTAGTACCTGTCAGCAAATCGGATCGCAGCATCCGAATATGTACAGACTTCAGAGATATCAACAAGGCTTGTCCAAAGGACGATTTCCCATTACCAAACATTGACTTGATCGTTGATCTCACAACAGGTCATGAAATTCTATCTTTAATGGACGGATTTTCTGGATATAATCAAATCAGGATTGCACCTGAAGATCAACATAAAACATCATTCACTTGTCCATGGGGAACCTTCTGTTGGAATGTCATGCCTTTTGGGTTGAAAAATGCAGGCGCCACCTATCAAAGAGCGATGACCACTATTTTTCATGATCTCATGCACATAACAGTGGAAGATTATGTTGACGATCTTTTGGAAAAATCAATAGACAGAGATACACACTTGAACATCCTTTCAGTTGTCTTTGATCGGCTGGAAAAATACAAGGTGAGACTAAATCCAAAGAAATATGTCTTTGGAGTAACCTCCGGGAAGCTCCTAGGATTCATTGTGTCTAAAAGAGGAATAGAAGCCGATCCAGCAAAAGTCAAGGCTATCTTGGACATGCCGCCACCCAAGAATATCAGTCAACTTCGATCTTTACAAGGGAGACTCTAGTCCATACGAAGATTCATAGCACAACTTGCAGATAAGTGTAATCCTTTCCAGCACCTGCTACACAAAAACATCAAGTTCAAATGGGATGAGAACTGTCAACAAGCTTTTCAGACACTCAAAGACTATCTTTTGAACCCACCAGTTTTGATGCCACCAATTCCAGATCAACCATTGTTACTTTACATATCGGCTACTCCGATAGCACTGGGGGCACTCCTAGCACAGCAAATACCTGACGGCAAGGAAAAAGCAGTCTACTATATCAGTTGCACATTGGTGGGATATGAGCTAAACTACACACCAATCGAGCGTGCATGTCTTGCTGTGGTCTTTGCTTCACAGAAGTTACGACATTATATGCTCACTCACAAGACTAAGTTGATTGCCAGAATTGATCCACTAAAATATCTTCTCAACAAAGCTACACTTACTGGGCGGCTAGCCAAGTGGGTAATGATTTTGAGTGAATTCGACATTGAATAAGTGGACATAAAAGCTATAAAAGGACAAGTAATTGCAGATCAACTGGTAGATGCTCCCATGATAGATGATGCTCCTCTACAGTCAGAATTTCCAGATGAGTCCATTCTAACAATATCACCTGCAAAGCCATGGCAATTATATTTTGATGGCTCATATACACAGCACGGGGCAGGAGCGGGTATACTCTTTATAACTCCCCAAGGCGATTCTATACCAAAGTCATACCGCTTATCATTTCCTTGCACTAACAATATAGCGGAATACGAGGCATTAACAACTGGGTTAAAAATTGCAGTTCAATGGAAGATCCAAGAACTTTGTGTTTTTGGGGATTCTCAACTTGTCATCCGTCAAGCAACTGATGATTATCAAACAAAAGATGAAAAGCTAATGCCTTACAAACAACTGGTAGATGATCTGAAATAGCACTTTACAAAGATAGAGTTTGAGCAGATACCAAGAGAACAGAATCGCGCTGCAGATGCCATGGCTACAATTGCTTCGCTCATTGATCTACCACAAAATGAGACCTGCTATGAGTTCCTGGTAGATAACTTGTTGATTCCGTCATATGAAATCACTCCTATGGAAATGATATGTGTTGTTGGTCCTGAATCCCAGTTATATGGTCCCATATTCACATACCTTCGCGACAATATCTTACCTCCCGATCTATCGAACAATCAACACCGCACTTTCATTCGCCAATCCTCTCGATATGTCATTTTAGCAGATATCCTATACCGACGAGGTCTAGATGGCACCCTTCTTAGATGTTTAGAGAGTGACGAAGCTCAGATTGTGTTACGAGAAGTGCATGAAGGGATATGTGGTCTGCATACTAGTAGTCCTACCTTGGCCAAGAAACTCATCACGACGGGATACTACTGGCCTACTATGGAAAAAGATGCATATCAATTTGTCAAGAAGTGTAAGCAGTGTCAAATTCATGGAGACCTCATACATGCACCAGCACAAGAACTACAACCACTTGCATCTCCTTGGCCCTTTTGTCAGTGGGGACTCGATCTCATAGGCAAGATTCACCCTCCTTCTTCCAATGGACATAAATTCATTATCACAGCCACAGAGTATTTTACAAAGTGGATTGAAGCCGTGCCTCTCACACAAGTTACTGGGAAACAAATCGCTACCTTCATCTTGAACTACATCATTTGCCGATACGGGATTCCTACTTCCATTATTACTGACAACGGGCGTCCCTTAAAAAATCAAGATGTTCGTGAACTCTGTGAGCGCTTCCATATCTCTCACCGTTTCTCCACACCATATTACCCCCAAGGTAATGGCCAAGCTGAGGCATCTAATAAAACAATTCTCAAAATCCTTAAAAAGACAGTCGATGACGCTGGCCGTAATTGGCATATCCAACTCAATCCTGCACTCTGGGCCTACCGCACAAGTGTCTGCACACCTATGGGAGCTACACCCTACTCACTTGTCTACGACGCTGAAGCCATCTTGCCTATTGAGGTCGAGCTACCTTCTCTACGGGTCTCCTTGAGAAACATAATCAATGATGAAGACTACAGGGTCTCTCGCTTGCAAGAACTAGAACTGCTGGAGGAACGAAGGCACACTGCTTTTAATCATCCCAAGGCTTACCAACAACGAATGAGTCACAGTTACAATCACAAAGTTAAGCCTCGCACATTTGAGGTAGGTGACTTAGTACTCAGAGAGAACCCCAAGAATCAGCAAGACAGAGATAAGAAGGGCAAGTTCGAACCAAACTGGCTTGGTCCTTACATCATTACAGCGGTATATGGATCTGGGGCATATCAGCTCTCAACTACAGAAGGTGAACCTTTGGAGGATCCTATCAACAGCATGCACCTTCGCAGGTTCTACACATAAGCTCTTCGGAACATCATAATTCAAAAATACAAAAAAAAGTAAAAAAGTCAAAAATACAAAAAAATTATAAAACAAAAAAAAATCGTTACTTGGTGAAAACCTGGCAAACAGGTGCCTTGTGACACAAAAAACATTGAAAAATTGAAAAAAAGTAAAGAGAAATAATTTCGTCCAACGGTGAAAACCATTTCGATGGCGCCCTGGGCAAGTACCATGGTGAAAACTGGGTCACCAGCACCATGCATAGAGACTTTGCTCCTTCCTCCTTCAGGATTCTCTTTCATCCTTTCACTTTGCACACACTCACAAACTATTCATCCATAATAAACTTACCTATTCCCATCATGGCTTGTTATTGATCTACCTAAGATTGGTTAGCCATCCATAACCCTCCCTTTTCACATCCCTTTCCATCCATAATAAATTAGATCTTATCTGTGACTACGGCCAATTCCTACATCTAGTGATGGGTGTGGAACTGAGAACATCACATGTTTCGAGGAGTACAGTTTCTTCCAGCTTCCTTCAGTCTATCCGCGCACAATCCGCAATAAAGCAACATTTGCATCACAGATCCACAATAAAGTTTCATCTTCTCCGGAATAAAGTATCAGTTTCATGGATTCAGTCAGTTTCAGATGAGACACAGCAGCAACAATGGGCTTCAACAAAATCAAATCTTTCAACAGACTCAGACAACATATGGTTCAGTGCTATCTATCCTTTTTGTGAAAGTGAACATTGTGACCACAATCAAACATGACTTATACAAGTGACAAGAGACACTAAACTTGAGGACTACAGTGGATGTTGGTGTCGAGTCTTGGTTTTCTTTTGATTTTATCTTTTTGGTGACATGTCTTTTAGCTTTTCCAGGATGTCTTTGACTAAAGATTCTATCTCCAGGATGTCTTTGACTAGAAAGGCGAGGATGGGGTATCGTCACCTATTTGCATTTGCTGTTTGTGGATTGTCTCTTAGTAATGCTATGACTTGTCCAAGGATATGAGGACACTGTGAGTCTAGTGTGAACTGGGGCATTCCTTGTTTGTGACTATCTTATCTCCATGCAAATGGGTACAATGACTTTCTGGGTCGAACCTATGCCTCGATTGTCATAACCTATTCTGCCATAATAAAGCTCAATGATGATAACGCACAAGAAGCTCTTTCACGTTCATATCTTCTATCTTCCATCCCCCTTTCTTGATTGACTTCCATCGTCCTTCTCAAGTCCGCGTAGCCTGCTATCACATGACTGAGTATAATGACACACCAAAAATACTTGCATTTCATATAGCTGCACCTACATTACCACATATAAGCATTTCATACATACATATAGATATCACAACTGCATCACATCCTGCATATAACACATGTTAGCACATCTCACATTTTATTATGTAAATAATCATTTGCATTATCATATTCATCTGCATTACATACATTCACATTTGCATCATGCATTACATATACAGCATAAAAGAACAAAAATATATTGCATTGCATCATATAAGCATCCATATCATAAAACATGCATCACCTAAGAACATCTCATCACATAAGGTACACATGCATATAGCTGCAACAAAAAATGGATCATCTCTCATATATATAATCAAAAGTGTCATGATACAATGATGTCAAAAGAATCATATGGCTACAAAATCACCCGCAGGTGTCTACAATACAAAAATGGTACATATACTGATATAAAGGGGAGGCCTCTATGGCTATGATGAACTCCCTCCCTCGGAGCTGCTTGGCCTCGACGGAGTCTGAGCTCTAGATGGTCCCGCTCCAGGATCCCCCTATCTCTCTGGTGGTGGTGGAGGACCCATGACCCCACCGCTGGATGCCTGCCTCCTACGACTCCCTCCCGTAGCCATCGCTGTGCGCAACGATCTATGGAAGCTCCTCGCCCGCTGATCCGCTGGCATGGCACCATAGTACAGATCCCTCCAGTAGGCGATCTCCTCTCTGGCTCGCAGCACATATGCGTAGCCTGCCCCTGCATCCTCTGCTGCCCGCCTCCCTACCCTCAGAGTTGTCTCGGCCTCAGTATATCTCTGGATGGCCTAGTCTCTCTCCCGCTCTGTGTCCCTGAGCCTGATCCTGAGGCGATCCCTCTCCCGCTCCAAATCCGCAATCTCGTCTGTCTGGCCCTGGCAGATCTCTCTCAGCCTTAGCAGCTCATCCTCCTTAGGATCATCACCCTCAGCCTCTGCCTGTGGCTCCTCCTCTACAGGTGCCTGTACCTGTGCCTCCGCCTGTACCTGTCTAGGTGCCTGAATAGGTACCTGTCTCTGCACCTGTCCCTGTCCCTGCACCTGTCTCGGTCCTTGTGCTCTAGGACCCTGTGCTGCTGGTACATGTAGGGGCAATCCACCCCGACCCCTCACCACCACCTGGGCTGGTCTCTCCTGTCCTCCCTCCCTCTGAGGTGCTACTCGCCTCTCTCCCACCACTCCCCTCCACCTCCATCGGCCCCTGCCTCCATCTCCTCCACCATCATCATCATCATCCCCTCCCACCTCTCCCTCCAGCAGCTCTCCCGGATCTGTCAATCTCGGAAAGGGATGCTCTACCCAATACGTAGAGTACTCTGCGTCCATCCCTGCATCCTCTACCTCCGGCCACATGTCCCATGGTAATGGCATCATCTCTGCCAGCTATGTCACGGCATGATCATATGATAACAGCGGCCCGAACTGTACCTGATCTCTGACTGTACGGGCATACATGCTCGAGCCTCGTGGCATCCGCTGAATCCTGCCGAACTGTCTGCATACCCTGTCAACAAGCTGTCTCTCCAGAATATAGGGCATCCGCCCAATCAGATACCTGCTCCTGAATGCATAGGGTAGCTCCACTGCGTCGTCATCCCACTCCTCGCACCCCAAGTATGGCCTCCAGATAACCATATCAATGTCATCTATGACGCGTCTCTAGTGCTCCAATCGACCAATCCGAGGCTGTGACGTAATCATATCGTACAGGTGCACAAAGCTCTGTCCCTGCCCTCTACCCCTAAAGTGGATAGGCCATGTGATGGGAAGGTGCTCATATGCCCACACCTGAAGGAGAGTCACTCCGCAGCCCAAGCCCACTGATCCGTGGTACACAAACTGATGCAGCTCATAGTATAAATGTGCCAAGACACATGGCCCCCATGCATATCTGGTGTGCTCTATCATAAGCGTCTCCAATGCCCCTCCCCAGCCAACTGCCAATCCCCGTGTGGCTCTGTCCGGACACAAGTACCCACTGATGACTCCTCCGATAACAGCTGGTAAAGCTAAACCTGTAGCGGTCATGGTATCCCATGCCACGTGACCTTCTCGCATCTCCAATCCGGGATCCTGGAATACCCGTCTCAGTGCCTCCCTGTCACCATCTCGATCATATGGAATCAACTCTCCATCGATCGGAATATGCAAAATCCTGTAGACATCCTCCAGCATCACTGTCATCTCACCCATCGGCAGATGAAACGTGCAAGTCTCGGAGTGCCATCTCTCCGCCAGTGCAGTCAGCAAACCCATGTTTGCCCGAAACTCAGGCACATATAGCACATGTGTGAGACCCATCTCCTCAATAGAAATCATGTCCTGAATCGACAACTCTGGTCGCAACCTCTGAGTCGACGGGAATCTCTCCCGTGACTCCAACATAGGCAGATACTCCTGCAGTCAACCAATCAATCATGTCAGTTATCGTGGCATTCACTGTTTATCACAAAATGCTACTTGCTATCTAAATGCATACGCTTACCTATCCTAGTGACACTCACTGTTCATCACAAAGTGTTGCTATCTATCCTAGTAGTGCTCCCTGTTCATCACAAAGTACTACGTGTGTGACATTCCCTGTTCATCACAAAGTGTTACTCACATTCGCACTCCCTGTTCATCACAAAGTGCTGCCTATCTTGGTGCTCCCTGTTCATCACAAAGTGTCTTGATCTATCCTAGTCTTCCTAGAGGACCTGCTTGAGTGTATCCTCTCAGCAGCTTATCCAATCGACAGCGTATGTTCATCACAGAACTGCCGATTTGACCTAGAAGACTCAACCTATGCATTTTGACACACACACGCGCTTTAAACTCACAAACACACTTCTAGACTGCACAAACGTGCTTCTGAAACACAGACGCGTTTTCTGAACACAAACGTGCCTATACCATGCACAAACGCGACCAGGGAACGCAGACATCCCTATATGACATAAACGCCCCTATAGGGCACAGACGCTTCTACATTTCACAAACGCGCCCGCAATCAACGCAAACGCGGTTCCAGGCATAGACACGCCTGGACCCGACACAGATGCGCTTGTCCGACACAGACGCGCCTGACACTGACACAGACGCGGTTACTCGTTTTTGCATATTTCAACTACCCTATTCCTAGCGCATTTATTGCTACTTAGCATGCATTAATGACAAAACTTGAAATGCGTGAAAGTACGAGGAGGTTTTCGGGTACTTACCGGCTCTCCTGCATCTGCTGGTCGCTGGAATCGGCAAACGCGATCGAATCTATGAACGAAGGCCATCGCTGCTGACTGCTGCTGCTCTTTTCTCGCTCTGCACTGTGATCTCGTAAGGGTGTGGATGACAATGAGGATGTCTTTTGCCCGTGGTCTATCTTATAGCCTAGCCTAGCCCTCGTCTTCCTTTCCCGAGTCAGTCTTTCTCATCCCGTGACTTTGTCACTTTATCCGATCAGTCCATTCTATCCCGTCTTTCTTATCGAGAGATTGTCTGCAATCTTTTCAGACATTTTCATCCAATCTCTCGAGGGGGCATATCATTCCCATTCTGGGGCAACTCTGTATCAGTTCATCTTATCTTCTTTGAAACAACGCGACAAGCCGCATTGTCTCAAAGAGGGGCAAAATGTAGACACCCAAAATTGTCCAATCTAAATAAATAAATTTTATTTATTTAATTATCTAAGCCTAATTCTTCTATTAATTAAATAAATCTTTATTTATTTAATTAATTCATTTATCCTCTTCTAGCCTTATTTCTCATTTAAATAAATACATTTATTTATTTAAATTATCCTTTTCCTAAATTAAATAAATATTCTTATTTATTTAATTGATCCCACTTCTTCTATTAATTAAATAAATCTTTATTTATTTAATTAATTCATTAACCTTTTCTACACATTACACATGTCATTCATCTCTTAATTCCTACACTTCCTACCCCTTTCATTATTTTGGTATTTCTTATACCTACCCTCTAATCCTAGCCGACCTCCTTTTTACACCTCTCAATCTTATCCCTCCATTTCTTATTGTGTCTTCTATTTAAGGAGATACTTTCTTCATTGTCAAACCCTAATACCCTAATGACTAATGACTAATGACTGATTTTGGAGTACTTGGCTACAATACGATCCTACTTGCAACCACATTCCGTTCTTTGTTGAGCTCTTGTGCATATAAAAATCTGAGAGCAAATATATCAAGCAAGATCAATGGAGATAGGAAGAATGGAGATCAAAACCCTATTGGACATGTGATGGTATAATCTTTATGATTTTGAGTTATTTGCATTGTCTTAGGTTATCTTCATATGTTATGGTGGATCTTTGTTCATTGTTAGGCTAGGGTTTGGTGGTTGAATTCATTTAGCCTTTCAATATTGTTGTTTATTGTTATCCATTTTCACCATAAACAGTTCCTACAGTGTAACTGGCCGAAAGGACAAATGGGCCCCACCACTAGTTACAAGGCTCTTAAGTGAGTCACTGCAGAATGAACTTATGTCCAAAGCCATCGAACATGACTAAACACCTTTAAGTAGTAGCCCACCTGTTCTATTGATTGAGGATATTTGAGGTATAATTTAGTGCAAGAGCATAGATGGTTTTGCTCCCAAGATACTCACCATACATATTTCCTTGAGTAGAAACATAGCTTTTTGAAAGGTCACTTGTGGCTTGATAAAAGTGGTGACTCCCCCATCATAGGGATCATCTATTTGTTATGCTCGTGCAAGACTTAGTATATCACATCCTTACCTGCCACGGCGGGATTCATAAGGTATGTAGTACCAAAGTCGAAGAAATATCAAGATGTGGGCTAAATTTATCACAACTGGCCATTTGACCTTAGGGATAAAAAGTGTTTGAAGTGTGTTCGTTTTACAGACCTAGTGCAAATTGAGCTGACTTTAGGCTTTGGAACTACACCTTAAAATAAATCTAAAGGAAGAGTCAAAAACAAGTCCAAGAATTGGGTTGATCTAGACCCATACTCATTTGTGCCTTTGAGGCAACATTCTTGTGTTTGTGTGCTTGCTTTGTTTTCTTGTCAAAGAAAAATCAGAAAGTCAATCCCAAAAACAAAGTATTCATCCAACATTTCTCAAAAACAACCGAAAACACCAAATCCAAAGTGCAAACAAACAAAGAGACAAAATTTATGACCATTCTTCACATCTTGCGAAAGAAGAAGCGTCATCAGAATATTACCTTGAAAAGAAGACCATTAAGCTCAAAGGTTTTGATCAAAAGGAGGAAATTCTTCTATCTCAATAGACAAATCTTTGTCTCACATAGAGTCTTTCTATATCGCATGCATCTCTACCTTCAAGGAAAAACAAATGAGTTTGATTCAGAATCATTGAACCGCAGAGCTTTTATGCAATATAGAGCTCTGAGTTATCACAAAAATCAAGGAGGAAAGATTAATCCCAGTTTCTTCCCAAACATCTGTATCACCTACAACACAGCTCGAGAAGTGCCACCAACGCCTGAAAGGGAAGAGGTAGAGTTTGTTCCATTTATAACACAAAGTTTTTATTGAAGTTGAAAACAAAACATCCATCATCTCATTCATACATCATTATTCCACCATCAATTCATCCCAAAACTCTCAAAACATTAAGAGGTTCTTGTCCCAAGTTCTCTTTTAGATATTGCTTGAAATCAAACACATCACATCACTTTTAGATTGTTTCTACATCTAGGATAAGCTCATCCTAAGAGACACATCTACGCAGGTTAAAACTAGTTCATGAGCGAATCCTCTCATTGCTAGGTAGTCAAAATCTGTAACACATCTCAGATTTCTCTACACCTTATCACATCCAAACTCCTCAAACAAACAAGCAATTCAAAGAAGGAATTTCGGTTACATCTACCTTAAAGTGCTAGAGATCCCCATACAACACAAAACACTAAATCATCCATCTTTCATCGAACAACTCATCATCATCTTCAATCAACTTCAACACAAACTTGCAAACAAAATGGCTCAAACCCGATCGTGATCAAGGCAATGAGAAATAGAAATTTAGGAAGAAGAGGACAACCTCAATGAATTTCAAGAAGCACTTGGAGGAAATGTAAATGACGAAAACCCAAGTACTCCCACTCCTTCAACAATCGAACGGGTTCAACATAACCCTCATTTTAACAGATTGTTTGATGAAATACTCAGGAGCAATGCGGATGCTCACTTCTTAAAACTCGCTCAAGAAGGAGCCAAACTCCCCTCTGACTTTGATCTTGCCCAATTAAGACAAGCATCAGAAAGACAAAGTCACCATGAGGAGGAAAGGGGTAGAAATCAAAGCAGATATAACATTCCTCGAGGTAACCCACCACCTCTTCCTCCAAATGAAATGGAGATGTTGCGGCAACAAGTTGAGAATCTCGCCCAACAACTTCATAGTGGTGTTAAGACCAATCAATTCTTGCTTAACGACATCTGTCCCTATCCGTTTGATAGGAATCTTTATATGCCACCCTTTCCACGAGGATTCGAAACACCAAAATTCAAAAAATATAGAGGAAAGGGGGATCCCCGTGATCATGTCCGAGAATTTCATTCCGCTTGTCTTGAAGTGGCTTATGAGGACACATACCTAATGCGCCTTTTTCCCCAAAGCTTGGGAGGAACCACTACATCATGGTTTTCCTGACTACTAGGTGGCATTAGAACATTTGAGGAACTCATCCAGAAGTTTCTATCTCATTACTCTTATAACATCGAACGTGACATCACCATGGCTGATCTGTGCAATACCAAACAAAAACCAGGTGAATTACTCTCAGTATTCCTGCAACGATGGCGCCAAATGTCTAGCAGACGTTCTCTTCAGTTACCTGAACGAGAACTAGTGGAAATTTTCATTTCCAACTTAAACGAAGAAATGGAATTTCACCTGGATGTCAAAGACACAGACTCCTTTAACGATATGATCACCAAAGGTATAAAATGTGAAAGGGCACTCATCAAAAAAGGACTCATCAAAATCTTTAATGAACCAAAAGATGGTCCTCGCCCGCACTTCAACAGTGATAAACCAAACTTTTGGAACAAGAATAAGAATATCATCAATGATGGGGTTGTGGATGCTCGAACAATCCAAAATGCACAACCTGTGGTGCGATTTGCAGGACAAAATCCTCCACCTCAAAATAACACAAATAGTCCTCCTAATCAAGGTCGCATCACATCTCATGATGAACCAAGACCTCGTCCACAAAAACAAAAACGCACATATACTCCCTTAGGGGAACTCATTGAAACAGTGATGCGACAACTTCTTTCTCAGAATTTGATCACTCTACCTAAGGTATCGAATTATGAGCCTCAAGTCAAACCAGCATGGTGGAGAGATACTGAACACTATGAGTTCCATCAAGGAAGAGGACACAAGACAAGTAATTGTCACCGATTGAAAGATCTCATTCAAGATCTTATTGATCGAGGAGAAATTGAGATTGAAGGACATGATCCAAAAACAACAAATAATGATCATCAGATGTTCAAGAATCCACTTCCATCACAAGATCAAAGGGGTCCTTCCACTTCCCGGCGAGGCACTGATACCACTGATTATACGCAGGTTGCGTATAATTACACTGTAAATCATCTGTATGATGCCAATGAACAAGTTGCAACTATAACCTTCAAAAAACCCACCTCAAATTGCAATGTTGTTACACGTCGCGGCAAAGTTACCATCAAGGCAGCTCCACAAGGCACCACCTCCGCCCCAAAGCAATATAATCTTGTGGAACAATTAGATAAAACGCATGCGCTCATATCCATTTTAGAGCTATTACGCCTATCGCCATCTCATAAAACAATCTTGGATCATGCACTCCAAGAGGCATCAGTCCCTGCAAACCTTAATACGGACCAGTTTCAAGCCACGGTTGGAAATCTAAAGTCATCACCTTGTCTTACTTTTTCCGAAAGTGACAACTCTTCCTTCCAACAACCTCATAATGCTTCCCTACACATTGAAGGCTTTATCAACCAACACAGGATCGAGCGAGTCTTGATAGATAATGGAGCAGGCCTAAACATTTGTACACTGTAATTGGTCACAGCATTAGGATATGCAATAGAATCAGTAGATCCTCGCAAGAAGATCACCATCAAAGCCTATGATGATGCAGAGCGTTCATCCAAAGGAGCTATGGTACTACCAATCCGGGTTGGCCCTGTGGTAAAGCACATCATTTGTTAGGTTCTGGACCTTCCTCTGCCATATAATCTATTGGTAGGAAGACCTTGGATACATGCCATGCAAGCCGTTCCATCTACTTACCATCAATGTATCAAGTTCCCACATAACGGTACAGAGATCACAATCCTAGGCAATGCAAATCCCTTTGCATTTTGCCATAATATCAACCATCAACTAGAAATTATTGTTCCTAATAATAGGGAAGCTATTTCTTCCACATCATATGTAAATCCCGCCTCTCTTGCTAGTTCAAACACCCCTATACCCAAGCAAGAAAAGCTTAAGATGAAAGTCGCAGAGGAAGGTCCCGGGGAATATAACTTAAGTCAACTCTTTTGTGTGGGACAAATGCCCACCTCTCCTAGAACACATGGTAAACCTCCGTAGTTACTCCAAAAACCCATAGTCATGCCCGCATGTGCTTTGGTGCCTTTCGTCCTTGGAAAGAGTCAAGAGGAAGAAACACAAGATGAGGACCTAGCGGAATGGATCTATAAAGATCCCATCACCACTGACAAACCGCAAGTTACACTTCCTATGGAACAGTATGGTAAAGGCCTCCTCATTATGCAAAGAATGGGGTATGATGGTCAGAGTGCTTTGGGATCCTGCAAACAAGGATGACACGAACCTCTGCTACCAGAATTCAAACCCAAAGGTAATACAGGCCTAGGCTTTGAAAAAGAGATCCTTCCTAAACTCAAATTCAAAGGCAAACCCAGCAAACCATTTTGCCCACCTACTGCAAAGAGGACACCTTTCATAATCAAAGCACCATCAAGCACTATCCCCACTGCCCCATCGAGGCTCACAACCCCACCGCCACCGTCATCAATATTATTCATCCCACCAAATGAACCAATAATCCCATCAGCAACACCATTTGTAGCAACAACTGTATCAGAACCCGCAGCAACATCTATGGCACCAGCCGTTCCAACAGAGGCCACTAAATCAACACTGTCGATACTTCCAGTGACAAATCCTTTAAACCCCATCACAGTTCCTACAGCACCGATCACCACAAAGGTACATAAACCAATCACACCTGCAGTATTCAACTCCAGCGATATCCCAGTCTGGTATAGCAATCTGATGCTGGAAAGCGATTTAGAGACCGACTCACATGAGTGGGAATTTGATTCTGTACAACTTAACACTTCAGATGAGGAAGACACATCACCACCTCCACCACGCAAAGACATCCCTGTTTACGGAGAAGCACAGATAAAGACCACTTGGGTACCTGAGCTGGAAACATCTTCCACAGACCCTACGTCTTATCCTACACCTGATTCTGATAGGGAGGGTACCATCAATGACCTTCACCACACTGTCTTAAACCTCACTGATACATCTCCCACACTTAACTTAATCGATGAAATAATGCCCATTATACATCCTGAACTCATTGAATGGAACCAACCAAATCCCCCATGTCTTGACCTCTTCCAAAACGATGAGGCTATCATTGACTTTTTGGAATTAAGGGATAATCTACCAAGCGGGGATCACAAAGCTAGATTCGCCATCGAACTTAATAGCGCAGCCTACTTTGGGGCGGATGCCAAACCCTTTAGCTGCAAAAATATAACATTAAAACATGGATCTTCTAGTGAAAACCACACTGTGGCACTGTTTGATCCGACAAAAGTAAAAAGAAAGAGCGTATCCAACGGTGAAAACCTCTCTGAGGTGCCTGAGGATGAAGGGTTTGACATTCTACCTGCTAGTACACAACATGAACGATCGATGATTCTTATCGAGGAAACCAAAGAATACAATGTGGGGACTCCTGAAAACCCTCATATTATACATCTGGCATCTCTTCTCACTCCAGAGGAACAACCTCAATTCATAGAGTTCTTCCAGCAACATCAGATCAACTTTGCATGGTCATATGCAGACATGCCTGGGCTGGATCCTGATTTAGTTATGCATCATCTCACAGTAGCAGAAGGAGCCAAACCTGTCAAGCAGAAGCTTCGTAAGATGCATCCCCAGATTGTCATGCTAGTCAAAACAGAACTCAAGAAACTCCTAGATGTTGGTTTCATTAGACCAATTGATTATGCAGAATGGATCTCCAACATTGTGCCAGTTGGCAAACCAAAAGGGGGCATCCGCATTTGTACTGACTTCAGAGATCTGAATAAGGCATGTCCTAAGGATGACTTCCCTCTACCAAATATTGACATCATAGTAGATTTGACAGCAGGACATGCCATGCTTTCACTCATGGATGGCTTTTCAGGATACAATCAAATAAAGATCGTACCAGAGGACCAACATAAGACAGCCTTCACATGTCCATGGGGCACATACTGCTGGAATGTAATGCCTTTTGGTCTAAAGAATGCAGGAGCGACCTATCAACGAGCAATGACCACCATCTTCCATGACATGATGCATACTATGATGGAAGATTATGTGGATGACTTACTAGCAAAATCACTCACTAGAGATGGACATCTCCACATCTTAGATAAAATCTTTGATAGACTGGAACAATACCATGTTCGACTCAACCCAAAGAAATGTGTCTTTGGAGTGACCTCCGGGAAGCTTCTAGGATACATTGTCTCAAGCAAAGGTATTAAGGTTGATCCAGCAAAGGTTAAGGCAATCATGGACATGCCACCTCCGAAGAATATTAGTCAGCTAAGGACATTACAAGGACGGCTTCAATCCATCCGCAGATTCATTGCACAATTGGCTGATAAGTGTCACCTGTTCACACATCTGCTACACAAGAACATCTGCTTTAAGTGGGATGACAAATGCCAACAAGCATTTCAGGCACTTAAAGACTATCTCATGAACCCACCATTGCTGATGCCACCAGATCCAAGTAGACCGTTGTTACTTTATATCTCAGCAACAAGTACAGCATTGGGTGTACTACTGGCACAACATAATACAGAAGTAAAGAGTGTGTTGTATACTACATCTCTCGCACACTGGTTGGCTATGAACTCAATTACACACCTATTGAGTGAGCTTGCCTAGCAATAATCTTAGCAGCCACTAAATTGCGGCACTATCTGTTGACACACAAGGTACAACTCATCGCAAAGATTGATCCACTCAAATACTTACTCAGCAAAGCAACATTGACAGGCCGCTTGGCCAAATGGGTAATGATTCTAAGTGAATTTGACATTGAGTATGTAGATCGTAAAGCTATCAAAGGGCAAGTCATTGTAGATCAGTTGGCCGATGCACCACTCATAGGTGATCATCCCCTCATTTCCAATTTTCCAGATGAAGAGATATTCATGATCACAGAAGCACAGCCATGGAAACTATACTTTGATGGTTCATACACTAGGCACGGCTCGGGGGCAAGCATTCTATTTATTACACCTCAAGGTGACAGCATCCCGAAGTCTTATAGGCTCACATTTCCATGCACCAACAACATAGCAGAGTATGAGGCTTTGATCACAGGACTCAGGCTAGCCATACAATGGAAATTAAAAGAACTTCAAGTATATGGTGACTCACAACTGGTCATTCAACAAGCAACTAATGAGTATCAGACCAAAGATGATAAACTCACGCCATACAAGCAAATGGTGGACACTCTAAAGACATCATTTACTACTATCACTTTTGAGCAGATACCAAGAGATCAGAATCGAGCTGCTGACGCCATGGCTACCATCGCATCTCTCTTAGATCTTCCACAGAATTCAACACGCTACGAGTTCTTGGTAGAACAGCTTTGGATCCCCACTTATGATATCCCCGAATCTGCAATGATATGTCGCCTTGTCGGTTCTAAATCCCCATGGTACGGTGAGTTCTACACCTATCTCCGCGATCACACCCTTCCTCCTAACCAATCAAATAACCAACGAAAAACTTTCATTCGCCAAACTACTCGATATACCATTATTGCCAAAACCCTATACCGACGTAGTCTTGATGGTACTCTCCTTCGATGTCTGGAACAAGATGAGATAACAAAGGCTTTGGAAGAGGTACATGAAGGAATTTGCGGGACTCACTCAAGTGGTCCATCACTAGCCAAGAAACTCATACGAGCTGGATACTATTGGCCATCTATGGAAAAGGATTCCTACTATTTTGTCAGAAAATGCAAGAAATGTCAAGTTCACGGTGACCTGATACATGCACCAGCACAGGAACTGCAACCAATCACAACACCATGGCCTTTTTGTCAATGGGGCCTTGACCTTGTGGGTAAGATTCATCCATCTTCATCCAACGGCCATAAATTCATTATTACCGCCACCGAATATTTCACAAAGTGGATCGAAGCTGTTCCACTTACCCAAGTCACCGGCAAGCAGATCGCCTCATTCATCCTCAACTACATCATCTGCCGGTATGGTGTGCCCATGTCCATTGTCATAGATAATGGTCTTCCTTTCAAAAATCAGGATGTCCGTGAGCTTTGTGAGAAATTTCATATCCAACACCGCTTTTCCACCCCCTATTACCCACAAGGCAATGGTCAGGCCGAAGCATCCAATAAAAACATATTGAGAATCCTCAAGAAGACAGTCAATGATGCCGGTCGTGATTGGCATGTTCAATTGAATCCAGCATTATGGGCATATCGAACTAGCATTCGCACCCCTACAAGTGCAACTCCTTATTCATTGGTCTATGGTGCCGAAGCTATCTTACCTATTGAGGTCGAGATACCATCCTTATGGGTTTCCTTGCACAATCTCATCGATGATGAAGCATACAGAGTATCCCGTCTTCAGGACTTAGAGTTACTAGATGAGAAGCGACAAGTTGCATACAATCACCTCAAAGCCTATCAGCAGCGCATGAGCAAAAGCTACAATCACCGAGTTAGATCTCGTACATTTGAGGTAGGTGATCTTGTTCTTTGAGAAAATCCTCGCAACCAACCAAACAGAGAACATCAAGGCAAGTTTGAATCAAATTGGTTGGGCCCATATGTTGTCACTGCTGTATTTGGGTCTGGGGCATATCAGTTGGCTACATTAGAAGGAGAACCGCTCGCAGATCCAATCAATAGCATGCACCTCAAACGGTTTTATACCTAAGGTGTATAGAGCATCAGGCTCTCCTGCATATCAGAAAATACCAAAAACATTCAGAAAATGTCCTGAAGAAAATACAAAAACATTCAAAAATTCAAGAAAAATCATACATCCAAATGGTGAACAAACACTCCGGTGGCACCTTGGGTAAGTGCGATGGTGAAAACCTGGCAAACAGGCGCCACTCGTAAGGGCTCTGACTCCAGTATCTTTCAGGCTCGTTGCGATCACATTCATGCACACACACATCCATCCATCCCAACCATGGCTTGTTATTTGATCTGCAATTAAGAAAGTACTCCATGCATCTAGCATCCCACCCTTTTCATAGTCAGGTTTAAAAACTGGGGGCAATACCCTTACCCTATTGATAGAAGTGGATTCTACATTGTCTTATGATTCATTAAGTTCTTCATTCAAAGCAATCATCAGAAAAATCCAAAAACATTCAAAAATGTCTCACAAAATACCAAAAACATTCAAAACAATTCAAAATCCAAAAACATCGGAAAAACCCATCGAAAATCACACAAAAACATGGCAACACCTTGTACATAGTCATCCGATCAGATACAAAATAACCATTGACAAACACTCACATGATGACCATTTATCAATCGACCACACCAATCAACATCCACAATCAAACTGTCTTTAAACAAGGATGCATCCTTCCTTATCAAAACAAAGACAAAAAGTGACGTTTTCTTTGACAAGAAAATTTTGTTAAGCTATCAAAATACTTGGTTGATTTGTGAGTACAATCGTTTGTTTATCTGTATCGAAATCTTTTCAGCATTGTTTTGTATCGTTTGCACATTATTTCCGATGAAGTTCTAGGGCATGTACTAATGGTGTCTACGTGGGAAGTTCACTAAGCTACGTGATCTTATGCAAAATGCAGTCATAGATCACTACGGCTTGCTGACTATAGCATATACCTCGACCATATGGACATGAACCATTACCAAGGATCCTTATTCTTTATTCTTTATGTATATATACTGTTTGATTGCAGGTACAATGCTCATCCTTTGATTCCTCTTCCTCCAAATTGGATAAAGGTTTTATTTTCTTAGTACGATATGTACTTGTCTCAGGATTTGATCAACCTAAGATCAAGGAGGACCATCCAAGTCATGCACGAAAGGAGATAATCCTTGTCTGTTCCGCAAGCAATACTTTGGTCGACTTGACCCTTATATCAAGTCGTTTGTATTCACTTGCTATATTAAAATCCATGAAAGAAATACTCAGGTCATCTTGAATCATTGTGTCAAGATGCTTGTATTCTCTTCCAACATTTTAAAATCTCAATGATGAAAATAGAGCACTATGGATCATCATTTCACCTCATCTGTTTATATCTTGCATTCCGTTGCATATCACCCATCCATTCATTCATTCATATGTAGGCTTTTACATGCAAAAATGACTACTAAAGTTGGTCTTGGATACAATCATGATCGAGTACTCTGATACATCATCAATGCATCACACAAAGTCTTACAAACCTTGCATGCCTCATGATCATATCATCCTCACATTTAGTTGCATCTTGCATTAAATTTTTAGTTGTATCTTGCATTAAATTTTTAGTTACATTTTGCATAAAACATTTAGTTGCATCTTGCATTAAATTTTTAGTTGTATCTTGCATTAAATTTTTAGTTACATTTTGCATAAAACATTTAGTTGCATCTTGCATTAAATTTTTAGTTGTATCTTGCATTAAATTTTTAGTTACATTTTGCATAAAACATTTAGTTGCATCTTGCAGTAAACATTTAAGTTGCATCTTACATTAAACATTCATGACATTTTTAAACTATCGTTCATTTTGGACATTAAAATTTTCATTAATCATTTTGCATCATCATAAATAGGTCGCTTTATTCATAGGATTAAAATGGTCTTTGATTATTTTTAGTCCTTTACTGAGCATTCGTATAGTGTCAATTATCCATTATCATTTTCTTATCTTTTCATCATTTATCATTTGCATTCATTTCTTTATAGTTAAAAGATGCATTCATTCATTACTAAGTATCTTATTATGCTCATTGTAAGATTCATTCACATTGCATTCATTATCATTACATTAAGGTGCAGTTATTATACCCATTAGTTATCGTATCATCCCATTATCATTTGTACTTACAAACATATTTAAACCGCATTTAGAATCATAAAACACAAATTTGTTTACACAACATTGGTTCATACCATCTAATCTATTCATTTTTACGTATGCATTCATTTAAACATATCATCATATAAACATTTGTACTTTACATTTGTTTATTCGTATGCATTCATTTAAACACATCATCATATAAATATTTGTACTTTACATTTTGTTTATCCATATGCATTCATTTAAACACATTATCATATAAACATTTGCACTTAACATTTTGTTTATCCATATTACATTTATCTAAACACATCTAGATGCATACTCATACATAACATCATTCATTTGACCATTGCATTAACATTATCTTATCATTACATCTCAATAGGAAACAACAAAATCCTGTTCATACATCAAAGCATAAGCATATATCATCATGGCATTATATACATAAAGCATTACATCACAAATCAAATCCATCATATACATCTAAATCTGCATTCATATGACAGTATACAACATCATAAATCATCATAAAAACATACATAAAAGAAACATCTCATCAAATGCATACATGTACACATATACATCTAAGCAATAAATCATCATCATGCATAAACATCCATCCATAATCACATGCATAATCATCACAATATGGGATCTCCTCATATATATCATCTCATATATCAGAGTACAATGAAGTCTACAAAATCGGCTACCAAGAGCCATCCAAGATACAGTCCATAAATAGACAAAGATACAATACATAGATGCAAAGATGCTCTCTCAAATGCCGCTCTGGCCAGATGTTGTACCTGCACCACCCCTACCTACTCCACCACTGGTACCGGCACCACCTGATCCATCTCTCCGTGGAGGCCTCATCGAACCCCCACTCCCTCCTGCATCCCCTGATCTCTCCTGCCATAGAGGACCCATCACACCCCCACTGCTTTGCATCCTCTGCGATCGCTCAGATCTGGCCTGCCGCATCTGTGAGTAGCTGAGAGCTCGCTGGCTAATCGGTACCACCTACTCATATAACCCCCGCCAGTACTCTATCTCCGCCTGAGCTCGCCGCATCTCCCTCATAATCTCCCCTGAAGGCCCCTGTGCACCAGTCCGCACTCTCTCCTGCAGCTCCGCCAATCTCTCCACCGCCGTATCTCTCTCCTATAGCACCACTGTCAGCTCTGACTCACGTGCAAATAGCTGCACATCCCTAGCTGCTACCTCCGCCTCTAATCTCTCCACCCGGGTCAGCAAATAACCTATCATATGATCCCGCAGATCCCCAGTAGCTCCCTCCCCCATGTCCATGGCTCCTGCACCTGTATCACCCCTCCAATAGGTCCCTCCCCTACACCACCCTCTCCTACACCTGTATCCATCGGGATCTCTCTCTCCATCCCCCTCCCACTCAGCTGCACTCCTCCCTGCATCAAAGGACCCTGTGATATCTAAAGAGGTAATCCACCTCTCCCTCTCCGCGGCCTCGGCATCCCTAAACCTCCTCCACCTCCTCCTCCTCCTCCTCCTCCATCTCCTCCTCCTCCAACTCCTCCTCCTCGGCCTCCTGCTCTCCGTCCTCATCCCCTCTCATCCTCAAACGATGGGATCGGCTCAGCCAGGTCTGATATCCGTAGAATCGGGTGCGCCGCCCGATACTGTGTATACTCTGCTATCACACCTGCATCCACGACCCTCGGTCGTAAGTCCCATGGCCTCGCCTGCAGTGTCCGAAACTCTGCCAGTGCCTGATCATACGGTAGCACTGGACCCCATGCATACCGCTCTCGGATCACTCGTGCATACTCCCCTGATCCGCTCGACAGTCCCTGCTGCCGTCCAAACTGCCTCATCACCCGTCCTGGCACCTGTCTCTCCACATGATAAGAGGTCCTCCCAATCAGGAATCGGGTCATGAAGCAATACGGTAGTGCCTCCGCATCATCCTCCCATGGCTCACACTCCAAGTATGGCCGCCAGATCACTGCATCCAGGTCATCTAATGCTCGCCGCCACCACTCTAACTTCCCCAAGTGGGGCTGACTCATCATGCCACTATAAATAAACATATATGGCTGGTCCACGGCTCGGAATCTGAGACTCACTGGTCGAGTCACTGGTAGGTGCTCCCATGCCCACACATGAAGCAGCATCATGCCCACTACAAGAGAACCTCTCCCCCGGTACACTACCTCGTGTAGCTCCTGATACATGTGCGCTAGCACGCACGGCCCCCAGGCAAATTGGGTCCCCTCAGTCATCATCATCTCTATAACCTGTCCCCATCCCACCGCCAATCCATGTGACCGCCTATCTGGGCACAGAAGTCCTCCCACGATCCCTGACAACACTGCTGGAAGGGGCTCATATAGTGCCGCTATATCCTCCCATGCGATCGAGCCATGATCAATATATACATCATCCTCAAAAATCCTCTGACATGACACCGTCCCCCAAGATCTGTCATATGTGACCAGCTCTCCCCGAATCGGAATCCGGAGGATACGCCACATGTCCTCCAATGTCACCGTCATCTCTCCCTGGGCTAAATGAAACGTACACGTCTCACTGTGCCATCGCTCTACCAATGCTGTGATCAGGTCGTGATTCATCCGAATCACGGGCATGTGCATCACCTCGTACAGGCCAGTAGCTGCAATACAGTCTATCTCTATCTGTGTCAACCGATCTCATAATCCCTGTGTCGCGGGGTGGCGCTCGCGTAACTGCAACACGCGCAGATCCTCCTGCACATAGACATTCATCCAACCACCATCAGTTGTTTTGTTATCAAACTTTCTTAAGTTTAAACCTAGACTATCATCAGATACTTTGATCAAGTATCTTCGGGTCTCAACAGGTAAGCAATCATGGCCGCCTAGACTTCAACAGGCATTTATCCTAACAAATGACCTAAGTCTCATCGGGCTGCTATGGTTCAAAACAACTCCCACTTCACCTCGCCATCCATCAATCGTTAGGTATCAGGAGATTTATTTTGTCCAAAACTGGGGCATCTCGTTATCCTAAGGCAAAAGCGCTATTTTATATTCAATAGCGCTAAAATCTACACAATCATAGCAAAAGCGCTCAAAAAGCTCTACAATAGCGCTACAAAAATAAAAGTGTTAAACCCGCTATACGATAGCGCTATTACGTGTCAATAGCGCTCAATTAACCCTACCATAGCGCTAATTGGTCAAGAGCGCTAAAACTTTCCTACATTAGCGCTAATGCATACAAAAGCGCTCAAACCAAACTACAATAACGCTATTGCGGCACAATAGCGCTACTTCATGGAGCAAAAGCACTAAAACCATAGTTCCAGCACTCTTGCTCTGACTTGACTTTGACTCAGCTAAAAACCTATTAAAAATGCCTGAAAAGTGAGTTTTTGAATTTGCGTACCGCTGGTCCGTAGTCGGCTGGGCGCTGGAACCGGTGGACTCGCTCAAATCTATGCTCGGTGATCAGAATCGGCATCTTCACTCCTCCTTGCTCCTCCAAATGTCACTGTCAGAGCTCTCGTTTTCAAATGGTCGCGGTCACAAATGATCCTATTTTCACCCCTTTCACCCCATTTATACCCCCCGCCATCATCGTAACTTCGCCCCGCTCATCGCCGTGGTCCCCGTGCACTTCCCGAGCCCCCCATTTCTCCATGTTTCCCCCGATTTCTTCTATTTTTCCCCAGTATACTTAACTTCTTCTCTTCTACCACCCTGCCAATTTTCATTCTTTTTCGAGAGATCGCCCGATTTTTCACAATTTTTCAGCCCATCTCTCGAGGGGGCATACCACCCATTAAATTTACATTTTATGGGGCATTTCTTCACACCAATTTTTCTTTCTTTCAAACAATGCGATAAACTGCACCGTCTCAAAGAGGGGCAAATGTAGTCACATAAATCTGTCCATTTTAATTAAATGAATATTTCGTATTTATTTGATTAAAAATCCACTAGCCATCAATTAATTAAATTAATATTTAATTAATTCATCCCCAAACATTCTTCTATTAATTAAATAAATTATTCAATTTATTTTAATTAATTCATTAAATCCAATTCGAATCAATTAAATAAATAAAATCAATTTATTTAATTAAATCCCTTTTCCTCTTTTAAATAAATTAAATCAAACATTTATTTAAATCATTATCACCCCACTTGCATTTTCCTACAAATGCAACTTGCACACATTTATTGAAATAAATGAATTTTTATTTTAATAAAATCTTATTTTCCCTCACCCACCAAATCCACTTGCAAATCTAATCCCCTTCTAGATTCTTCTAACCCCTTCCTAATTAGCCTAATCCATCTCCTAAATATTGTCACATTCCTAAGCAAAATGGAGTCACTTCTCAAAGTCTAAAAGTCTTTGATAACCATTAAAGACTTTCAACCTTCAACCACTTAATTCTTCAAAGTCTTTGATAACCATTGAAGGCTTCCAACTTTCAACCACTTAATCCCCCAAAGTCTCCAATAACCATTAATGGTTAATTCAACCCTCCCACATGGTTAAAACATTTGTTTTGACTCAACCTCTACCCAACCCAAGGGTCTCATTAGGGCATTAATGCTTTGACCATGATTATCTCTTAATCATTTGCACAAAGGTTTATCCTTGGATTAATTCATAATCCAGTGGGTAATCCTAATTTAGACTTGACTCTTAGCCTTTAGATAACCATGAGGTCTTCTCAGGCCTTTAATGCCTCCAACCTCTTCTTTCAACCCAACCCTATGTTGACACTTGTCGCCATTTCATTGGTACAAATTGTGCACATGGATCCCCAACTTTCAAGCTTGACTCTTGATTAAACCCTTCAATCATGGCCATCCATTGCTCCATTTTTCTTATAAATAGAGCCCATTCCTTCATAATCCAGATCCTGAAAACTTGTAAGCATTTAGACTATAGACATTTTAGAGAGCATTTAGCATAGCATAACTAAATCTTGTCTTTTTGGTTAAAATATATCATTTTAGCATTAGTATTAGCTTTTTATTTCACATTTAGAGCTATACTACAATCTCAATCCTCCATAAGCATCCATAGTGCAAAAAGCTGTTGAGAGCTACACTATTTTGGAACTTGGAGAGGAGAGGAACAAGGGAGAAGAAGCTAAGGCCATGCTAAGAGGCAGTTGGAGATGTCTCATGATCTTTGTTTTAATTATTGGATATATTAGCATGTCTCTTTGTGTCTCTTTTGGAATGTCTTCATATGTTTGGTTTTAGATTGATTAACACTAATGCTTTGTATGTTTTTGTGTTGTTTGATCTTAGACTAACCTTGTGCCATTTAGGAGGGCATCACTATCCATATCCTATCTCTATCCATATCCCCTTTTCCATCCTTGATCTTGATCAAAACTAAGGACAAAAACATGATTTTAAAAAGCTCTTAAGCTACCTTCATCTTTCTCCTATCAATTTCCACCTCAACGGTTCAATAATCCATTTCTTGTCTTGCTATACATTGGGGCAACCAAATACATCTTTCTTCTAATCCAAAAAATTGAAATATCCAAAAACTCAAAAAAAAATCGAAATATCCAAAAACTCAAAAAAATCGAAATATCCAAAAACTCAAAAAAATTGAAATATCCAAAAACTCAAAAAAATTGAAATATCCAAAAAAACTCAAAAAAATCGAAACATCCAAAAACTAAAACTAAAACAAAATTGACAACATCAAATAAAAATTGAAAATCAAAACATGAACGCATGGACCATCCATCAAATCAATTCAATGACAGAAAAACTCTCAAAGTCTACAATGAAAATGATCACATGTCTTGTTAACCAATTCATCACTTGAAATCAACATCAACATCAACATCAAACATGTCTTACACAAGGATAGGTACACTCGAAACCAGACAGATCGATCTTATATGGGGTACTCTTTCTTTGAAACCAGACATTCCTATCAATCATTGAGTCTTGTTAATCAATCTATCTATCAACATCAACATGTCTTATACAAGGATAGGTACACTCTAAACCAAACATATCAGTCTTATATGGGATACTCACTCTTTGAAACCAGACATTCTTATCAATCATCAAACAAATCAAAATAATGACATAGATCAGTATGACAGCTAGATTTTATTCTAGATAGCCTTATCTTTATCAATTGATGGTAGTACATGTTTCACAAATCATATTGTACATATCATAGCCATCCATCTAAGACATCACCAGAAATTCACAAATACTTATCAATCCTGGACATACTTAGCGTAGTCATTGTCCTTGGTTTATCCAAATCATATCCCACCTGGCTTGGTGATCAATGTACACATCCATATCGAAGTAGTATCAGCAGCAAGGGGTAAAATCCGGACCTTGCTTGGGGCATTTCGCCTTCAGGGTTTTCAACATCAGACCAAAAACGTAGCAAGACAACAAGGATCAAAACAACCAACAAATAACAAATGACAATGCAAGAAGGCTAGACATCACAGACTTAAACTGATTTCAACTAAACAAAGATCTATTTGCAAGATTTTTTATTTGACAAGAATACAGTCCAAATAGCATGCATGCTTACTTATGGTTGTTAATTTTTGCTTATCATATCTCCTGAGCACCTCCAGGATGTCTTACGACTAGAGAAGCAAGGAAGGAATGTGATGTTTTATTTGTCTTCTATATGTGAGTGAAGTCTTTTACCATGCAAATTTATCCTACAAAGCAATCAAGTGGCATATCACACATTTTGGATTTGTATGGGACAAAGGTTAACTCTTGTCTGTTTACGCAAGCAACACTCAGGTCATCTTGGTTCAATTATACCTTGATGCTTGTGTTGTCTTGCAATATCAAAATTCATGTAAGTTATACTTAGTTCGTTATGGTTTAATTATACCATGATGCTTGTATCAACTTTCAACAAATCAAGGCTCGATGATGAAAACAAAGGAAGCATTGGCACTTTGATCACAATAGATGGCAACATTGAGAACGAGAATGCATATTAAGCTTTGCATTAGCTACACATCATTATCATCTTAATCTTGCATTAGGTTGCACATCATTTTTAATCTTGCATTTAGTTACACATCATTATCATTATCATACATCTCTTTTTCAAGATACATCTCACAACATTATCATCTCATAAATCAAAGCAATGCATCATCACATTTTTCTCATCTCATCATGAATCATACAATCGTGTCATAATCGAAATCAAGAGCATTTATCTAAGCATCACATCACCCTCATAGAATCTCATATTGAAACATAATGCATATCATTCATCATTGCATCCCTCACATGCATATCTATCACATCATCATGCAATCTTTCTTCACTTGCATATCTTCATCATTCTTCCAAACTATCTTCTATCATGTCTTATACAGGATGTATCTTTCCTGAAACCAGATGTTTTGATCAGCTCTTATACATGATATTGTTGGAATTTTTTATGATTATGTTGTGATTGTCATTGATGGACACACACTTGCTATGAGATCATTTTTTTTGAATGTTTGAGTTATGCTCAACCTGTATTTGTTCCAAACCAGTATTATGTTGTAGTCTTTAGACTATCAGTGTTTTGCAGAAAGTGTTCACCAATCTCAAGCGGCATGAAGAGCTCAAGTAGTTCAAGGATCTCAAGCAGAGCAGAGCAAAGGAACTAAAAGCGGTAGTTATCATTTTCCCAATCTTCATTTTTGTCAATTGGTAATCTATTTAATAATCGAACCGGTATTACTCTGAGTTACCAACTGGTAATCAGTAAAGTTGTGTAAACCGGTAATACTCTGTGATGAGTTACCAACAGGTATTTTTGTGATGAGTCTCCATCCACTGACACTTTGACGATGATTTTGTTTCGTGTTACCAAATGTGTCTAGATACACTGAACCTAGGAACTTGCAATGTAATCCTATTGGACCGACATGAAATCAAATTCCTTTTTAAGGACATCATGTCTAGGGTTTTAGGTGTTGTGAGGGTTTAAGGTGATTGTTGAGATTGTTGTATGTGCGATTACAGAAGGACAATAGGTCTGTGTGAAGGAACAGAGTGTGAAGTGTCTAAAGACTGAAGTAATGCTAAAATGCATTAATAATGAGCTATCAAGGATCTAACCAAGCATACTGTGCTAGTATTTAGATCACTCACTTATTGATTACTCACATCTTCGACAAGTATTGAAACCCTCAACCAGGTAGGCTTGGCAGAGTTTTTATAAATCCTCTAACAAGGTGGTTCACAACTGTGGATCTGAAATCCTCTCACAAGGTAGTCTTTAATCAGACTTATCTCCTAACAGAGTTTGAGATTCCTAACAGGATCTGTTCTGGTAAAGAACATTGTATGACCTTAACTGGTCTGATTACTATTCTATAGATAGTTACTTGTGAGTTTCATCTCACCGTGGTTTTCCCCATTTGGGTTTCCACATCAAAATCTCTTGTGTTATGGTGATTGTGCTTTTGTGGGTGAATGCCTTATTTGTTGTTTGGTTTGCATGTGTGTTAACCGGTGTGTTTGCAAATCTGTTTTACCAGTTTATTGCTAGACTGTTAGAGTGTTTGAGTTCATTAATTTTTGGTATACTAATTCACCCCCCCCTCTTAGTATTCATCAATTGGTATCAGAGCCAACCTTTCTACAAGTCTAACCACTTGGAAAGAGATATGGGGGAATACACTGTGAGGGAAATTACTCATCAGCTCACTCAGACTGAGAAAGCCTATGATGAACTTAAAGTCAAATATAAGGCCTCTCAGGCAAAAAGAAGAGAGCATGCTAAAAAACTGATGGAGCTAACTGAAAACAGTTCTTCTGATGAAGCGGACATGGAAGCCCTAGTTCTAGAAGTGGAAAAACTGAATGAATCCAATACCAACTTGAGAAAGGAGTTGGAAGGACTGACTATCCGAATGTGTCAAGAGCTTGAGAACCGGAGGAAAACTGAAGATTTGGTAAAAGACAAAGATCATGAGATCTCCAGGCTGAAGCAAGAAATCAGTTCACTTACCGCTCATCTTCAAGAAAACAAAGTGGAAAAAGAAGAAATGCAAGGCGAACTAAACTTGGCTATCTCTGAGAATGCAATCTTGAAGGAATCCAATGTTGCTATTTCCAAAGAACTCACTGAGTCAAAGGAAATACTTGCCAAATTCAATAAGAGCATTGTTAAGCTAGAGCAAAAGCTTGAATCAGCTAAACCAGTAAAGAATACTAATGGACTTGGTTTCTCCGAATATGAGGAAGGTGAGACCTCTAGAAAAAAAGATGGAGCATCAAAGAAGCAACCGACACCAAAGGATAAAGGTAAGTAGAAGTTCAAACCTGTTTGCTTTAATTGTCTCAAGGAAGGACACACTGCCAATGTATGTAGAAGTAAGGCTTACAATAATTTTCCTTATTTTATAAACGATAAGCCTAAACCCAATAGATTCAATGGTAATTGTTATGCATGCAACAAGTTTGGGCATAGAGCATTTGAATGTAGGTCTTTCATGCACAACATCGGAAGGTATCCTCAAAGGAGTCAAGGAGTTTTTCCTGAACCCTCTGGGAACCGGAATCCAAACCAGTTTAATACCTATAATAATCAGTCAGGTAGCAGTGGCTATCAAGTGGCAACCGGATGGAGAGCAACCTATTTAATTTGTCATGGTCATGGTCACACTACTACAACATGCAGAAGGAAGAATGGAAACATGAATAATGAACCTTGGAGAGCACCTGGAATGGTTTGCTATCATTACAACAAACCGGGTCATACAGCAAGATTCTGCAAAACTAGAAAGAACATATTGAATGATATACCCGTCACTCCAAAAGGAAATATTGATGTTGAAACTGTTCAATCAGACATGAAGACAACATGGAAGAAGAAATCTGATGAAGTGTTACAAGAGGAACCGGTTTTTGCACCTAGTGTGGAAGTTGTTGAACCGACAAACTAAGCTTCAGAAAAGCTTAGGGGGAGCAAACGGTGAAATGTTTCAAACCCCCAATCTACATCGGTAAAAGACCTTAACCGGTATGTGACACCTGTCTCTTGGCAGAAGACTGAAAATGGTAAAAAGGCAAATTAGGGTTTACGCCCTAATAGTGGAGCATTTATTATGGTAGGTGGAGAACTTGTTTAAAAGGATTTTTCAAAGTCATTTTTTTTACTTATCAGTTCTCGAGCAAAGAAGTTTTCAAGTGCAAAGCGATGAAAGCCGACTTGCATTGCGATTCAAAGAGTTTTCAAAACCTTGAAGAAGAATCAGAAGCCAATATCAGTCGGTCAAGTGTAGAACACAAAGCGGTATTGCAGCAACCGAAGGAGTGTGTGGCGAAGTGGAATCTGCAAGCCCTAAATTTCAATTTACAAAGGCATTTTTTGAATTTCTCTGTTTATCATGGCCTCTGCATCACACTCTAGTTCTAGTGCACCTGTTGATTCAATATATTTCATCCAACGGAAGGCAAAATATAATGCCCTATCCCAAATACCCGTTGGAGTCATAGTCGAGGAAGGCATTTCAGATTATATTGACTACAAAATTGAAGACCTAGGATCTCTAATGATCCATTCTCAGTTAAGCCTATTCTATGGGAAGGACAAAAAGATTAAACTGGAATATAGCATCTTGGAAAAGAAAAAGTTTCACAATGCGGTCTATGTCCTTGAAGAGTTTACAGATGATCACATCCACATCATTCTGAGTAGAGTGCACGGTGACAAAAATGTACTTAGAGCGGACACACGACATCACATCGGAAGCAATTCATTTCGTCACCAGTTTCTGTAATGTTGATGAAGTGCCAACCCTAAGGAAGATCAGCAAGACCGAAATGACCAAGCTCATCAGTTTTGTGAGTGACCAATGTGGAATGATCATCAATCCCATCAAGGACGATCTGGTCAAGTATGCCTGCATGGTAATAGGTTACCGGACATTCTATGCTAGCAAGATCAACTCTGTCTCTGCTACAGCGGTAAATGTTACCTACAAGATGATCAAAGAAGATTCCTCATTTGATTTATGCACCTGTATGCTTAGGCAACTTTTGGTGAACCTGAAGTTGATTAAACAGGACAATGCCTTAAGATTTAGGTTTGGACAACTGTTGGTTGGGTTGTTCTTCTACTTCCAAGGTTACTTCCCAGGAGTTGGAGATATTCAGTGGTCTGCCAACCAACCGGTTACAAAGCAAATCAAAGAGAGCTTTAAAGCGGTTGGAACCGGTTATCCGGAAGTTCTAAACAAATACTTTGATGAGTTTAGACACAAAATGAGACAAAGGGTAAGAATATCTAGTGATATTGTCAAGAATTATGAAGAGGACATCTGCTTCACCATCAAAGTTGATGAGTGCATAATGGAGGTGGTTGAGCCTAGATAGGAAGAAGTGGAACCCATGGGATATGAGGTAATGTATGACATGCTAGATGGGTATGCCTCTACCCTACTCACATCGCCCCTTGATCCAAAGGAGAAGAGAACCGGCACCTATTTGGAAAGGGTTACACCGGTTGAAGAACCTTCAGTTAATAAAGGAAATGAACCTTCAGTAAAGAAGGGAAAGGAAGTGCCATCTGTATCGGTACCGGTTACTACAGCAAGTCCTAAAGTGACCAAGCGGTCACCGGCAAAAAAGAAACCGAAAGTTACACCTGCCAAAGTATTTGAGAGAAAGCAGAAGACAAAAGGCAACACACTGGACTTAGAGGACACTATATCAGAAGAACAGCCTAAGAAGACTAGGCAAATGATAAAGAAGACAAAGACAACCAGCAATGAACCGACAACATCAACACCGGTAAATATTGATATTTCCTCTTATAAACCTTTGTCACATTGTCAAAGGACAATCAAGAATGTTAGAAGAAAATTGCTTGGTGATTTGAAAGAATACTTTGATGATTTCAATGACAATGAGAAAGAGGAAGTAGAATAGGAAGTTATTCAATACTTATGTATTAATGACCGGTGGCCATCAGAAATTAGATCTATGGTACTTGATTCTTTGTATAATTCTTTAGATAACAAATGGTGCATTACCATAGAAAAGGAACAAGAAATAAGAGAGGAAGTATTTGCACAATATTTTCCTGATGTGTCTAATTCAGAACTCTATGAAGTTATGGAAAAATACAAAGGCCTCTTCTTCATGAGAAGAAGGATACTCTTGTTACTAGAAGGAAAAGTCCCTGAAGTGGTTAAAGATACCCATTCCCTTGCCCAATCCACTATAAGGTTGCATCAAGTGGCTGAAGCCAACAGAAAAGCTAAGCAAGAACCAGAAATCAATAAACTGGATGAGGTATATGACAGTGAAGGAGAACCGGTCACTAATCAAATGGACCCCATTGATGTTGATGCCTTGAATGGTGAAAATGTTACTCTGGGTACACCATTAGAAGCAGCTGGATAGGAGAAACAGGAAGAAGAAAAGATGAAACAGGTAGAAGAGAAGGAAAAGAGAAAAGAAGAGGAGAATAAGAAACAAGAGGACGAGAAGAAGAAGAAGGAAGCAGTAAAGAAAGAAGAAGAAAAATGAAAGGAAGAAGAAAAGAAACAAGAAGACGAGAAGAGGAAGCAGGAAGAGGAGAAGAGAAAGAAGGAAGAGGAGAAGAGAAAGTAGGAAGGGGAGAAGAAGAAGAAGAAGAAGAAGAAGAAGAAGAAGAAGAAGAAGGATGAAGAAGAAGAGAAGCAGAGGGAAGAAGAGAAAAGAAAGACAGAGGAATAGGAGAAAAAGAAGGCAGAAGAGGACAAGCTAAGAGCTAAAGAGAAGGAGGAAGCGACACATAGCATAGGAGTGGAAACCCCAAAGGCAACCAGTAGTCAAGCCAAACAGGCTGACATTACCAGTCCCATTGACCTCCAATCTGCAAAAGAATCAGAGCTGTTGTAAAGCATTAAGCTTGATCAAGAACACCTGGAAGTGATAAGGAGGAAGAAGGAGCAAGATGTGATTCAAGCTGCGGTGGACACTCTTACCGGTTTGATACTTGGTACCAACCTCCCCAGTACCAATTCCTGTCTGGCCCAACTGAAACTCTTATGAACAGTTGTGGAGGACCAGATACAAAGCCTGAAAGAAGTTGTTGAAGCCAATGCACAAAAGAAGCATCAAAAGGCTCTGAACACTGCCTTGGTGAAGAAGTTGAATGAGCTTCAGACAGAACTTCAGAAAGCACAGAAAGACATCAGGGATGCTCTGGATGAGGGGAATCTATTGCTCAGTAAGATAAGCCAATCCCATTTATTTTGTGATGATGTGCTCACTCAAAAAGAAAAGCTCCAATCTGACTTACAGTCATTCATAAGCACTTTCAAGCCGCCATATGATTCCTTCACCGCTTATGGGCAAACCGTTCACCGGTTTCAAATCCAGTCTGCAAAAAGAGGGTTAGAGATCAGCAACCAAACATGAGATTTGCAGGAACTTCAATTGGTTCTACTACCAAGACTGCAAATACTCTAGAAATGTTATCTCAATCTAGATGCCCTAACGGTCACTCAAGAGATGAGTACTCTGGATGCCATGGAAGAACGGGTCTATCAGATGCAAATGAAGAGTGAGGTTGCTACCTCATTGCTTGAGTCATGGTCCTTATCCATGAAGAAATTTATGCAGGACTTTCAATCAGTTTTTGACAAGTTTCACTCTTTACTGTCATAAACACTTATGTTTTTTTGCTAATGGAAATAGAGGTTATTCAGCTGTACTTTGTCATTGTTGGCAAATGGGGAGAAGTATTCCTATATTTAAAATTTTGGTGCATGTTATGTATACTTTCATGTTTATCTTTGTAAGGGAGTAGTATACATTGTATTTTCTGCAAAGGGATAGTGTATATGCTTAGGGGGAGTAATTTTGATTATGGCATTTTTTTTTTGTAAAACACTTAGATGTCAAAATTTTTCCTAAGTGTTGCCATCAATGCGAAATGGGGAGATTGTTGGCATTTTTTTATGATTATGTTGTGATTGTCATTGATGGACTCACACTTGCTATGAGATCATTTTTTTTGAATGTATGAGTTATGCTCAACCAGTATTTGTTCCAAACCGGTATTATGTTGTAGTCTTTAGACTATCGGTGTTTTGCAGAAAGTGTTCACCGATCTCAAGCGGCGTAAAGAGCTCAAGCGGTTCAAGGATCTCAAGCGGAGCGGAGCAAAGGAACTAAAAGCGGCAGTTATCATTTTCCTAGTCTTCATTTCTGTCAACCGGTATTACTCTGAGTTACCAACCAGTAATCGGTAAAGTTGTGTAAACTGGTAATACTCTGTGATGAGTTACCAACCGGTATTTTTGTGATGAGTCTCCATCCACCGACACTTTAACGGTGATTTTGTGTCATGTTACCAAATGTGTCTAGATACACTGAACCTAGGAACTTGCAATGTAATCCTATTGGACTGACATGAAATTAGATTCCTTTTTAAGGACATCATGTCTAGGGTTTTAGGTGTTGTGAGGGTTTAAGGTGATTGTTGAGATTGTTGTATGTGCGATTACAGAAGGAGAATAGGTCTGTGTGAAGGAACAAAGTGTGAAGTGTCTGAAGACTGAAGTAATGCTAAAATGCATTAATAATGAGCTATCAAGGATCTAACCAAGCATACTGTGCTAGTATTTAGATCACTCACTTGTTGATTACTCACATCTTTGACAAGTATTGAAACCCTCAATCGGGTAGGCTTGGTAGAGCTTTTATAAATCCTCTAACAAGGTGGTTCACAATTGTGGATTTAAAATCCTCTCACAAGATAGTCTTTAATCAGACTTATCTCCTAACAGAGATTGAAATTCCTAACAGGATCTATTCTGGTAAAGAACATTGTATGACCTTAACCGGTCTGGTTACTATTCTACAGATAGTTACTTGTGAGTTTCATCTCACCGTGGTTTTTCCCATTTGGATTTCCACGTCAAAATATCTTGTGTTATGGTGATTGTGCTTCTGTGGGTGAATGCCTTATTTGTTGTTTGGTTTGCATGTGTGTTAACCGGTGTGTTTATAAATCTATTTTACCGATTTACTGGTAGACTGTTAGAGTGTTTGAGTTCATTAATTTTTGGTATACTAATTCACCCCCCCCTTAGTATTCATCAGATTTATCATTCTTGAAACCAAGTGTTTTGATCAGCTCTTATACAGGATATATCGTTCTTGAAACCATATGCTTGATCATCCATGTCTTATATAGGTGGTATCATTCTTGAAACCAGGCGCTCAATCATCCATGTCTTATACAGGTGGTATCATTCCTGAAACCAGACGCTCGATCATCCATGTCTTATACAGGAGGTGTTATACCTGAAACCAAACTTGATCTCAATCCAATCAATCTAATCAATCTTATCAAACCCATCCATGTCTCACTATCCACTCTTCTATATTTCAAATAGCATTCTTCTTCTTTCAAGAGGTCATTCATGCCTTTTGTGCATGAACGATCTCCCGAGGGGGCATTATCATATCAAATCTCGACATCAGTCTCATATCAACTTTTCATATCAAACCAATTCTTCATATCTAGATCATCATCAATATCAATCATCAAATTTGGGGCATCATATCGATATTTCAACACACAACATCATATCAACAAATTGCGACAGCATATCTGGCAAATTTTCGTTGAATCAACATGTGATCACATATCGACTCAAAGAGGGGCAAAATGTAGACACCTAAAAGTTGCACAATGAATTAAGTGATATTTATTCATTTAATTATTCTTAATTCTTCCAATTTAATTAATATCCTTATTCTTCTAATCGCCTATTAATTAAATTAAGATTTAATTAATATACCCTTCTTCTATCTAATCCATTTAATTAAATCCCCCTTCTAGCCCATTTAATTAAATTTACATTTAATTAAATCCCCCCACTTGCAAAATCCTACAAATGCAAGTTGCAACCACAATTGAAATAAATTAATTTTATTTTAATTAAATTCTATTTTCCCCACCCACTTGCAAAATCCTACATCTCCCACTTTCCTCCTAAACCCCCTTCCTAAATTCTTCTAGAACCTATCTAATCCTAATCAATTAGCCTAAACCCTTCAATCATTCCTTTTCCCTAAATTTGACGATCTCACTTCTCAAATTTGGAGGAAAGTCTTCCAAAAGCAATAAAGCCTTTATGTCTTCAACAAGCTAACTTGTTGAGTTCCCCAAAATTTGGAAGGACTTACAAATTTGTCCCCAAATTCTTCCAAACCATTAATGGTTAATTCACCCTTTTGGCATGGTTAGAGACTTTTTTCCTAACTCAACCTTCATCTAACCCAAAGGTCTCATCAAGCACTCATGGCTTTACCCTTGGTTATCCCTTTAACCCTTGCACAAGAGTTTATCCTTTGGGTAAAAGCTTTATCCAATGGATTACCCTAGCCTAACCTTAACCCTTACCTCCTAGGGTAACCATGAGGTCTTCTCAAGCATTTAATGCTTCTTACATCTCCTCTCAAGCAGTCTCTTGTTGACAATTGTCACCATTTCATTGGTGAGAATTATAAATATGGATCGATTAACTTTCAATCCTGGCCCTTGATAAGATTATCCAATCTTGACCATCCATTGCCCTATTTTCCCTATAAATAGAGCCCATTCATTCTTCAAAGCAATCAAGTTTTTGTGCATCAAACTTATAGTCTCATAACATTAAGCATATTATCTCTCTTTGATAGAATAGCATTTTAGATCATTTTGATAGCATTATAATCTTAGATATATCATGTTAGCTTCATCTTAGTATCATTTTCATACTAGTTTAAGCTTCATATCAATATCTTGCATCCTATCATCATCTAGTTTCATATATAAATCATCACTAGGATCTTGGTTGCATTCCATTTAGATCTTAGAATCATTTAAATCTCATTCTTTAGGTTGTCATCTTAAAGAATCAACTGCTCTTCCAAGCTGAAAGCCACCTTGAATCTTGAAGATCCTTGGAGATAGAGGAACATGGAATGATTTAAAGACTTTAGATTCATTTAGCTTTGTTTTGTTTGGATTTCTAACCTCTAATGCAATGTTTCATGTGTGTGTTTGAGATTTTTCCTCCTATTGCAGGTTGACACCACATTTTTGGCATACACTTTGTTTATATTTAAGTGTGGACAATTGTAGACTACGAAGCGACAGAGAAAATATGGAAGATGATGGTGCCTGAATTGGTGAAGCTAGCAGTCAAGGCTTTGAAATACCTGGATCTTGTAGCGAACAAAGGCTTGGTGGCAGATGCTTTTGAGGTGAAGGAGGTGCTCGAAAGTGGATACAAGGTGGATACCATAAAGGTCATGAGGGATGGCATCATGTGTAATAATCTGGAAACTTATGAGTCTACGATGGTTGTTAATGGAAGCATGTTTCCATTAGAGCAGATTGAGAGATTGCAGCAAGTCATAGAGGTCATAGTCCTTTTCTCTCTCTGTAGTTGAATGTAATCATCTTTTTATGAAGTAATGAAAGGTAGCTACCTCTAAGTAGAGGTTTGTGAAAAAAAAATTATTTTTATGTGTATGATAAAAAAATTATCAAGAGATATAAAAATTACTAGATATAAAAGAATAAAAATAAAAAATTATATTAAATTACTAAATTTAAAAAATTAAAAATTATTAAAAAATTTAAAATTATAAAAAATATATAATAAAATAAAACATCTTAAATATTATTGTAAACTAAAAATTACTAAATATCTAATCTAAAAAAATTCATACTTTATGTTAAAAAGTGATGTTTTTCTTTTCTATCATAAGAAGAGTCTAGAAAGCTCTTAACACACTTGCTAAATATATTAAATGAAAAGATTAAAGTTATGAGAGCTCCTCAACACACTTACTAAATAAATTAAATGAAAATATTAGTTATAACTAACTTCGTGCACTTACCTATCTATTTTAAACAATGCATCATATTTTGATGATTTTTTTTCATTATCTCTCATGCATATAAATTGTTTATAGCTATTGTTCTCACTTTTGGGTAGTAATGATGCATGTTGTGGGACTCATCATGCACACAAGGGTCAAAAAGTACACATTTCAAAGTGTTGCCCAATATCCGCTTAGAGATGGCCCATTAATCATGCATTTAAAATTGTCAATATTAATGTACAAACGCCCCAGTAGTTTGCTATGAGTACCAATTATGGTGTTCAAATGAGCTAATTATGGTCCAAAAATGATAAAAATGGGTTGAGATTGTTATCTGAAATAAGTTATTAATTGGAGGTTGAGTGTGCCAAACCCTTGGAAATGTAGTGTCACTTAGTGTGTTGTGTTTAAATCAAGCCCTTGCAAATGTAGTGTCACAAAGCTTCAATAAAGATTTGATCTAAGTATGTTTGATCTAAGGGGCTTCAATAATCAAATATGCTTTGATTAGTCCTACATATGTGAGACCCATATAGCATCCTCTTCTTCCCCTATCCACATCTAAAATTAGAGATTAAGGACCCAATAAAGACCTCTATTTGAGAGAGTGGGAAAATGGTAACTTATGTTAAAAAAAATAAAAATTGCACTACACTCCTTATCAATAAGGATGTTTTAACAGAAAAATGTCAATTTCAAATACATAGTCAATCAAAAATTATGTTGTCACCAATTAAAATAATAATAAATATAAAATTAAAAATTTATGAAGCAGTGATGGAAGGCAGCAAGAGTGATAGTGGTTGTAGGAGCAGGGATGTCGATGTACGAAGCTTGGGCGTTTAGGCCACAAAGATTGGTTCATGGAGCAATGAAGTAGATATTTCTTTCCCCGTTGAAGCAGGGAGGTTGCAATCCACTCAGAAACCAGTTAACTCTGGGAGAGCAAACATGTTCCATGGAGACAGATACTCCAGCCCGTGGATGGATTATGAAAATCCATATTCGAATGGCAACTAGTGCCCTATCGACCCGCATAAATGGAAGGAAAATGGTTTCACTTGGAATAACAAAGGTTGGTATCGCAAGGCCAAGCATCCTGCTTCCGAGTTCCCCCGAAACTAGAAACCATCGCCTAAATCTAACATCCCCAGTGCGGCAATCGAGAGAGGCAATCCACATTTTGAACCCAATCTGGTCCCTCTGAAATCTCATGATAATTTCCAAATGTGGAATGGGTGCTTCGGGCAAGATAACTCTAGGACGGACCATGCTAGGTTTTGGAGATCTAACTTTCATCCCAAATATCAGAACCCATGGTCAGATCGAGGGGGAAACATGGATTTCTGAAGACGGACCTTTCTCCCTCATCATCCCCGCCATCCTAAACTGGTAAGAAAAACTTCAAGACCTACTATCTTTTTGGATGAAAATAAAATTAATTTTGCTAGGTCGAATTTGCTTGAGTTTTGCTCTTTCATCAAGTGGGATGGTGGAAAACAGGTTAAGGGTGGCTTTGAATCCTGGTTTAGAGCACAATGGGGAAAGGATATTAACATCAATATTCTCCCAAATGACTTCTTTATGATTGAATTTATGAGCAATGAGGAGAAATGGCAAGCTAAAAACAAAGGTCCATATATCTTAGATGGCATTGAAGTTCACATCATTGAATGGCAGCCCAATTTCAATCCAAAAGATTGATAGAGAAGATCAGTTACATATTTGCCCTAAATGATTCTCCTTGGATCACACCGGTTTAGGTTGTGATGTTTCAGCTACGATACAGAGAAGTTATTCCTATATGCAATCTCCTATTGAAGAAAATCTGCAACCAAAACCTCCTATCTCCACTAATACCAGGGAGGATTTTTGTAATGAAATTCATGATAATGAGAATATTCCATTGACTGAGGCAACTCCTTTGAACATAGCTCCTCCCTCCTCTGATCAAAGTGAGAGCCAACAAGATCTTCGCATGCTTCTAGAAAAGACTAAAACCTTACAAGCGGATATTGAATCCAAATTAGTGGATTCGCTACCACCCTCTCCTCTTGAGACTGGGAGTCAACTGGTAATTAAAGACTGCAAAACTCACTCTCAGGAAAAGGAAGCTAGAAATTTGAGGGAGATGGGAGATAAGATTTGCTCTTCGCTGGGTATTGAATCGGAAGATGGTGAAATTGAGTCTTCCTCCTCGGAGTGGGAAGAAGACTTTGAACCAGACTCTGATCTTATATTGGAGGATTCCACAAAAGGTTTTGGGAAGTCGGATTCAACCATTGACAAACCAAACTTTAAGCCAAAAGGAGTGCGGGGGCGTAAGTTAAAAAAAATAATGCTAGCAATGGCTGGTGCAGCTAGTGGTCAAACCAAACTTAGTTTAGGGAAGGGAAACGCCCTTCCCTAGGAGCAATGAAACTCTTATCTTGGAATGTCAAGGGCATCAATGCCCCTAACAAATGGTGCTTGATTAAGTGCTAGATGGATGACACCAAAGGAGATATTTGGCTACTATAAGAGACTAAATGGAGTAAGGTTGAGATTGATACAAAATTGAGAGTTTGGAAACAGTGGAATGGTCTGTTTAGGCAATCGGATGGAGCCTCTGGTGGCTTGGGAATCATCTGGAATCCCATGAATGTTAGGATCTCTCTTGTTGGGGAAGATAAGTATTGGCAAAATTGTCTAGCAACTATCCTAGGATGGAATGAGAATTTCAATCTTTTTAATGTTTACGAACCATCTTTTAAGGCTGAGATTGATGCAAAATTGAGAGTTTGGAAACAGTGGAATGGTCTGTTTAGGCAATCAGATGGAGCCTCTAGTGGCTTGGGAATCATCTAGAATCCCATGAATGTTAGGATCTCTCTTGTTGGGGAAGATAAGTATTGGCAACATTGTCTAGTAACTATCCTAGGATGGAATGAGAATTTCAATCTTTTTAATGTTTATGGACCATCTTCTATTGGTGATAAACATGCTCTTTGGGATCTCTTAACCATCAGACTTTGCAGTATAACCGAAGGCAGTTGTGTGGTTGTCGGGGACTTCAATGCGATCCTTTCTGGCAATGAAAAAAGTGGGGGCATTCAGAGGATTGGTACGGCCCAAAAGGATTTTTTGGAATTTGTTGAGAAGAATCACCTAATAGACATTGTTCCTAAAAATGGAGTTTTCACATGGATGAACAGGAGATTGGGTTTTACTAATATTGTTGAACGGCTAGACCAGTTTCTTGTTACTAGTGTTTGGCTAGGACAAAATCTTGTTTTAGAGTCATCGATTCTCCCGCTTATTGGATCAGATCACTACCCGATCTATCTAGAGGTCGCCAAGGGACAATCGGAGGGAGGTACTTCTTTCCAGTTTGAGAAAATGTGGTTCAGAGTACCTGAGCTATATGAACTTATATCTGTTTGGTGGAATGAACCGGTTCTGGGGAACAATTCGAGATTATTCATTCTCAATAAGAAGCTCAAGTATATTAAGGTTAAGATGAAAGAATGGAATAGGAGCCATTTCAAGAATATTCATATGGAGAAATTAAGAATTAAGGTTGAGTTGGAAGAATTAACCAATTTTGTCATTACTTCGAGAATGAATGAGGATTTATTTAACAAAGAAAATTCCCTCAAATCTGATCTAAATGAAATCCTTCGATGTGAGGAAATCCATTGGCGACAAAAATCAAGGGAGTTATGGCTTAAGGAAGGTGACAGAAACACCAAATTCTTCCATAGATCGGTCATTGCCATTCGCAGTAGAAAAAGAATATCGGAGATTAAGAGACTGGATGGTTTTATTGTCAGGAACTATGAGGACATTGGGCAAGAAGTTGTAAGATTCTTTGAATCTTTAATGAATGGTGGTCATCAGATTGATCATGAAGCAAAAGCCAAAATTCTTAACTCAATTCCATCCATAATATCTGATAGTCAAAATACAACTCTCTTTAATCCTATTTCAATTGAGGAAGTAAGGAAAAATACCTTCCAGCTGATTCTTGATAAAACTCTTGGCCCTGATGGCTTCCCTGCAGCTTTCTTCCAACAATTCTGGGATATCATCGCTCGATATCTACACCTAGCAGTAGAAGAATCAAGAAAGAAAATGACTATGCTAGGTGCTATTAATGACACCTTTTTGGCTTTAATCCGGAAAAAGAAAAGCCCTCAATAGATTGATTTTAGGCTCATTGCTTTACGCATCATGATCTACCAGATTGTAACAAAGATCATAGCCAACAGATTGAAGCCCCTCCTTAAACACATCATATCGGATGAACAAAGTGGTTTTGCCCCTGGAAGATCCATTGTGGAAGGCATTATCATTGCCCATGAAACACTTCACACGGCTAGGAAAACCAAGGATTCCTGCATGATTTTAAAATTGGATATTCTGAAAGCTTATGATATGGTGGACAGGGGTTTCTTAATTGATGTATTAAATAAATTTGGTTTTGCAAGGAAAGGATCACATGGGTTACGAGTTGTTTATCATCCCCCAAATTTTTCGTTTTGGTTAATGGCTCATCTCATGGCTTCTTTTCCACGTCAAGAGGAATACGACAAGGTGATCCAATGTCACCATTTTTGTTTGTTATAATGGTTGAAGCCTTAGGTCGATCAATAAGAGCTCTTTAACAAGATGATCGAAGGATTGGATTCAATGTGGCAACAGGGGTTGAAAAAATGACTCACTTACAGTTTGTCGATGATACCATTATGTTTGGCTCGGCTTGTAGGAGAGAGGCAAGGACAATTAAATCATGCCTCGATGATTACTATATGGCTTCCAGGCAGAAAATCAATTGGCACAAATCTGAAGTGTTTTTTGTCAACACTCTGATTAAATTAGAAGGTGCCTTATCAAGGATTCTTAATCTCAAAGTTGCAAACTTCTCAGGGAAATTTCTTGGAACCCCCCTCTTCATTGGCAGTAACAGAACTTGCTATTGGAAGCATCTTATTGATAAGTGCAAATCCAACTGTTGGGAAACTCACCATGATAAAATCGATCCTCTCTGCGCTACCGATCTTTCCCATGGCATGTCTGAGATTACCGATTGCAATTGAGGATGAAATGATCTCTATAATGAGAAATTTCCTTTGGAATGGCTCGGATTACAGAGGGAAATTTCCTCTGGTAGCTTGGAAAAAGATCTGCCAACCAAAAAAGGCAGGGGTTGCTGGCATTTAAAAAATTTTGATTATGAATTTAGCTATGGGTGCTAAATTGGTTTGGGAAATTTGCAGTGGTGGTAAACAAAAATGGGCAAGGATTCTAAAACATAAATATTTGGACTCCCTGGAGCCAAAAAGGATTCTCACTATAAATAACCCCCCCAAAGGTTCGGCCATCTAGAATTTTATTGTGGAAAGCAGGGAAATCATAAGTGATTAAGTTACCTGGGATGTCAGGAATGGAAAAGATGCCTCCTTTTGGATTGATTCTTGGGCTGGTGAAGCTGCCTTATGTCTCAACCCTTCTCTGCAACCCATTATGGTAGAAACTTGTCGCCTCTAGGGCCATAATATCTGTGATTATGGTTATCCTATCCAAGAAAATGGCATCACTAAGTGGAAATGGAACTCCTTGGATCCCTTGGACTTGGATCAGCACCAGAAAGACTTGTTTGCTGACATTCTCAGCAAAAGGGTTATTTTCCCTTCCCTTGAAAATGACATTATTAGGTGGTGTGGTTCCTCTGATGGTAAATACAAGGTATATTTTGGTTACAAATTGAAAGAAGCAGCTATAGATAAAAAAAGATTGGCCTGTTAATCTTTTTTTGCACCGACATCTCCTACCCAAAGCAATTCCATTTGCCTGGTTGGCTTGTCAAAAAAAGATTCTAACTAAAGAAAGGCTCTATTCAATGGGCATCAATGGACCCAGTAGATGCATTTTATGTCAAGAGCAAGAAGAGACTGTGGATCATCTACTTCTCCACTGTAAGTTCTCCAGTCACTGTCAGTGGCATTTCATGGGAAAATTGAGAATCTTTGGCCCCTTCCCATCAAGGCTGGATGAGTGGTTTCTACAATGGCCTAAACTGGTAGGAAAGGCTATATTTGTTGATTTACTTTATATTTTACCATCTCTACTGATTTGGGAAATTTGGAAAGAAAGGAATCGTAGAATTTTCCAGGGTAGAGAGATGAGCTTATCGTCTCTATGTGGGAAAATTGAGAACCATCTGTCTGAGCTCCTGAATGAGGTTGCTCAATCCAAATCTGCTCATTCCACCTCTTTTTAGCAAGGGATCCCCGGTGGATCAGGTAAATCCAAGGTTGGGTGTTAAATGGGAAGCACCAGAGCCTGGATGGTGTAAGGTAAACTTTGATGGTGCTTCTGCAAGAAACCCGAGTCAAAGTGGTATTGGGTGTATATTGAGGAACTTCGATGGTATCAGTATAAAAGAGATCTCTGAAAAGATTGGAATTGCCACTAACAATGAAGTTGAATTCAGAACAGCATTAAAGAGGACTGCAACTAGGGAAGGAGCTTGGGTGCAGAGACTTCATCTGGAGGGAGACTCATTAAATGTGGTTAATGCGGTCCGTTGTAATAACACCCCTAGTTGGTGCCTTAACCAGTGGCTTCAACCGATTCTGGTGTTGCTAGCCACCTTTGATGAATTTCGGATTAGCCACATCTTTAGGGAAGGAAATGGAGAGGCTAACAGACTCTCTAAAATTGTGACAGTCGATGGTGACCCCCCCTTGGCACTCTGATTGGGTCTCTCTAACTTGTTTGGTACCCCAAATGAGCTTCCACCGATTGATATGGCCTGATCATCTTGCCAGTAGCAGTGCTTTCCGGTTGAGTTTGTCGGTTGTGGTCTCAACTGGTTGTCTTCTCCTTCCAATGGATATATTTCTCCGATTAGCCTCTTAATGATGGTGCTAGTTGGTTGTATTGCCTCCACCGGTTGATATGGACTCCCACCTTTCTCACTGATGGTGGTGCTCACCAGTTGAGTTCCTTGTCAGTTGCGTTCTCTAGTTCTCCTTCCGGTTGAGATTTTTCTCTGATTGAACTACCGGTTGTGGCACAAACCAGCGCATTGCCTCCCCGGTTGTTGCTAGATTTTTACTTAACCTAATGGTCGTGGCTCCCGATCGACCGTTTGATTTGTTCACCAGTTAAGGTTTCTTCTTGTCACCGAGACGTGGCTCGTTGTCGTCATTATTGGTCTATGCCGGTTTGTGCCCTGTGGCAATTGGACATGTGTGTACTTTTAATTACTATCTAGTTATGACTAGATTCTCTCAAGATATGCACATAATTACTTGATGAATAAAAGCTTTGGCTCAGAAGGTGTTTGGTCACTGTCATTTCACACGTGTGTGTATTCATTTGGCATGAACCACTTGATCGATGCTCATATCCCCTAGTTCGATAACTTTCTATTTAATAATGGAATGCCCTCATTTTCCATCCAACATTTGCATTCTTCACTCGGTGACTTGCTATGGAGACCCCAATTCTCCTTGAAGCTACTTGTCGACAAATGGCTTTCTTGGGCGAAATCACTAACAAACGTCTGCAAGAGGTCCTCTACTCTCGACACCCTCTTATTCTTCACAGCCTTAAGAGGATACTAGGGAAGGAATTCCTTATGGCTTATCATAGGTACAGAGCCAATGCCGATATCCCAGCCTTTTTCCTTGCAATGGTGATATACATGACGACTAGCAAGCAGAGAGTGAAGCTTTTAACTCAAATGGTGTTTAAACACCGCCTGTTGGGAAAATCGATGTCGCTTTGGATAATATTGATGCCAACCTAAGAATACCGCTTCCCCAAAATTACTATATGTCCTTGGGCAACAAGGCGGAGGTGAGAAAGTTAGTGATTGTGAACTCTTTGAACTTTGATGCTCTTTAAGAAACCTGACTTGCCATTTCCAGGAATATTGAATTTCTACTTGAGGCCACAGGTATTCAAAATGACTTCACGTCGGAATAGAGGGAAAAAATTCTTCGAGATGAAGGGTTAGCAGGTGCAGAAGGATTTGGTATTCTAGAGAATGGAGATTTGGTTGATGACAATGACTGGGGTTTTGGGCTTGGCAAGGAGTGGTTCCCAAATGACTATTGACTTCCTAGGGAGAAGGCAGAATTGATGGCTCACTTGACCTGTGGCATTGAATGCCCTATAATCCTGGATGTGGCTCGTGCTCCTGTGGATGATGACTCTGAAGACTCCCATTGATTCCAATTGTCACCTCTCTTTGGTTTCTCTATTTCCTGGTTACTGTTTTTTTTGTTTAAAGGCCTTTGTTATCTATGTTGGTGTAAATAATTATTCATCATGGATATTATTACACTATACTTAAGTTTACTTAGAATAATGCATTTCATAGTAGTTTGGATATGAGACACTTGGGTGTTTGTGCCACATTGGGATAGTGTGTGTAGAAGAAATTCCACCTTTTATGGTGTTGATCTTGTTATTACACTATCATATCCACTTATTATGGAGTGATAATTCCACCTTCGGTGGGTGATCCACCTCATGTGGAATATTATATTATTTCTCCTACATACCCACACCTATTTCCTACCTACCCTTGTTTCTCATTGAGCCACATGTCATATTTGTGTGCTCATACATCCATATGGCCTTGCCTGTATAAGCAGGTCTCTATTCATTGTATGTAACTATTGAATCATTATTATTGATCATTTTCTATTGATGAGAATATAGTTTATTCTTGTCCTATATTGTGTCTCTATTTTGTACATTTCATTGAGCTCTTGATCTTGGCAAAATCTAACATGGTATCAGAGCCATTGGGGCTTCATTGATTCGTCTTGAAGAGGCATTATTGCGATGACAAGAGGCAGATCTGAGGAGCAGCATCTTTTGGAGGCGTCCTAGACCAGATCCGACCTCGTCATTGCGTCCAGAAGGCCGTTTCCATGAATTTTGGTTATAAAGTCGACCTATTTTGGTGAGAAAATTTTTTTCTCCAATTTTGCTATAATCGTATGGATTTTCAAATTTTTTTATATAATTTTCGAAAAAAAAAAAATTCATTTTCTCTAAAAAAAATCAAAAATCAAAAAATCTAAAAAAAAATTGAAAAATCATAAAAAAAACACAGTTTTTGGGGGGTCCGCAGACCCCCCCCCTGTGACTTCGTACGACAACTGCAGGTTGCAGATTGCAGGTCTGTCACGTACCTGCTGCAGCGTTGCTCGAGACCGCGCGTCGCCGCCCGTACCCTGCGTCGGCCCCCGCCGACCATCGGTGCCACTCGCCCGTCTCTATCGACGCGCCACGCCCGTCCTTGTTCCGCCCGCTGCAGACTCTAGTCGCGCCACCGCCTGTCTCCGCCCAGTGGCTCCCGCGTGCACCTCCGGGCACCACCACCGGCACCGGCTCCTCCCGACCCGTTCCTCCGCGCCGCGCCACTGGCCGCCGCCTCCAAGCAGCGCCTCCCGGCGCCAACGCCCAGTCCGGCGAATCACCTCCTCCGCTCATCGACTTCCGTGACCAATCACCCAGACCGACGAAACCCGCGCTCGCCACGTGGCAGGCGGCCACTACCCTGTGGGTACAAACCCTGACACGTCGAATTTCCGTACAGCGACACGCAGGCCATCCGTATGCACAGTCATCTGCCATGTAGCTCATCCAGTCAGCAAATCCGTACGGTACAGACTGCACAGTCGACTGCCACGTCATCTGTCCGTATAGAACGGACGCCAAGTCAGCAGATAGGCGAAGTTTTTTCGACGGTCATACGACCGTCAAATTTAACCCAGTGACTTGTTGAGATCAGCACCACATCAGCAGGGTTTGAAAATTTTGGACCCCCCTCTCATTTGCATTTTTGATTTTGCAGTTCAACTTCAAATGGTCATAACTTACTCATTTTTGCTCCTTTTTTAGTGCAATTTTTTTTGAAATGGGTTAGAATTTCGTGCTCTCCGCAGTGGTGAAGAAATTTTTTGATTTTGATGCACTTATTTTTCATAAAATGCAGTTTTTGGTGACTGTACCTGAGTAATCCCAGTTTTTGCAACTTCAGAGGCTTCGTTTGGGGTCATACGACCTCCTTTTTAGGTGTCATTTTTTTTGAAAGTGCATATTTTTTTGTCTACTTTCACATGATGCTATCAGATTGATGTCATTGTAAGTAAAAATTGTACTTTTAGATCTTGGCCATTTTTGGTTCTCTTAGTACTTGTATATTTGCTTGAATCTCAGTTAAATTCATTGCACTATTGATTGAAGTCTCCTGTATCTCATTTGAGAAGTAGTAAAACTTGCATCATAAGTCCACTTTGCCTTGTTTTGCAAGTGGCTCATTGTAATCGCACTAAGTATAAAGTGCCAAAATCATCACTTTAGGGGGGGTACTTTGATTGATTGAATTTGGGGGGGTGTCTCTTGTGCTTTTGTGCTCTTGTGTTCTTTCCTTTTTGCTGCTATGGGTTCTTCTAAGTTTCCTCTCTTAACTCCACATAATTATGCTACTTGGAAAATTGATGCATGGAGTAAACTTATGGAAAAAGGACTCACTCATTACATTGATGGAACTATTGTTGCTCCCGTTGATCGTAAGGTTGATCTAGCTAGTCACTTGGATTGGCTCACTAAAAATATCATGGCAATTGGTACCTTAAGAAAGTATGTATCAAAGGATCTCATTTTTCATATTGAGAAGTGTACTCTAATCAAGGATGCTTGGCAAAAGTTTCAAGACTTGTATGGTCAAGTTGATAAGATTAGGGGATATCAAATTGATAGTGATCTCACCATGTTGGATCCCAAGAACTTTGATACTATACAAGATTATGTCACTAAGGCAAATGAGTTGAGGGCACAACTCATAGATTGTGGCATTGATAAAAAGGATACTCAATTGATATTCAACTTGATAGGCAAGCTTCCACAAGAATATGCAGCATTTGTTTCTAGTTTCCAAACCCATAGGATGACAATGGGTTCAAGCTACAAAATGCCTACATTTGATGCTTTCAATGAAATGTTGATGATGGAACAAACTAAGTCTCAAGCATGGGCATTCTTAAGGCTTCTAAGTCTCAAGCATTAGTGGCAAATCAAGGGAACAAAGGAAATCAAGGAAAGGACAACTCAAACAAGAAGAAATGGCAAACAAAGCCTAAAGAAAAAGCACCATCTTCTCCACAACAAGGAGATTCATCCTCTTCCAAGAGAGATAATTCACCAAAGAGGGAGAGACCTACTTGTGCTTATTGTAAAAAGATTGGTCATGAGGAGCATCGTTGCCATTCTAAGAAGATTGATGAGCTCACACATATCATCAAAAAGCATAACATTGATTTGCCTAAAGTCTACAAGAAGGATGATTCATCAACTTCCACTTCCTCACATTCAAAAGGAAAAGGGCAAGCATTCATGGCTTCTACAAGTGGGAAGACTCACTCTTTTGGAACAAGAAAAGGAAAAGCTCTATGTGCTACTACCAGTCATAATTCAAAGAGATGGCTTCTAGATTCAGGGGCTTCTCATCATATGGCATCTTTGCAGTCTATGTTCTCTACATTTGAGCCTTGCACCATGCCACAGATTTTGATGGGCAATCATACATACATGGATGTGATTGGGAAAGGATCTATTGACATTGGGGATAACTCCTTCAATGATGTGTTGTGTGTACCCCACTTGACAAACAATCTCCTTTCTATCTATCAAATCACACATGGCGCAACTAAGAGAGTTGTGGAGTTCACACCTGACTCAGTTTTCATTAGAGACTTGGAGACTAGAGCTATCATTGCAACTGGGGTGGTTGATCATGCATCTCAATTATACTCCTTTTCAGATTTTGTTGATGATGATGATTTCACATTTGATCATTCTACACATGTTGATCACGCTTATTGTGATGGTTCAATTTTTTAGGAGAACTTTGGACACTTGAACATGGGGATTCTCACATGTCAAGAGTCTTGTATTTCATCTCCTCATATTGATATCACATCACCTATTGCACCTGATGATGCAGATAGTGCAACAGTTTTGCCTTCATGTGATTCAATGCAGCAGGATATTCATTGTCTTCCAGCTTCATATTCATGGGATGATTACTTGATAGATATTGCAAGTTTATTTATGGAATCCTACATTGCAGATTTGGGAGACATCATTGATGACATTCATCTTCTCTTTGATGAAGGTGATCCTTCTTCGATTGTTGCAAGGGCACACTCTGACCCTCTTGTTCATTCTCTACATGATCATTCTTTCGAGGTTGACATGATTGTGGATACTTATGTACAACAGTTGGAGGTGGTCTCTTTATTTTTTGAGGAGACACATGAGTCTTTGGGACATGTTCTACATCCATCTCCACTAGATCTTGGAGTGCCTTTTTCAGCAATGTGGCACAATTTACCACCTTTGGAGGGGGTATCCTTCAGCATCGACATGGGGACACTTGAGCAGTTTTCAGAGATTCAAGGCTCAAATGTAGAGAACATAGATGCCATATTCAACAAAAACTTAATAAAAAAATATTTACGTGGTGCATATTGAAATTAATATTCTAATTCCAAGAAATCCTAAAAAAAAAAATATTTGTATATAAAAAATATATAAAAATTATAAACTAATAAAAAATAGTAGAAATAATTTTGATGTCAATAAAATATGATTGAATTTACAGGAAAAATTATACAACCCCCTAATTTAATCCTCTTTATGGAGAGTTTGTTGATATAATTGACAGAATATATTAAATGTTAAAGAATGTCAAATTTTGTGCCCTCGCAACGTTAAATAATGAATTTAATCCTCTTTATGGAGAGTTTGTTGATATAATTGACAGAATATATTAAATGTTAAAGAATGTCAAATTTTGTGCCCTTGCAACGTTAAAAAACGTTAAAAAATGAGACTAGTGCTTTCACCAAACTGCCCTTTAGCAATGGATGCTTTGCCCTTTAGCAATGGAAAGAAGCATCAATTGGCTCCATATGCACAATAATGATGTTTTGAAGCACCATCGAGTCACCTAATCGATGTCCACAAACACACCTGCTGTACTTCCCAAATAATCAACATGAGATCAGGATTGCTCTCTTTAAAGATCTCGCATCATTTGGCAGCCAAATGAGACCACCCGCAATATGTCATTGAACACCTGCAGCATGTTATAAATCAATTGGAAGAGTTAATTGGGCAAATAGAGTCTCCAACAACTTTGTGAAACTGCAGGTGAAGCTACAAGTGTGTTCTAACCCCCCAACTATGAAACCCAACAGATCCAAACTTCTCAATCAAGTTTCTGAATCAATAAAGGAGGCCCAAAACAACAATTTGCTAGCTCCCTTTTTTGTAAGAAGAAATTTCTGGCATTGTCCTTGTTCTCAACAAGAAAAAGGCCCCAAGTCTAGATGGCTTCCAAGCAGTTTCTACGATTTTTTTTTTGGCGAGGTGCTCATGAAAATGGTGTAGGAATCCCAAAAAAGTCCTATAAAGTTCTGACAAAATTTAAATGCACCTTCTTAGCTCGTATTCCCAAAGACGACGCCTCTTCTTTTGCAGATTTTCATCCCATGGTTTTGTGGGATACAAAGCAAAAGATCAACTCAGAAGCCATTGTTAAACAACTAAAGCCTCTTTTTCCAAATTTTCTCTAGGTTTTTTCTATGGCAAGCAAATAACACATACGGTATAAATTTGGCTCACGAAACCCTTCGCACCCTCAAAATGAAGTCGTCATGTATTGGATATCAAACTAGATATTTCTATAGCACATGACGAAGTGAAATAGCCCTTTCTGGAAGGAGTTCTTTTGGCCTTTGGTTTCGCTTAGCATGAATAGAACGAATGATGAACATTGTCAACTCTTCTTTGTTTTCTGTTCTGATCAATGGCAGCCCTATGGCTGCTTCATTAATTTTAAAGGTACTAGACATTTTGATCCCCTTCCTCGGTAGTAGGCTTTTGGGTGGTTTTTTCTCCCCTTAAGTATTTCATAATCTCCTTGAGAATCTTGGGATCTATCAAAGGTTTGAAAAACGCAGAGACTTGAACCCTTTCTGTTCCTTGGAGCAGCTGAAGTTCGGAATAAAGACTTTCAAATTATACTAGAGGTGTATGAAACACTTTCAGGTCTATCTGTTAATCCAACAAAGAAAGGAAAAAAACTTCTTAATGATTCAATCTCAAATCAATGATATTTTAGGCTTTCAATCGAACAATCGAACCCAGTAAATGCCTGGGTATGCTTTAGTTTAATGCGTCAGTTAGGGTTCCTCTTTGCCAAGAGATGTTAGACACGCTTCAAAAGAAGCTTTCAGTATGACATGGTCGTTGGTGGAGTCTTGCTGCAAATAAATTTTGATGAAAGTCATTCTTTAGGCATTTTCGATATGCTTGCTTTCAATGTTGCGGGCTCCTCGTGATATCCTTAAAAAACTAAAACTAATAAAAAATTTAAGTTTTCTTATGGCAAGGGGGCTCAAAGTTCAGGATAATTCCACTTTTTAGGTGGAAAAATATATGTAGTATCAAATCCCAGTGTGGTGCAAGCCTCAAAGACTTGGGTTTTAAAACAAAGCTTTAGAATTAAAAACTAGCATGGGGAACTGAACTTGACCAAAAAGTGCCCTGAAGTGCCATGCTCCCTAGTAAATATCTTGCTTCTCTGGAATCATCTTTTCTCTTTAAAGCAAGACAGCTTCCTAAGGGATCTGCCATGAGGAGGGCTGCCCTCCATTTAGCTCTATCCATGGGCTGGAAGATGCCAAGAATTTTCTGTCAATTTGTTGGGCATCTGTCAAGGACTGGTGGTAGAAGATCTACTTAGATGGTTTATAGTCTCGTATTTGGAAACATGGATTCCCATTCCCTGATCATCAAAAGATAATTCTGAGGGATTAGTTGTGCTTACGAAAATTTCGTATCTCCTCTGAAGAATCCTGGCATTCAAGATGTTCTCAGTGTACCTTAGATAATCAAGGTGAGAAGAGGAATTCGTTGATCATGTCTCTTACTGTACCATGACTTCTCCCGACATATTTAGAGTTACATTCTACAGAAATTCGAGTTACCTTAGGTTTTACCAATGCGGTTAAAAGATCATTTATGTGAATGGCCCAATGGTTGTGTACACTCGAAACCCTTGTGGCAGATCACGCTTGGCTGTACAATGTTACGCTGATGGTTGGAGCGGGATCTTCACAGACGAAAAAAAAAACGTCTTGGAAAAGATGCTATAATAAAATCTCTAGTCATTTAATCCTATGCTTACAGATTGATAGTCATTGCAAATAGTTCCTTGCCATTGCCCCTTCACATCACCCGAGACCCCAATGAAGATTTGTCATAGAAGCCAACTATGGCTAGATATCACAAATTAAACTTCAATGGTGCAGCGCACTGCAATCCAAGCTATGTCGGGGCTGGTCTTATGATCCGATACCAATGCAATTTGTTCATGGAGGATATTTTTATCAAGGGCACAAATCAAATAACAGAGCAGAAACTTTGGCAATTCTTGAAAGGTCTAAAGCTGGTAGCTTCTAAATCATCAACGTCAGAATTATAAGTTGAGGACAACTCCACAATCATCATCAAGGGCTTAATGACCAATTTCTATGAGGACTGTAGATCATATCATTATAGAGGAATCTATATTCAATGCTCAACCTCGAGTCATTTTCTTTCAGATATAGCTTCAGAAGTATAAAAAGGTAGCTCTTGTTGATGTTGTTGTCTATTAACTCCCATTTTCAGCACGAATAACCGCACATGCAGAGGAATGGGTTATGCTGTCAAGTCATTAAAGACTATCCCTATTCAGGTACAGACATCACTCCAACCTTAGGATCTCCCCCTATCGTTGACTCTGAAAACAGAGGCAGTTTTTGTCTTAATTGGGCATCGTATACTTCAAACAGCAACAATGTTTTGTTTTTGTGTAGGATCACATTTGTTTCTGTTGGAGCAGATTAAGTCTCGCTTATGGCACAAAACTGCTTTACTTACTACAGCACAGCAGAGCCAAACCTTTTTATGTGCAATTTGTTGAAGTCAATTTTAGTATTATTCCAGTAGTGACACGACCAACAGTCAGGAGTGTGTAAGGCACTAGTGTCATCCAGTAGTCAAATAATGACAAACAGCACAGCAGAGCCAAACCTTTTTATGTGCAATTTGTTGAAGTCAATTTTAATATTATTCCAGGAGTGACACGACCAACAGTCAGGAGTGTGTAAGGCATCCAGTAGTCAAATAATGACAAACAGCAAGTATTTTGGGATGTGTAAGGCACTAGTCTCATCCAGCAATCAGAAATAATGACTATTTTTAGTCATTATGACATTTGTCTGATATTTAGTTGTAGTCGTCTACAATTACAAATCTCAACTCTTCTCAACTTGGGATTTTATATATGCTATGCAAAAATTTATATAATTTTAGAATTTTATATATGCTATGCAAAAATTTATATAATTTTAGAAGATTATTGTAACCGTGGAACTTACATTTTTAGCCATTTTGACAGAACTTACATTTTTACCATTTTTAGCCATTTTTAGCCATTTTGACATTTGTCTATATTTAGTTGCAGTTGTCTACAATTAGAACACTCACTCAACTCAATGCTATATGCTATGCAAAAATATTGTAATTAGAACACTCAACTCAATGCTATATGCTATGCAAAAATATTGTAACTGTGTTACATACTACTTATAGCCATTTCTGATATTTAGTTGTTGTCTACAATTAGGACTCTCAAACTTGGATGGACTCTCAACTTGTATGTTATATGCTATCCAAAAATTTGTATATAATTTTGGAAAACGGCTGTAACTGTGAAAAATATAATACAAGGACCATGATTTTCCATTGTATACTTTTAGCCATTTTGACATTTGTCTTGTTATATTGTTTTCTCTACAATTCTGCACTGTGTATAGGTAGGTGTACAGCTGATCCTATTCTTTGAATGCAAAAAGTGAGAAGTTGAGTACAACTCCATAAGAATAATTTCATAAGGACTGGAGACTGAATAAAATTATAAATGAATCTTATTTCATTGCCTCAAATTTTTTATATTAGATATTGTGTCAGCGGGTAACAAGGTTACTCTGCTGATGTGCTGTCTATCAACTCCCATTTTCAGCAAAAATGAGCAAGCATGCAGAGGAATGGGTTATGCTATCATTTTTTGAAAAAAAAAGCTCTCCCTCCTGAGATACAGACACCACTCGACTCCCATTTTCAGCAATAAAGAGCAAGCATGCAGAGGAATGAGTTATGCTATCATTGTTTGAAAAAAAGATCTCCCTCCTGAGATACAGACACCACTCGGAACCTTAATATCTTCACCTCTCCAACCTTAATATCTCCCTATCACTCAGGGTTGAAACAGATAGTTTTTGTTTTTCTATTTTTGAATTTGAAAGGCACTGTCTGTTGTGCCGGTCCTATTTGTTTCTGTTTTTGTAGTCCTATTTGTTTCTGCTGGAGCAAAGTAGGGTAAAGTCCCAATAGGGCTTCAGAATCCATTTTAAAGGAGGGGTCTGTTTTTTCAAGATAGAAATGTTAATAGATAAAAAATACTATTAATAGTAATCTCTTTAATTTAAAAATTTAATTAATATTGTAGAAATATTAAAAAATAATTTAAAGAATAAAATGATAAAATTTATGAGACCCCAACTTACATAATTCTAAGAGCTTTTAAATTATTTAAAAAGCTAACAATCCTTAAACCCCTAAAGCCCCCTCCACAGAATCCTTAACCACTCTTACTGAATCCTTCGCCCCTAAAATAATACGCACCGTGTTCATCTATTTGAATATCTGCTTTAAAATAATTCTAAAGCCTGAAACATCTGAATTTTGTTAGGACTCCACCAGCCTTCATAATAAATTTGCTAAACTTAAATTTTATAAGCTTAAACTATACTCCAAGATCCAAAAGAGCTTTAAGCTTATTGTGAATCCTAACAACACCCACTAGAGCTCCCTGAAATCCCCACTAAAGACCCCTCTAAAGTCCCCACAAAAGACCCTTCGACTGAATCCTTTCCCCCGTCCCACTGAATTCTTAGCCCCCATCTGTTCATGTACTCGAATATCAGCTTTAAAATTTTAGAGCCGAACCCCAAAAAACTGGCTTTTTTAAGGAAGTTCTCCTCTGAATCCTTACCCTAAGCATGTTTATCTATTTGTTGTGCAGGTCATTGAAACAAAACTGTTTTTCTTATTACAGCATAGTAAAGAAAGCCCTTTTTGTGCTAGAGTAATATTCCTCGCAGCTGGTTCCAAGCAGCTACTAGCAAATTTCTCCTAATCACAATGCTGACCTCTTGGCTCCAGTTATCAACCATCAACGTTTTTAATCATCAAGATAATTTGAGAGAGTAGTTGAGCTCCTTTTAAGCTAAGGAAGTTTGTTTAATGAGCTGCAACTTTAGCCGTTTCATTAATCTACCTTAGCAGTTTTAGTCTAGTTTGTATTTTGGGGGATTTAAATAAGTCCCGAAGTGGATCTCGGTGAGGAATTTACTGATCCGCTTTTGGAAAAGCCATTGATGCATTCCCAGTGGATGGTCTTTGGAATTGCATAGCAGCATCTCGAGTGCATAGCTTTCGCAAAACTGGCTGGATCTATAGTATCTTCAGATTAAATTTCAGTCTTCATTGCTAGATAATGAAGTCCTGTAGAGCCTTCAACAAAATTACTTAAAAAACAGAACATATACTATTATATGTCTATTACGGGCTGAACAAAAATTACATTTTACATATTACACTTCTACTGTTCTGATTTATTTTTGCTTGTGTGCAACTAATAAGATTTTTAAATCGAACAATATATGTTCAACCCTGTTACACGTTTTTTTCCTTTGGAAACGAACAGTACATTCACATGAAATAATACTCAATCGCTACAGAATCGAACGGTAGCACAGGGTTTGTTCGCAACCCTCTGCGATTTAAGAGGAGATTGCTACTGAGATTCAAAAAATAAAACATTTTGAACAAATTACATATCTATAGAACTACAGAAAACAATCATAAGAGTTAAACTTCCGTTCAGCAGTTTAACGATCGTAAAAGATTGAACAACCGCTTGAAAATCTAACAAAGCCAAAGATCAGGAAAGAAGCTTCAAAATTAGCAAATTAAAAATAATATTCAAAAAATTAAACAAATCTTATTAAAAAGGATACAACATAGCATAAGGAAAGATCATCACATAACCTATACAACAAAATAGAAAAACACAAAAGAGAAAATAAAAAATAAAAAACCAATACTCGCAGATGCAAGTATCAAAAAGGGCAACCGTCAGCTGGTGATGCATGTTGAATCCTCAATATGATTCAGAACAGGTCTATGAAATTATGTCCTCATCCGGCATACCCTTACGAAACAGAACATGAACAAAGATAAATAAAGAAAGTGAAAAAACAGGACAGCATACCTTTTGAGCACCGTAAGAACGGAGTGCTGGAAAAGGCATAAACAATACGAAGCATTAGCATAGATAAGCAGCCGTCAGCTGGTGATGCATGTTGAGTCGTCATGAATAATCGGAACAGATCTAGGATTATAGTCATCATCCGGCTGATCTATAACACTAATAGATTTTAAAAAACCTAAAAAATCGAGTGACCAGAAACACAAACAAGAAACCAGAACAATAAAAGAAACAGCCTGGAGCAATCTAACAAAAGAGGAACCAACAAATTCCACCATTCATCCTTCTAAACGAAACTAACATTCGACTGCAAGATGATTTTCAATTCTTAGCAGATTCTACTAGATCAATCGCCGATAGGGTTTATATAAAACTAAAACCTAAAACCGAAAACCCTAGTTTGTGTAAATCCTAACTTATGGCCCGCCTCGAGGAGCAGAGGATAATTTGTGTAAACCCTAACTAAGAGAGAATTTTTAATTCTTTTTACTGTAAAGAAGAACGGGTGTGGGGAAGTCTCAGATCAACGGTTGAGAAATCACATTGAAGGATCAACACCATAAAGTCGATCTAAATCGAACACCGGTTTTGTCTAGTCACCAAATTGTTCATTCACAGCTGTCGGGAAAAAGATTACGACAAATGTGCATAATGATGAGACGCGGCTGAAGGTTCCCCGGATGTGGACGGGTTTTTACTCATTTATCTCTCGCCGGCAAAATCTTCCCGGTTAATATGGAATTCCATCAATCTGGGAACAGATCGAAACCGTTGATGTTGTTAAGACCACAAGATGCCAGAAGGAATTAGTTATTATAGGACGGAAAGTAAATTTATGAAAGTTCTCCTATTGTAAATTAAAGTGTAATATTGTTATAGGGCATATACATTACTATATGGATACACTTAATGATTGATAGTTCCAAAGCTTCATGGTTATAGAATATCTTAAATCGCACATGGATAAACTATATCGATTTTAAAGGTTATGCATATTGCAATGCCTATTGATAGAGATAATATCCACAAAGCTATATTCTTGTTTTTTCTTAATTATGAGTTTAACAATGGAAATAGACAATAATATAAGGTATATAACAAGGGCCATATAGTGGTGAGTACTTGCCTCTTGATTTGTAGTTGAAATAGTAATTTTTGTTATAGTTATTGAATTTTTTTATTAATTATATAACTAATATAATGTTGGACTATGATAAATTACAATTTTTTTGGTAGATAACCTTCTTGCTATGCGAGGATCAAATATTTGATTGTTCAATGTCATTTTGTTAGGGAGTAGGTATATATTAGTGATTATTTTACAATCGTAGAAGTCCTATAGCATTTATATGGTGCAAGCATCCAATAGTTTTACTATTAGATGCATGACTTGTGTTTTTTATGTCTATTATAAACTCTATCATAGTACATGCAAAGTTTGGGCCACTTTAGATCATTGTTGTGTGACATGAGGGCTTCTCTTAGTGCAACATTAATGTGGCTATAATTATAAAATATTTGGTGAATAGCACATTAACAACTATATTTGAATTGTTCTATGTGGAGGTTGTACACTATAGTGTATAGATGAAGACTTTATGATCTTTGGTGTCCAAATGTCGTATACTAATTAACATTTCAGCAAATGCAACAAGCGACTTATATTTGTTTATATATATATATATATATATATATATACTAAATGTCATATTTGACTATTAATAATTTAATTCCTACATGAATCTCACTGAAAATAATTCCTCATAAGTCTGTTGCAGAGATATGATACCAAGTAATGGTAGGAGGGACAATCAAACTAAAGCATTTGATCCTCATCCTCTTAGACAAATTGTGAAGTAAGGGAACCTTGATTATAGGATCATTGGTTCAATGCGTGAAAAGCCTTGACTGGGAGCACAAAATACCCTATTTCATTTGTTGTTTAGGTCTACAGTAAAAATTTGGTCAAGAGAAAAGAGGAAGTTAAAGATCAAGTTAAAATTCTATGGTAATTTCATTCTCAATTTATGAGGACAATGTACCAAGTTAATCCTTAGAAAATTGAAAGTTAGATAAAATGAAAAGATTGAGAACATTCATGTGATCAATATAACATGGGTATGTGAAATAACTACTTACTTATCATTGAAAAAATTAAAATATAATTATATAATAATTTTTAAAATAGAATAATAAGACAAGCTAATTATAATGTAAATGGAAAGTGGACGAGAAAAGGATCTACTAATCTATTTTGGATTTTATTATCATATATAGTAGACATATAAATATAAGAGGTTATAATAGTTATATAACACTTGAGATATTTGAAGGGAAAAGTGTTTACAAAGATAATACTAGTATGAAGATATTAGTCAAAAGGAAGTATAGATAGGTTGGGATGAAGGAGAAATTAAATGTTTTAATGAGGCAATGTTGTGGGCCGTTTAGAAAGATTGTTTAATATCATATTAAATTTGATAAATTATTATGTTTAAATTAAATAAGAAATACAAATTAAAAATAATTATTTATTTTTATGTAATTAAATAATGAAAAGCTATAGATAAAAAATATTAATACTATTAAATTTGTTTTAAAATATTAATTTTTAAAAAAATAAATTGTTAGAAAAGTCCATAATATTTATCCTTCTTCTATTTGTTTACTTTCATATTAAATTTAATAAATTATTATGTTTAAATTAAATAAAAGACTAAATTAATATGGATATTGTTGGCATTTGGCATTATAACAGACAATGGGAGATTGTTGGCATTTCAATAAGGATATTGAGAAGGTTGTTGATGATTATGGATATAATTGATTAAGGATGATTTACTGTCTTAATATCATTATTTTGTCATTGATGTCAAGAAATTGATTTTCTAATTCAATATGATGTTGCCATATCTTGAGAAGTATGATTTGATGAGTATAAAGATGTCAGTAAAAGACACAGAAAGAATATGATGAATAAGGGGATGAATAAGGTATTCAATGGGCAACTATTACCGAGTCAGACAATGATGAGATCATGATGTTTAGATTGTTTTAACATCATACATATGTTGTAAATTGTAAGGTTAATACTATACTATGTTACCAAGCAAAGAACCTAGTCAGTAAAGCCTAAGGTTATCGCTATCGGTTAATGAAGGCGAAATGTCTACCAAGTGAAGTTTAGTATTCACCGAGTTGTTATCGAGTTGTTACTGAGTTGTAACCGAGCTATAACAGAATACATTAAATGGTTACATGCGTTATTTAATGAAGGAAGTTGATGAGTTGGAACTGATTAAATGATTGGTATGTCATGCATGAAGTTTGTTAAAGAATTTATAGCAAAGGAAAATCGGCATGAAGATCTACAACGCAGATTGAACCGCATTACCCTAGCACAAGTTCCAAGAAATGTATGCAAGTTCCAAGGAAGGGTAAAACACTTTTCAAATCGAAGGATACATTGAACCTGGACAAGATTGAAGATCTGATGGCTATGATTAATCATGGGAAATGTGATCAAGGGGATTAAGTGGTTAGCTAATTGTTTATAAATAGGGAATTGTTGATAAACAATGTATGCGGGCAAATGTATGCACAGGGATGCTACATAGTGATTACCGAGCATAGAAGCTTGAAGACCTGTTTGAATAACAGAGTATAGAAGCCCAGCAGATGGACAAGATTAGTTCTATGTCTAGATTGTATTGAGAAAATAAGAATCTGCTTTAGCATTTTAGATGTGAAGTTACAAATAGATTTTTATTACTCTTATTTTGTGAAAGTGACAGAAAATCTCTTAATCGAGTGGACTTAACAGTCTTATTTGTAAAACCCTCTAGCAAGGTGACATTCTGATTGAGTGTATGAAATCCTTTAACAAGGTCACTTCTAACAAAGTGAAGATCCTAACAGATCTGAGGGAAATCCCTTAACCAGGTCACATCTAGCAATGTGTTTGTAATCTTTAACAGGATTTGCTTTTAACCGAGCATACTCTAGAAGAGTATATTTCTTAGTGGGTCTAAAATCCCACAATGGTTTTTCCCTATTTGGGTTTCCACGTTAAATCTGGTGTTATGAGTGATATGATGTTTATATGGTTTTGAGTTTGCATGTTTAGCAGTTTTGGTTATATTACTGAAGTATATGTTACCGAGGTTGAATTTGATGTTTTATGGAAGATTAAGTTTGTATGATTCACACCCCCCCCCCCTCTCATCTTGTTGGCTATTGGATCTGTACTTACATTAAGTATCAAAACTATCAATTTATCTTTTTTGCCAAAAAAATATTATTGAAATTTAGTTTATTTTGATTATAAATTAAAGAACATTTTAAATATAATACATAATTTTTAAATATATATATTTTTAAATCTTGTTCATAGGTTAACTTAAAAGAACTACCTATTACAACAAATAATGAAGTTAAAATTTAAGCACTTATTTTAGAAAATCAAATTAAAGAAGGTAAATAATTTTAAAATGCGTGTTGATTCCAAAAAACATGAGATTATGGGTTGTTTCGAGAAACCCGCCTATAAGAGGCAAAATGATATTAGCCAATCGTTTGCAACAAAAATAATTTTTGTAAATTATAATGTTAACAAATGTGCATCTATACTATAAAATAAATTTTAAAAATTTAAAGAAAGAAAAATAATTGCTTTTCATTGGTCTAAATAATTTTTTTTAATAACTATATAAGCACAACAAATGAATTTTCATTACAATAGTATTGCCTAACGGCAAGTACTAATAAGGATAAGATAAGTTTGGATAATTAATGAATGAAAAGTATAATATTTAAAGTATTGGTTAAAAAAAAATTATAAATCATAGAATCAAAGGATATTATTTAGGAAATAACAAAAAAAATAAAATTGGAATGTCTAAACCTTAAATATTTTCATTAGCGATCTATTGTAACAAATGATCGTCAACCATCAATGGTGATAAAGTGTTTTGGAAACTATGTTTTGAAACCTTGTGCATCTAGCATGAAGAAAAAAACACAAGAATGCGGAAACCCAAATGTGAAAGTCAAGGAGTCGAACCAAGGTAAAACCCATATCACTTTGTTGCTTGTTCACCTAATTAACATTAATACACTGGATAAGCACCCATCAAAAAGCTCTTTCGTCAATGTTGAGTGTCAAGACTTACCTAGTACAATAGCTACTACTAAACGCATTGTGGCAACCCAACAAACCACCCTAGCCATGTCACAAAACTCTAAATTCATGGTTAAATCAAATAGCTACAATGAAGGTAAGGTAATCTCCTTACAACTCCTAGATCAATTAACAAAGTTACTTAAAGTGTAAACGTAATGTCGTAAATTATAACCCATTTATAATTTCACGATCCTTTTTTGGGCCCTTGCTTTAATGCGCTCTCTTATAACTCATTCTAAGCCGATTTCTAGCCTTGTCACTACAAAACTATCGACATATGCTTATTTGGTGACCAGATCTTATATCATGCACCTATGCACTCTACAAACACCCTTAGTTTGCCCTTAGGAGGACTATGGTACCTTGCACCATAATCCTACTGGACTAGGGTGCCTAGCATCATAGTCCTTCCAAAAAGGGCCCAAAATCAAATGTGGCAGAGTGTCGATTCCTACCATTTGCGATTTGATCCTGGTAATTTGATATGACCATCAGAAGTCAGCCTAAAGTAGGAAATACCTTGTGAACCCTATATAAAGGCATCATCTCTAATTCATTTGGATCTGAGTAGTCATATAACAAGTTCATTCTATAGTAATTGAGCAAGTACCTTCATATCTGAGCATTATGGAGCAACAAGCTATGACAACCTACATGCAAGTTTGTTTTCATGATTGATTCTTTTATGTCTTGTCATTTCATGTTATTGTGTCAACAATTAAAGGTCTTATTCAAAGAGAATTGCATCACCATCATTATCAAGTCTAAAATAACATCATTTCAATTTAGTATTTCCATAAGGTTTTCAGCCTCTACCCGACTAGGGTAAGCTTTACTTCTCATCCATCATAATTATAATGGAGGTTAATTCCCACCCAAGGTTTGACTTAGCCAAACTCTTATATAGTAGAACATTTTTTCCTCCTTTTTGTGTGCAAGTAAGAGGTTTGATTGTTGAAGGTTGCAGATTTGCAAAGAGAAAACTAAGACACACGATTCTACATTTTGAATGGGTAAAAATCCCTAGTCTATGTTGACTTGCACATGATACTGTTGACTCTAAATTTTACCTTGAAAACAAACAGCCTTATGGGAAAATCAGTGATGGGGGACCAATTGTGCAAGTTTCACTGAATGACCTCCGGATTGAGAAGTCGACTCTTCCTTGGTTTTTTGAGGAAAGGGAAAGAAGGAAACACTTAAGACAGTAAAACTAAACTACCGAGGCGATACGCCATAGCATATTTTAAGAAGAAATAAGCATACAAAAACCCAAATGCATATGATTTTTGAGCCCATTCAACCATCTACAATTCTGATTCAGAAGCACAACCAAGATACAATCAAATTTCCTTGCAACATAAAGAGATATTTATCATGCATTCACTAGATAACAAGTGCAAAACATAGTTTAATCGGCGAAGTCTTATATATATATATATATATATATATATATCTATATATATATATATATATATATATATATATATATATATATATATATATATATATATATATATTCCCAAAGTTATCAGAATTCTAATAAAAAGCACAGATAAGACTATCAAAGCATACTGAGAGAAGCATCACAAAGGCCATAGGCATAGTTTGATTGACCTTCTTCAGAAACAGAGTCACAACTTCAAAGGCTGAAATTACTACTTAGAAACTTAATTGTTTTTTTGAAAATTTCTGAACCCTCACTATAGGGAAAAAACTAAACTAAATAGAGCCTCAGGCTCCCTAACAACTTGGACTCCAACGTCTTTCCATTGTATCTCATGGCATGCCTACATGTCATACCAGACAAATCACTCCTGAAGTTGTTAGTCTCATGATGCTCTGCTCCGCAAACATATGACAAGAGAGTCACGATCAAAAATGGCAGGCGGAGAGACCAAAAAGATGCCGCTACATGAGAACCCACGCCACATGGCAGCTCGACGCTACTGTAAAAACAAAAAGGAAAAGCAAGCAAACATAACCCCCATTGAGCTGACAACTATCTCACTTGATGCATGCAAGAGGGAAAAACAGAAAGAGGTGGGGCCACCAAAAGATAGAAAAATGCCGCTCGCGGACAACCTTGAAATAATGTTAACATTTTTTGACGACTAAAAGGGGAATTCTGCTTGTAGAAAGCTAGAACCTAAAACTCTGGTTCATAGACTAGGCCTCATGTTGAAACAGGGCGGAGCAGGTTGAAAGCCTGCTGCAACAGCAACCATTCATCTTTAGGGGGCAACACCTGCACTTCTAAATTCTGGAAATGTTGATCTAGACAAATAACTTCATCAAAAGGCAAGGGTGTCAGCTCGTCCTAGACTAGTTTTAGGAGAGCAGAGAGTTGGGCTAGAGGGTTTAAAAGGTGTTTGACCTCATTCATTGAAATAGGATTGCCCGAGCATTGCAGGAAAGTTTTATCTTGTTGTAAATGCTCAACCTGGCTCAATATTTGCTCAATCCCTAGCATAGTACCATCTGTGAGAAAAGGAGAAGGCAGGCCCAATGAAACAAACCTCTTTATACGCTGCTTGATGTCCATAACCGAAAACTGTAGAGGCACAAGAGCTGTCGAAGCCTGCATGATTTCTCTATGCTGGTTGATGAAAACATTCATTCTTCTAATCGATTACCGACGGTCCTCAATCCCTTTTCCCCTTTAATTCCTCCTCTTGAGTAGAGTACAACAAATGGATAAGATCCTGGGCCACTGGGAGTTTAGGACCAATGACAAGCATAGAACTATTGATGAGGGCATTGGCCTCGGCACGGAGGGATTGTGCATCATTGAGGAATCTTAGCACAGATTGTAGCGAAGGGCAGTACTGCTTTACCTTTTCACAATGAGAAACATATAAATCCATTAAAATAGGAGAAAAGTCTTGAGAAATCTCCACCGAGGGAGGAATGTTTAGCAATCGTGAGACCTCCTCATTCTTAGTCGTTAATTCACTTTGCAGCTCTTTGCACCTATTTTGTTTGACGAGCACCTGGCTCTCTAGCGCGAGAATCTTTGCATCACCATCCTATGTCGCTTGTTGGAGTTGCGCAACACCATCCTATTCTTGACGCAATAGAAACTCCATATCTTGCAATTTCTTCAAGAATAGCTCTAGGTTAGCTCCTTTTTCGTGCAACTCTACTTCAAACTTTGATTTGCCTTCTAAGAGCATAACCTAGGCGTCGCTCAATTGTCAAGCATATTCCTCTTTTAGGCGAATCTCCTAACGCAGCTGTGCCTATATTTGCGTGGCATCTCTAGAAACTACTTTCAGCTACTGAATCTCTTGATCTCTTTCCTGCAATTCTTTCAAGGCCACATTTCTGGTTGCTTCCTGACCTTTCAGCTACGAATTCACATTATTGAGGGCAGACTGCAACTTCCTTTTTTGGTGTTGGCCTGTGTTAGCAATCCCTGCAAACAATTGATCTCAACACTTCGAGCTTTGTCTTCTCTTCTCTGTTGGGTTAGAGTTCTTGGAGTTTAGCATTTTTTGCTTGGGCTTTCTCCAAGAGATGACTCTTTTTGATGAAATCTAAAGAGACGGCTTTTGATGTCTCTTCCATCATTTCGACTTTATCAGACGTCGTAGCATTCAAAAGGTTAACACCGATAGTGTGCAAATCATAATCATCGGACCTCATTTTAGACTCTGGTTTGTTGACCTTGGGGAACCTAGTTGCAAAGAATAGACTATCGTTTTGCTCACTAAAATGAGTTTGCAGGTGCGGGCGGGCTGGCCTAGCACCTTCTTTTTCTTTTCTTTTAATCATTTTGCCAACACGGGTGGTCTTGGAATAAGTAACTTGTTGTTGGTAGGCATCTGAGTTGGCAATAGCTTGACCTGCAAATGCAGCACCAGTGGGAATTACAAAGGGAAATTGAGAAATGGGGCCACCAAAAGCAGTCTGGATAGGGCGCAACAACATCATGGGAGAAAATAATGGGACGAAGGGAGAGGCTCCTGGGAAAAAAGGATCAACAAACGTTGTTCCAACATTTGGGGGAGGAGTGGACTCTCCAAAACCAAGCCTGCGTGAGACGGTGACTGCTTCAGGCATCTGGGCAAAAAAGTTGCGGGTACAAAGATTGGGGCTTGAAGTGGGGCAGAAACCTGCGGGAGTGTATCATAGGGACCAACTAGGGTTCCGGCTAGTGCTAGTGTAAGGGCAGTGGGAATCTAAGCAGCATTTCTGTGACGTGGGCAGCAGAAGAAATATCAGCTTGAGAAGAGGAAAACGGTGAAGAAGAGCGTACCTAGACTGCGCAGATCGTCGACCTTGGAGGGTCTGAGGGCTTGTTTGGGACTTGACAGGATGAACCCTTCATTCTGAAACCCAAATACTACTTTTTGCTGGGAGGGTCCTAAAAATTCTTCTTAGCTTGTCTTTTAACCATTTGGGAGCGAGGCCTATGAGTAGAAATGCCGAGAGGGAGGAGAGTATTAGGCTCACTGTCCTTCTCTTCAATACTTATAATCTCAACATCTCATTGTTGGGCGACCTTAGGAGATGAATACCCACGGGCGAGCTATCGCCTGCCCCCTCATTAGATTCGTTGCGTTAGCGCCATTCAAAATCAAAACGCTCATCCAAAGGAGCATTTCCAATGTTTGCTCTGGGCTAATTTACTTCCTGCCAGTAGATCCAGAAATCCTTTCGTTTTCTCCATGGCCAAGCGTTTGCTGCCATGGTCTTGCGCATAGCCCGAGGAATGGGCTTTGCAGGCTTGTATCTTTGTAAAACAGAGTAAAAACTCAACCAAGGAGGGCGCTCGAGCATGGGAAAATCATTGAGATCCACACACAAGCTTGGATCGTCCGCCTGTGGATTAGCGCATTCTTTCATTACACTTTGTGACTCATGTTTAACTGCATTCTTCCTATGAGACAGGCACCCATCTGGGTCATAACTTCAAAAGTCATCAATCACCGACAACCCAAGCTGCACCAACTTTGATGTTAGGATGTTATCCGTGATACCCTGTCGAACCAGGGTGATGGGACTGATAGCCTTGTTGTCTTCGGTGATTGAGGTGTCGTGTTTTTCGGACCCTATAGCTTTCTCCACCCTTACCAGCTGGCGAGCAATCTCAAGAGCAAGAGTCCTCTCTGTGACATATGTAGGTAGACGAAAAGGTTCCTCAGAGAAACCATGGACTCGGACAAAAGAGAAATCATTGGCTATGAACCAACCACAGGGGTCATTCGTTGCTCATCCAGTTCATTTGGACCTGTGAAAAATGGGAGAGTGGCTCATTGGGAATGGCACCAAAATCCTTTAAGGCGAGAGTTAGGAAACAACCAAAAAATTGATAAGCATCATAAGAGGTCAAAATAACGGGTGTGCAAACTGAAACTGGCGTTCTATTTCCTGCTTCATCACTGTTGGCCAGTTTCATAAACTGGCTAAAGAAGGCTTCCTTCTGATGTAGGAGCAGGTGAACCAAGACTAAGGAGAACTTAAAACGTCGAAGCTAGTGGAACTCAAATAATTGCTTCACCATTTTGCTGGCTATTAAGATAGAGAAGTCAAAGTGGAAAGTTTCTTTTTGTTTTCTGCATTTAAACAGAAAACCCATCATTGCAGCCATAATCTCTCGGTCATTTTCATGACCGCACAACCAGGCGAGAATGGACGAAAATATCTTTAAGGTCTTCATGTCTTACGTCACTATAAGACACTAGTAGCTTTGGGGGGCCTACTGACTGGCTCCGATTCAGGGCGTTGTTACAGAAAGAAATTACATCTCTTCTTGAGTTCCAGTATTCCTCCATGATAGCGTTTGAGAAGACTTCTGTCACTTTGAAAATAGGACAACACATCATGTCCCTGATGGTGTCTGGTGATACGACCACCCTCAAAGAAAAGCCACTAGTAGAATAGGAAATGGGGTCGAAACCACTGGCAATCGCCACCACAAGCTCTAGGCAGTGCGAGACCATCAAGACTATGAATTGAGGAGATCCACTTTACCAGAAATGGGCTGCTATGAAAAATGGATCTGCTCTATGGTGAATCATCTTGTTGTATGAAGCCTCCCTTAGGTTCTTAGGCTGCTTGCGGAGCTCTGGTTCCATGACATCTTCGAATGGATCTATTACTGCTACGGTGTTGCGGGTAACTGTCTTTGATTTGGCTTTGGTCCTTGGATATTCTGACTTGGGCGGAAAAGCATGAGAGGCGTATGAGAGTTCGCTAAAGACATTGACCCATAATGCTCCTTGAGCAGGGGCCGAAGAGGTAGCTTCAGCTTCCATCTCTTACTTGTGAAAATCTATTTTTTGAATTCTCTACCTAGCTCTAACTGAAGGATGAGTCGATAGAATGAAAGTAAATCTGGCGGACCTTTCTCTTTAATGAATGGCATGCCTAGATCGCTGCGAAAGAAAAGTACTTAGGAATGGACGCCCACTTCGCACGTATGCCAGCTCATTTAGGGTTAAGAATACCTATGAGGAGGATTGGCGTCGTCATTTGCAATTACCAAGAGAATGCTTGCATTGTCCGCTGTTAGTCGAAGCCACTTGAGACGATTTGCTTGTAGGAAGGACTTCTCCATTAATTAGGAAAATCTCGCGACAATTGGGCTGGCACAAGGTGAGGCAGTCTTGTGGGGATTTTGCTTTAAAAGTGATGTACCTTTAACAAAATGTGTGGCACTCAGGTATATGTCCATTTCAATCAAGGTATCAGCCTGGTAGCTTGCCATTTATGAATACCTATCAGTAGGTACCCTTTTACTTGTGCCAATTTATGCAAAAAGGTTGGTGCATTGGAGATCAGGAGTATTGGCATTGTCATTATTCATCACCTGGAGTTGATAATTTTTTATAAATATGTATCTTCGGACATTCCTATTTATATCACCAACTTCAATAATGGGGCTTCTCAGAGATGGATACTCATGTTCGACTCGTCAGCAATAAGACGCGGGTTGCTTTTATTGGCAACATTTTCAATTAGAGGTTGCGGAGGATGACGAAGAGGAAGAATCCTTTGATCATCCCCACCATCAAATGGGTCCTTGGCAAGGATTTCATAGATAATGTGGACCGCTACCGAGTAAACTTGGACATTTGCTCGCGTTTTGTGGCTTCTCTGCTTGATGTTGAGATTGGTGGATACGAGACCTCGGAGCTTACAAGAGCTCTCTTCTCGGGAGATTATCTCAGAGGTTTGGAGGAGGTTGTAGCCTACTACACTCCTTTTCAATGTTTACCTCTAGCATTAGACCTACAAAGGTTCCTCACATCTAGGGAAGAGGTCCCCTAGCATCCACTCATCGACGGACTACGGACCATGTCACTATCTTCTCATCGCTTACGGACGGAGCTCACTGCTGAGTTCCTCCTCTACATCTACCTAATCATACCTGTTCCACTTGGGACTAAATGGTATACTGACTTCAGGGATTATATAGTCTCATGGGTTCTAACGCCAAACATTCTTCTTGACTTGGTCCTCATGATCACGGCTGAAGAATCTAGCATTGCTTCGGACTAGGAGTGGTCGGGAGGGGATGATACAGAGGATGATACTGAAGACTCTGACTTCCTCATGGGGGAGCAAGAAGACGACGATGATTCTGCCACGACATAGCCTCCATTCTTCTTATTTTTCTTCTTGCTTAGAAATAGCCTCAACTTCTAACTGTTTGGATTTTGACAAATGTGGTCGGAAGCCTTTCTCTATACTTTGTAAATCTCCGCAGACAAATTCAAAATATGATAATCTTTCCTTTTCCTTAATAATGGCATATTTGAGCATCTCTTTCTTTTCCTTAATAATGGCATATTTGAGCTGGCAACTTACCCGAAGAGAAAGCAATAAAATAAAATAAAAGCACACACAAGAGCACTAATTACATTATGTACATCAGAGGTGCTAAGCTAACGAAAAGGCTTTAAGTGGAACACATTAACCGGGATCGCAAGAAGATCTCCCTACATATCTTCAAGATTGAAAGCATTATAGCCTTTGCAACTCTCTATATGGAAAGGGCCCTCCCATAGCCTGTCAAATTTAGCATGCTGGCTGGGTTTGGCAGCCCTTTCATTGAACTTTAGAACCAGGTCACCCTGTTGAAATTGTGGGGCAAAACTTTTTTTGTTGTCAAACCACCTTTTTATAGTTTGCTGACGTGTTTGGAGAGAGGCGAATGCAGCTTCCCTTGCTTCCTCCAGTTCCATAATTTCAGCCAACCTCACGTCCATGGGGTCATTCTTCGCTATCTCAAAAGACTTAAGCAGTTGCAAGGTTGGGATCTTCAGGGATATGGGGAACAATGTGTCCTTTTCGTAAACTAGTTTATACAGGGAGGTTTTTAAAATCTTCTTTGGTGTTATCTGATCTGCCCATAGCATGCTCCTCAAATGGTGATGCCAATCCCTTTTGTGTTTTGAGCCTATCCGCTTGATGAGTCTGATAAGATTCTTGTTGGTAGACTCTGCGAGTCTGTTTCCTTGTGGATAATAGTTTGAGGAGGTCTTTAGATAAATACCTTTGATCATGGTGAACTGGGTGAGTTGTGAGCCCACAAACGCACGCGCTTTATCTGAAATTATGGTCTTTGGGGGACCATAACGACATACTAGATCTCCCAGGAAAGCTAAGATTTCAGACTCAAATGAATTTTTTAAAGGGACGGCCTCAGACCATCGGGTGAAATAATTAGTAGCAGTCAAGATCCACTTGTGTCCAGCCAAGCTTGGGGGATTGATCATCCCTATGAAGTCGAGTCCCCATTGTACAAAAGGTTCCTCCACCTTTATGGGTTGAAGTGGCATCGCTGCCTTCCTGCATCTGCCAGTATAATACTGGCATTCCTTACACGTTATCACCATGGCGTGAGCCTCTTTAAACATAGATGGCTAGAAATATTCGACACGTGTGATTTTGATAATGGTAGTCGGCACCGAGAAGTGACCTCCTGATGAATCGTGATGAAATTCATCTAAAATTTTGTCAGCTTGGCTTCAATTCACACATGACTCCATCAAAATTCCTTTTAAAAAGGATATCAGCTATCAATCGAAAACCGATATTCTGTAACAGAACCTCCTTTTTTTGGGGGGGAGACCCTTAGGAAAAATTATTGTCTTCATGAAATGTCTCTGCTCCTCTAACCAGCATGCCTCCCTTGGCTCTGAAACGACCATGACAGATTCGTTTGTGGCTATCTCGGGATCCTGGGGATCGAGATCCTGGGCTAAGTACTCACACAAACCTCTTTCACGCACTGTCTTGGTAGGCCTGATGTCAATGTTATACTCCAAGATTTTGGTGATCCAATTCACTCTCTTCTCAGTGATGTCGCCCTCCATGATATACTCTCTGACTAAAGGGTGAGCGACATACAATGTGGTCTTGTTGCAGGCAATGAAATGCCTAAATTTCTTGAGGCCCTTGACTACAGCCAGAGCTTGTTTTTCGATGAAGTTGTACTTTGTCTCATATTCTTTAAGAGTCTTGGAGTGGAAGGCTATAGGGTGCTCTCCCCCTGTCCCTACCTCTTTCTGGGTTAGGACCACAACAATGTTGTATGGGCTAGAGAAAACATACCTAATGAAGTCTTTAGCCATATCGGGGTTGGATAGTACAGGAGCTGAGCAAATAGCTTCTTTAATTTTCTCGAAGGCGTCTTTTCCATCAAAAGTCCATTTGAAATGTATGTCTTTCTTAAGCATCAGGGTGATGGGCCTCACCATTCCTGTGAAATCTGGAACAAAGCGGCTGACAAAGTTAACCTTGCCTAGGAAAGACTATACTACCTTCTTATTTACAGGAAGGGGAAGTTGTTTTATCACCTTGACCCGATCAGGATCGATGGAGACTTCTTCCTTGGATACAACATGCCCTAGCAATTTGCCTTGTGGGACACCAAAAATACATCTCTTCGGGTTTAAAGAGATTCCAAACTCTAAACACTTTTGGAAAAGCAGCTCTAAATGATCAAAATGGTCTTCTTTGCGCTTTGAAAACACAGTGAGGTCATCCTGATAGATAAGGATGATTTTGTTAATGAGTTCCTTAAAAGCTAGGTCCACTGCCCTTTGAAAAGTTGCATTGACATTCGACAATCCGAATGACATCTTTTGATAGGTGAATGTTCCCCATTTGGTTGTAAAGGTCTTCTTATGTTGGTCTTCCCCTTTTACTAGAACTTGATTGTAACCCGAGAAACCATCCAACATCGGGAACATTTCTAATCCTACCACTGTGCTTAACAACTGTTCCATTTATGGCAAAGAGTAGTGATCTTTTAAAGATGTTTGGTTTAAGTCCCTAAAATCCATGCATAGCCGGATATCTCCATTCTTTTTCCTCGCGGGGACTAGATTGGATACCCACATCCTATGTTTGATGGGATATACGATTCTTGATTCTATCAGCTTCCTTAGCTCTTATGCCATGAGTGCCTAAACTTTCGGATTAACATGCCTCTTCTTCTGCCGAACTGGTTTGGCTCCTTCTATGAGTTCCATAGTATGTTGAATGATATCAAGATTTTATCCCTTCAAATCATCATAAGACCATGCTAGCACGCCCACATATTTATCACAATATTGAGCCAACTTCTTTCGGTCTTGGGTGGAAATCTCATTTCCGACTTTGAGTACCTTACCAGGACTTACCGACATGTCGGTATAGTCTCCTTTGTCAGTCATAAGATTTCGCTTATCACTTTTGGCATCGTCATGGTCGAAAAGGTTTTCTAAGGTGATTAACCCATTGGGGAGCTTATTTGACCTCAACTATATGATTTGATCTACGTAAGTTTCTTTAACCTTAGGCTGTAACTATTGGCATTATGTGAACTGGTATAAGGACATAATGATATTGTATGTTGTCATTGATGTCAATATGTGATATGAAGTGAACCGGCATATGTGATATGTGAGAAGAGAGAATCGACATATGTGTGAACCAGTATATATGCCAAAGTGAAGCAGTGTATTTGCTCAAGGTGAATCGGCATGTAGTTATGGGAACCGGCACATGGAAGCATTGTATGGCTATCGGTTGGTAGGTAGTTTCCACTTCAGGATTTCCAATTGGAGTACCTCAAGCCTATGTGACTCAATCGGTGATCTTTGTGTGATGAGTTAGCAGTATAACGGAGAACAGATCATGTTGCCACATAAGCCCTGTGCACGTGAAGGATCTTGCATGAAGAAGACTATTCCTATCTACCTTGGGAATGTGCAAAGTTTGTCAAACGGTGATAACGCGTGATGGGTTATCAGTCGCCATGAAATCGGTGGATAATGAATGATGGAGAATGTCTTGAGATTGATTCAAGATTGTTGCATTTAATGTAGTATGATTCAACGGTCAGGATTGAACTGCTTGAATTGCTTAACCTAACAGGTTTAGGGTTTAGGGTTTTTGCTACCGACCTGTCTATTTCCTATAAGGTCGATGTTGTGTTTCTTTTTAAGGTTGTTGGCAAAATTTGTGTGTGTGTATCCAAGGGAAGTGATACATGATTCTTGCCAGACCAAAGGAGAAAAGAGATACCTGCAAAGTGAATGTGCAGAAGGTGAAGAGGAACCAAAACGGATCTGCATTAGCATTGAGTGTTGTTACCAGATCATTGTAATTCATGTTGATCTTTAACCACTTCAACAGTTGTGAAATCCCTTAACAGGGTAGCCTTAACCAGCTTGATACAAATCCCTTAATAGGGTAGCTTTAACCGGCTTGATTCAAATCCCTTAAAAGGGTAGCTCGAAATTATTGAGTTTTGGGAAGCTATAGAGCTTTGGAGATCCTTTAGCTATTGAGTTCTTGAAATCCTCTAACAAGGTAACCCTAACCGGGTTTAACCTTTAACTGGGTGTTGTAGCCATCCTTTAACCAGGTGATCCCTAACAGGATCGGTTCCTAGCAGAACCTATTGTAATGTCTTTAACCGGACAAGGCTCCTAACAGAGCAAACTTCTAAAGAGTTCAAAAGCAGCTTGTGGGTATTCATCCCCACCGTGGTTTTTCCCAGTTGGGTTTCCACATGAAAAATACGTGTGTCATGTGATGCTTTTATCTTGTGATGCTTTGTTATTACCTGTTGAGCATATGATGGTTCTATGTTTTATGCCTGTCTATAAAACATATTGAAGTAACTATTGTGAAGATCTGATGATAGTTTACCTGTTCATGCAAGAGGGTGTAATGGTACTATAGTATTGAGCTAAGAGGAAAGCTTAGTGAGTGACAGGTTTATGATTGTTTTAGTTATTATGGGTCTTACTGGCTGCACACTGTTTTAACCAGTATCACTGCTTGCCAGTCATTTGGAGTATTTGATGTCAAACCGGTTTTGGACTGTATTTTTGTTTGTATTGATTCACCCCCCTCTCAGTACTAGTTTGGTACTATTCGTTCATCATTGAGTTATCAATTGGTATCATAGCACTCTAGGTCCTCTATGTTGTAAGCTTAACTGCTTGAGGTAAAGATCCCAGTCAAATGATGAAGAGGGAAGGTCCAAAGTTTAACAGGGAAAATTTTGGTATATGGAAAGATAGGATGAAGATATTCATCAGAAGCATGGGTGCTCAACACTGGAGTTATGTTGAGAATGTCTATGTTGTCCCTATCGGTACTCTCACCGATGACCGAAAGCGAGAGATACAAGAAAATGGGCAAGTCATGGAAGCCCTCATTAGTAGTCTATCTGACATTGAGTTTATTGATGTTTAGAACAATGTAAATCCCAAAGAGGTATGGGATGCTCTTGAAAATATCTATGGTGGTGATGAACATGTAAAACAGGCTAAGGAAGAAAGCTTGAGAGGGAAGTTTGAAGATATGCAGATGGTTGAAGGTGAGACCATTCAGCAGTATGGAATAAGAATAAAAATGGTTGTTGGAGAAATCAAGAGTGCATGTGGTAAAATAGAAGATTCCACTGTGGTAAGCAAAGTCTTGCGATCCCTGTTGCTGGTCTATGCAATAAGGGTTGCTGCTATTCAGGAGCTGAGATCAATAGACAAGACTAAGGTATCCTTGGATTCCATCATAGCCAAGCTGATAGCCTATGAGCTAAATAGTTTTGATGGCAGTGTTCAAAAGACTGAATCAGCATTTAAAGCCTTTGCTTTACCATCCAGAAAAGGAAAAGAAGCTAGCACTAGTGGTGAACCTAGTTAGAGCAAAGAAATGAATGATGAGGAGATTCTGATGGCATTTGAAGCTCTCCTTGCCAGGAAGCTTCCTAAAGGAACCGGTAAATACAAAGGTAAGCTACCTTTGAAATGCTTTTCTTGTAATCGGATAGGACATATTGCTATAAACTATCCTAATGGCGATAACAAGGACAAACCAGAAAGGTTCAGGAAATTCAAAGGAGGAAACCGAAGAAACTGTTTTGTGGCAGTTGATGAAGGTGTCATAGATGAGGAATCAGAAGATGAAGAGAATGAAGACATTGTGTTTGTTGTTGTAAAGGAAGATGTGGTAGACAAGAAGGCTCTTGTCTCTCGATTTGATAATTCCAATGAGTGGATCATTGACAGTGGCTATTCTCACCATATGACAGGTGACCGGAGCAAGTTTCTATCCTTGGAGGAGTATGATGGTGGTGTGGTTCGCTTTGGCAATGATGTACCATGCATGGTCAAAGGCAAAGGGTCCATATCTCTGAATGGAAAGAGCAGTGCTAACAATGTGTACTGGGTTGATGGTCTCAGACACAACCTTCTGAGTGTTGCCCAACTAAATGACAATGGCCTCACTTAGGAATTCAAGAATGGAGTTTGCAGAATCAAAGGAAAAGATGGTGAATTGGTGGCCACTGGCATGCAGACCAAAGGTAACCTATTTCATCTGAATGAAAATATAAGTACATGTCTTATGACTAAGCTTGATGATAGCTGGATATGGCATAGGAGACTCTACCATGTAAACTTTGATAACATTGTGAAGGCTAGTAAGATCAAGGCAGTTAGAGGGTTATCGGTGCTAAGCAAACTGGATAATACCTTGTGCAGAGAGTGTCAATTGGAGAAAATGTCTTCCTCAACCTTTAAAGGTAAATCTTTCACTGTTGACAACTTGCTTGATCTTGTGCATACTGATTTGTGTGGTCCTATGGAAACTAGAAGTGTGTAGGGTGATAGGTACTTCATGATTCTCACTGATGACTGCTCAAGAATGATGTGGGTCACATTCTTGAAAGACAAGTCTGAAGCTTTTATGAAATTCAAAGCTTTCAGAGCATTAGTGGAGAAGGAAAGTTGTAAAAGGATCAAGCGTCTCGGAACTGATCAAGGAGGGGAATTCACTTCTGGTGAATTCAACAAGTATTGTCAAGAATTTGGCATCAAAAGGCAACTGTCTACCCCCCCGGACTCCATAGCAGAATGGCCTAGCAGAGAGAAATAACTGGACTGTGGTTGAAGCAACTAGAACCATGTTGATTCAAGGAAAGGTAGCTCATACCTTTTGGAGAGAAGCGGTGAGCACTGCAGTTTACACTATGAACCGGGTACTCATCAAGAAAGGTAAGGACAAAACTCCTTATGAGTATTGGACCGGTAAGACACCTATGGTTAGCTACTTTAGGGTATTTGGTAGCAAATGTTACATCAAGAGGAGAGAACATCAGGGCAAATTTGAAGCTAAATGTGATGAGGGAATATTCCTAGGATATTCCACCAAGAGTAAAGCTCTCAAGTGTTACAACAATAGGACTCAGAGAATTATGGAAAGTGTTAATGTAAGAGTTGATGAATCCTCTGAGAAAACTGAGGAAACTGGCAGTGAGAAAGCTGTAAATGAATCTATTGCAACCTTCTGGGAACCGGTTGTCAGTCAACCAAGTACCAGTAATAGTTTTCCTGAACCGGTGAATGTTGATACTAATGAAGATGAGGATGAAGAGGAAAAGCAAGAAGAACCAGTCAAGACCATTCCTTGGTATGTCAAGCTGAATCATGATCCTAAGCAGATCATAGGAGATAAGGATGCAGGAATCCTTACAAGAAGAAAGGTTAGAGAAAACTCATGTATGATCTCTGAATTTGAGCCTAAATCATTCAAAGAGGCTCATAAAGATGGAGACTGGATCAAGGCAATGGAGGAGGAACTTGACCAGATAGAGAAAAATGGTACATGGTCCTTGGTACTTAGACCAGAGCATAAAAATGTCATTGGCACCAAATGGGTGTTCAGAAACAAGCTGAATGAGGAAGGCACAATGATTAGGAATAAAGCCAAATTGGTGTGCAAAGGATATGCTCAAGAAGAAGGAGAAGACTATGGAGAAACCTTTGCTCTTGTAGCTAGATTGGAAGGAGTTTGTATGCTTCTTACATATGCAGCTTTTAAAGGGTTCAAAGTATATCAAATGGATGTAAAATCTACATTCCTAAATGGTGTACTTGAAGAGGAGGTGTATATAGAGCAACCAGATGGGTTTTCCCTATCTGAAGACAGTGATATGGTGTGCAGGCTACATAAAGCCTTATATGGTCTAAAGCAAGCACCTAGGGCATGGTATGAGCGCCTACATTCCCATCTTGTGAAGATTGGATTTGATAGAACAAGTGAAGGTAGTAATATCTACTTGAAGTCTGAAGGAGATCAGATCCTGATCTGTGAGGTTTTTGTTGATGACATTATCTTTGGTGGAGATGACAAGATGAGTCATGAGTTTGCTAATGAGATGAAGAAAGAGTTTGAGATGTCACTCATAGGGGAGATTAAGTTCTTCATTGGACTGCAGATCTAGCAGATGAAAGATGGAATCTTTATCACTCAGTCCAAATATGTCAAAGAGGTGTTGAAGACCTTTGGCATGGAAGATAGCAAACCGGTTGGTACACCGATGGTGACCGGTTGCAAATTGACAAAAGAGGATGATTCTGCACTGGTTGATGAGAAGGAATACCGATCAATGATTCGTAAGTTGCATTATGTAGTGCATAGCAGACCGGATATTGCACATGTAGTTGGCATTACTGCAAGGTTCCAAAAAAGTCCAAGAGAATCCCACTTGGTTGCAGTCAAGCGGATTCTTAGGTATCTGAAGGGAACAATTGACTATGGATTGTGGTACCCATACAACAATGATTTCATTCTAAAAGTATTCACAGATGCTAATTGGGCAGGTAATGTGGATGACCGAAAAAGTACAACTGGTGGTGCATTCTTTCTCAGTGGTAGACTAGTCTCATGGATGAGTAAAAAGCAGAGTTGTATCTCTCAGTCTACAGCGAAAGCGGAGTATGTTGTAGCTTTCATGAACTGCACTCAGACAATCTGGATGAAGCATGTTTTAAATGGCTTTAAAATCCCTGTATCTGAACCGGTAAGTATATTCAGTGATAACACAAGTGCTATCAATATCTCAAAGAATCTGGTTTTACATTCTAGAACCAAGCATTTTGAGCTTAAGTATCATTTCTTGAGGGAAAAGGTTCAGAATAAAGAGATTGCACTGGAACATGTTTCCAGTAAGGAGCAGTTAGCAAACATATTCACCAAGCCTCTCCCAAAGACTACATTTGTGCATTTAAGAGGTGAATTGGGGGTACTGCCCCTTCAGGAGGTGAAATAAAAGTATTTGTTCCACATCAGTCAGGTATTGTATAGTCAAATTTTTTGTTGATTGATGTGTTGAAGGATGCTACTCCTCAGGGAGAGCAACGTAATGGAATAGGGATGCTTGTGCCTCCACTTTGGCATTGTTATCAAAGGGGGAGAAGGAGTGAAGCAGAAAAGATATCTGCAGAAAATGGGGGAGAAGATGTGAAGCGGAGAGATATCTTTGTATATTGCCATCAATGCCAAAGGGGGAGATTGTTGGCATTATGTGAACCGATATAAGGACATAATGATATTGTATGTTGTCATTGATGTCAATATGTGATATGAAGTGAACTGGCATATGTGATATGTGAGAAGAGAGAACCGACATATGTGTGAACCGACATCTATGCCAAAGTGAAGCGGTGTATTTGCTCAAGGTGAACCGACATGTAGTTATGGGAACCAGCACATGGAAGCATTGTATGGCTACCGGTTGGTAAGTAGTTTTCACTTTAGGATTTCTGGTTGGAGTACCTCAAGCCTGTGTGACTCAATAGGTGATCTTTGTGTGATGAGTTAGCAGTATAACGGAGAACAGATCATGTTGCCACGTAAGCCCTGTGCGTGTGAAAGATCTTGCATGAAGAAGACTATTCCTATCTACCTTGGGAATGTGCGAAGTTTGTCAAATGGTGATAATGCGTGATGGGTTATCAGTCGCCATGAAATCGGTAGATAATGAATGATGGAGAATGTCTTGAGATTGATTCAAGATTGTTGCATTTAATGTAGTATGATTCAACGGTCAGGATTGAACTGCTTGAATTGCTTAACCTAACAGGTTTAGGGTTTAGGGTTTTTGCTACTGACCTGTCTATTTCCTATAAGGTCGATGTTGTGTTTCTTTCTAAGGTTGTTGGCAAAATTTGTGTGTGTGTATCCAAGGGAAGTGATACGTGATTCTTGCCAGACCAAAGGAGAAAAGAGATACCTGCAAAGTGAATGTGCAGAAGGTGAAGAGGAGCCAAAACGGATCTGCATTAGCATTGAGTGTTGTTACCAGATCATTGTAATTCATGTTGATCTTTAACCACTTCAACAGTTGTGAAATCCCTTAACAGGGTAGCCTTAACCGGCTTGATACAAATCCCTTAATAGGGTAGCTTTAACCGGCTTGATTCAAATCCCTTAAAAGGGTAGCTCGAAGTTATTGAGTTCTGGGAAGCTATAGAGCTTTGGAGATCCTTTAGCTATTGAGTTCTTGAAATCCTCTAACAAGGTAACCCTAACCGGGTTTAACCTTTAACTGGGTGTTGTAGCCATCCTTTAACCAGGTGATCCCTAACAGGATCGGTTCCTAGCGAAACCTATTGTAATGTCTTTAACCGAACAAGGCTCCTAACAAAGCGGACTTCTAAAGAGTTCAAAAGCAGCTTGTGGGTATTCATCCCCATCGTGGTTTTTCCCAGTTGGGTTTCCACATGAAAAATATGTGTGTCATGTGTGATGCTTTTATCTTGTGATGCTTTGTTATTACCTGTTGAGCATATGATGGTTCTATGTTTTATGCCTGTCTATAAAACATATTGAAGTAACTATTGTGAAGATCTGATGATAGTTTACCTGTTCATGCATGAGGGTGTAATGGTACTATAGTATTGAGCTAAGAGGAAAGCTTAGTGAGTGACCGGTTTATGATTATTTTAGTTATTCTGGGTCTTACCAGTTGCACTCTATTTTAACCAGTATCACTACTTGCTAGTCATTTGGAGTATTTGCTATCAAACCAATTTTGGACTGTATTTTTGTTTGTACTAATTCACCCCCCCTCTCAGTACCGGTTTGGTACTATTCATTCATCATTAAGTTATCAGTAACTGGTCTGCAATTTCTCCTGAATTCTGAATGAATGGAACAATATGCTCGTCACTCTCAAAAACCTGTCAGTGAGTATCATTATCAGGGACAGCTGGTCGTACGATGATGCCAATTGCTTAGGGGTTGATTAGAAAATCTACCGTGGGGTCTAAATGCGACCCAATAGTGGTCATTCGGTCAGCGGATGCGTTTGCCTTGCGGGGAATTCTTTGGATGTTGAAAGCATTGAAGCTTTCGGTCAGATCGCAAGCTTTGTGGTGGTAAGACCTCATACAGACATGTTTTGCACTGGAGATTCCCCGAATTTGATGAAAAACAAGTTCTAAGTCACCCAAAACCTTCAATTTCTTTATACCCATCTTTTTCGCCAACATCAGGCCCTGAATTAGTCCTTCGTATTTTGCTTCATTGTTGGAACATGTGAACTGCAAGCAAAAAGACTTTAGAATCTGTTCACCTGAAGGTGAAGTAAAACAAATCCTAGCGCCTGAGCCTACTTTACATCTTGCACCATCAAAATGTAGGGTCCAGAGTTCAGAGGATAGATCTTCTTGGGTAGAGGGATCTTTAACTAGTTTTGGGATAACCCGACCTTCATCAAAAATGTAGTAAGTACCAAGACCAGTGGCATGGTAGTTAGAAAAAGGGTTCAAATCGATGAACTCATTCAGGAGGACTTCTTGCTCAGGTGAAATTTCCCCGGTTACTTCCTCATCTTCTAAAAACTCTACCACTTTTCGTTCATCATTTGATATGGAGGTGTGCATAGGCTCAAAATTGATCAAGGCCTAATCAGCTATATGTTCAGCATGGAGGGGTTATGAGAGAATCTTCATCTTGGCATCGTGTTGGGTACAGAGGATGAGGTGGGACCAATCTAAGGACATATAGCCTCCTATTTTAGCAGTGAAGTCTTGGGAAAGACAGAGCCCAAAGACAGGCGAGATATCGATGACCACTACTTCTTGAGATATCGTACGCTTGGACATGTGAATAACATTAGGGGAAGGCTTTTAATAAGACCTACCGTCTGAACATTGTTCTCGTCAAGTTACATAACTCCCCTATTCAAAGGCTCATACCTGATGTTTAATACCTCGACGATTTGCTTAGGCATGACGGTGGTGCTAGCTCCAGAATCTATCATAGAGTTATGCAATAGTTTATCCCCAACTATAAGGGTGAGGTAGAAAGGATTTGGCTTAGGCTTACCTTTTCTGTGGGCAGCAGGGGGCGAGTCTTCATTTGTCAATACGGTCGAAGAGCATGCTTTGCTGGCCATGAGTCGAAGATCCATTCCATCGGTCCGAAGAGATTGTGGAACTATCATACTTGTATCTTTTCTGCCATGAGATAGGGCTTCTCTTAGTCTGTTCTTTTGCTCTGGAATTCTCAAGAGATCCCACAAAGAGATATGAGTCAGGGCCTTCTTTAATTGTTCCACCACATCTAACCCTTGAGGTGTTAGAATCTTTGGCTCCTTCGACTTATAAGGGATGAAATCTTTTCTCAGATAAGTAGGGTTGACAACTGGTTGTTCAGAGGTTATGTCCATGGCCATTGCTCTCGAACTGCTGGCACTTTCCCTAGTCAAATGCCTTTTAGAGTGGAGGTTGTAATCTGAGTGCACAAGAGGGGCTCCATCTTTAGAGGTGATTGCATGATTGGTCAGCACCACATCCTCATCTTCCATCCATGAAAAAAAGGCATGATCAGGGGCGATCTCTGCTTCTTGTTGCAATGACATTCCTTGTATCTAAGTGACAAAAGTCGCATTATCCATACCCGAAGATATATGTGCGGACTCATCTGGTGTTATGCCTGAATTTCTTTATTCTGCAAATTTCCTCTCGGGCTATTTCTCGAAGTATGAGCATTGTTGCACGGAAAACACCAAGAGTTGGTGTCATTCGCTAGGTTATTTTGGACCACTATGAGTTCCCTACTAGTGGTTGGGTAAACAGCTTGCAATGGATTCGAAACTGGGACTATTTGGCCATTCGGCTGAGGAGGCTTATCAGCTCGGTGATTATTATGTTGGTATGGAGGTCGGTTGCCTTGGAAATTTTGCTGAAAAGGGGGCTTTGCGGGTGAGACCTGGGCTCTTTTTAGGTTGACAATCTCATTTGAGAAGGACCTTAGGAGATTTTTCATATCACTTACTTTAGCAGCCAGAGAGGAGGTTTGGGCAATAGGAAAAGAATACATGGACTGCGGGGAAAATGTACTAGGGGTAGCCTCTTCTAAGACCTGAGTGGATATTTAAGGGAATACTGACATTATGGGATGAAGGGATGACTTCCCAACATCGATAAGCTTATTCTCCGCTTGGACTGCTATGTCAAATGCTCATGGAAGAGTATTGCTTCCTAAAGATTGAATCATCATTGATATATCAGAGTTGAAATCTTTCAAAAAAAATACAAAGGCCATGTCCACCGGAGGGCGGGCCGACAAAGGTATCCTCTGCCAGGTTTGCTAAAACCTCATATTAAAATCAGTTATTGCCTCCCGTAGAGCTCTCTTTATTGTGATTAATTGGTGCATCAAAGATGACCTATCGGCCTTATCCGAGAATCTCTGAAAGAAACGATCTCTCAACTGGTCCCAATCTCCTATGGTGTTGGGGCCTAAGGAATTGAACCAATCCAAAGCTCTGCCTTTGAAAGAGACTAAGAGCAGTCTTAAGGCCACATTCTTCAGAGTAATCCCATGGACATTGCAGATAGTGGCTACATCTTGCAAATGTTCCCCGGGAGTTTTCTGACATTCTCCTGTGAACTTGGGTATGGCTTTGAGCATAGATGCAGGGATGGCTCCCCAAACCATAGGTGGAGTTGGCAGAATGAGAGGGCTACCGTTATCCCAGGTCACAAAATTCTTGGGGGGAACTTGTGCCATTACAGCGTGGATGACTGTGGGAAAACTCTGTGAGGATGAAGCTGCGGCTGAATGAACGGTCACCAAAGGTGGAAAAAGAAGGTGAGGATTGAAAGTTGTCTGACTCCTGGTGATAGGTCTATGACTCATAAACCAGCTCAGAAAATATTTTGAAGTTAAGGTCCCATTGGGTGTGCCAGAAAAAGAACTGTTGACTCTAAATTTTACCTTGGAAACAAACAACCTTATGGGAAATTCAGTGATGGGGGACCAATTGGGCAGGTTTCATTGAATGACCTCCGGATTGAGAAGTCAGCTCTTCCTTGGTTTTTTGAGGAAAGGCAAAGAAGGAAACACTTAAGATAGTAAAACTAAACTACCGAGGCGATACGCCAGAGCATATTTTAAGAAGAAATAAGCATTCCAAAACCCAAATGCATATGATTTTTGAGCCCATTCAACCATCTACAATTCTGATTCAGAAGCACAACCAAGATACAATCAAATTTCCTTGCAACATAAAGAGATATTTATCATGCATTCACTAGATAACAAGTGCAAAACATAGTTTAATCGGCGGAGTCTTAGATATATATATTCCCAAAGTTATCAGAATTCTAATAAAAAGCACAAACAAGACTATCAAAGCATACTGAGAGAAGCATCACAAAGGCCATAGGCATAGTTTGATTGACCTTCTTCAGAAACACAGTCACAACTTCAAAGGCTGAAATTACTACTTAGAAACTTAATTGTTTTTTTGAAAATTTATGAACCCCCACTACAGGGAAAAAACTAAACTAAATAGAGCCTCAGGCTCCCTAACAACTTGGACTCCAATGTCTTTCCATTGAATGTCGTGGCATGCCTGCATGTCATACCAGACAAACCACTCTTGAAGTTGTTAGTCCCATGATGCTCTGCTCCACAAACATATGACAAGAGAGTCACGATAAAAAATGGCAGGTGGAGAGACCGAAAAGATGCCGCCACATGAGAACCCATGCCACATGGCAGCTCGATGCTACTACAAAAACAAAAAGGAAAAGCAAGCAAACATAACCCCCACTAAGCTGACAACTGTCTCACCTGATGCATGCAAGAGGGAAAAACAAAAAAAGGTGGGGCCACTAAAAGATAGAAAAATGCCGCTCGCGGACAACCTTGAAATAATGTTAATAGATACCAACACTTTTTGGTTAAATTTTGGGGAGAATGATCTACAAAGCATCTTGATCTATAATTTGAAGTGAGGTCTAGAGTGCCTAGCATACTTGATTGGCACTTTCAGCTATTGATTTCAATGGTGGGTTTTTATTTGTATCTTAATTTCATTTTTGTACTTTTGTATAAGACTTTTTGATCCATTTTTTTTAAATCTTGTCAATTTTACATAATTTCTTATCCTAGTCAAACACAACAAAAGATGAAATAATCAGATATAGCATCAAACTCTCCTTTAGGGCGAAAGTTGAATCTTATTGGTTATCTCCTCTGATGAAAATGTGGAAATAGTGATGTAGTGTCATAAATTGTAACCCTTACAATTTCACGCTCCTTTTTGGGCCCTTGCCTTCATGTGTTCTTTCATAGCTCATTTCAAGTCTATTTTGGCCTTGTCACTACCTAATTGTCACAATATGTTAATCTCATGACCAAATCATATGTCTTGGACTTATGCACTCGACGTCAACCTCTATTTCACACCTTTTATGGGTGGACTATGGCACTAGGCACCATAGTCCTAGTGAACTAGGGCACTAGGTGCCATAGTTCTAATGGACTAGAATGTTAAGTGTCATAGTCCCCCAAAAACAAGCCTGAATTCAACCATGTCAATGTGTCGATTATCACTACTTGTTATTTGATCTTGATATTTGAAAATGACTCTTAGAAATTGGCCTAATTTATGAAATATCCTAAGATTCCTATATAAGAGCATATTTCCTAATTCATTTTCATCTAAGCACCTAAGCATATTCAAGCACATCCTAGAGAAAGCATTGTGAGCATGTTTCTTTATAATTGAACATTATAAAGCAACAAGTTACAAATATCTTCATACAATCGTGTTTTTATAACTGATTGTATCTTGTCACATCATGTTATTTTATCCACCCTTGAGGGTCTTATCCAAAAAGCATTGTATCACCACCAATATCAAGATTGAGGTATAATTTTCTCAATTCAACATTTTACCTCAAATTTAGCCTCTGACCTACCAAGGGTGGGCTCTCTTTTCTAACCATCATTACAATAGAGGAGGTTAATTCTTACCTAGGGTTTGACATAGGAAATCCCCTATACAACCCAACACTTTTCCTCTCTTTTCTATGTGTCGATGACAGTATTGGAGTTGAGAAATACAACACCACAGGAGCCTGAAGATCTTCTGCAAGCTGAAAAACCTGTTACAAGGAGAAGCAAAGAAGTAATAATCCGAAGAACACACAAAACACAGGAAAAATATTCTCAAAAGATGAGAGCTCCAATTCACCAAAAATGTATTGTGAATAATAATACAATGAAAAAAAAAAAAACTCTAATAGGTCAATAAACCCCAAAAAGGGAAAACCCTAGGCTTGCACTTAATAATTAATAAAATAATTAATTAATATGCACCTAATGTTAGCTTAAGTGTAAAAAGATAATAGGGAACTTAAAGAATTAAACAAATATTGTTTAATTAATCAAGTAAAGACCAAATTACTCTAACACTCCCCCTTAAGCTAGACTTAGGGAGAAGCTAAAACCTAGAACAACTACTGAAATCATGAAAGATGGATCCCGACAACAAGGCCTGATGAGGTACCCAAATACAATGAAATCTCTATGAAACAGAGACAAAGGAGAAAACCCAGTGGGAAAAAACTCCTCTCCAAAAAGAGATAAAAGAACATGCTAAAAGAAGAAGAAGGAAGGAAGGCTTCATAAAGACCCCCCAAGGACAACTTCCTTCACCCCAAGCATAGAGTGCAACTGAAGATAGCGAGGCGATGCAAAAAGTTTCATGAAGATGTTTGCAACCTGCTCGGAAGTGGGAATGTACTCCAGAATGAGAACACCATCCTGAATCAATTGGTGGATGAAATGCATGTGAAGCTCAATGTGCTTCATCCGTTGATGCTCTACCGGATTGCGGAAAATATGAATAGCACTCTGATTGTCACACCAAATAATAGTGGGACTATCAGGAGGAAAACCAAACTTAGTCATCAACTGTCGAAGCCATAAGATCTCCTGACTAGCTAGCACAACAACTCGATACTCAGCCTCTATAGATGATAATGCATGAGCAGTCTACTTCTTGCAAGACCATATGATAGGTCTAGAGCCAAGACAGAAAACAAAGCCAGAAGTAGACTTCCGATTAGTGACATCACCAGCCCAATCTGAGTTAGTGTAGCCAACAATGTGAGGTTCCCATGATGTGTAGTGAATGCCATGAGAACTAGTGCACCGAATGTACCTCAAAATACATTTGGCAGCTTTCCAATGACTCTCATGAGGATCATGGGATAATCTAGAGACAAGGCCAACTGCAAAGGAAATATCAGGATGAGTGTGAGTCAGGTACAACAAACTGCCAACCAACTGCCTGCAAAGTGTAGAATCTACTGAAGGAGTGGGGCAAGTGGTGATCAAAACAACCCCTGACTGAAATGGAGTGGGAGCAGGCTTGCAATCAAGCATGTCGAAGAACTGAAGCATGTCAAGAGCATACTTCTGCTGGTAAAGGTAGATCCCATCAGAAGACTGAATCTCCTGAAGACTAAGGAAATAGTGCAAAAGACCAAGATCTATCATCTCAAACTGATCCATCAAGGCACGCTGAATATGCTGAATCATAGAGGATGAGCCACCTATGATGAGGAGATCATCAACATACAACACAAGAATCAGGATGTCACCCTCAAGAAGCTAAATGTACACTGTGTGATCAGAATGACTGTGGGAGAACCCAATAGGAGAGCAAGAAAGAATCTATCTTCTCATACCAAGCCCGAGGGGCCTGTTTGAGACTATACAATGAACACCGAATTCTACAAACCAAAGAACTATCCTGCACAAATCCCTGAGGCTGCTCCATGTAGATTTCCTCCTGTAGATCCCCATGCAAGAAGACACTTTTCACATCCATCTGAAAAACATGCCAACTCTGAGAAGCTACAAGAGATAGTACAAAGTGAATGTAGTTCATCTTGGCGACAGGGGCAAATGTCTCAGAGTAATCAATACCCTCAACTTGTGAAAACCCCTTCACAACAAGACGTGCTTTGTACTTATCAATGGAACCATTAGCAACATACTTAGTGCGATACAACTAGCGACACCTAACCATCTTTCTACCCTTAGGAAGAGGACAGAGATCCCAAGTATGACTCCTCATCAAAGAAGAATACTCCTCCTCCATAGCACAATCCCACTCAAGGTGACCTGTCACCTCTGAAAACTAATGAGGATCATCTAAAATAACATGACTCAAAAGACTAGAACCCATAGTATGAGAACAGGTGCGACGAGTATCCAAAGGATCACCGACCATAGGACCTGCCGCCTCAATAGTAAGGCGAGCCCACTTGGGCATATGAGGTGGAGCAGGTGGAGGTAGGGATGGTGGATCATCAACACCATCATCAGAATCATCCTCAAAAATATCTTGAAGAGATGCAGTGGTCAGGGTAGGCAGAGGAGGAGACACTGGAGTCAGGGTATCCACTGTGGGAAGACGCTTATCAAACTGAACATCCCGTTGAAATAGGACCTCTCTGGAATCAAGATCAAACAACCTGTACGCCTCAACATCCTCATAGTAGCCAACAAAAATGAGTGGTCGATTCTTCCAGTCCATAACTTTTCTTTGAGCATCAGGAATAAAAGCCCATGCCTCACTGCCAAATACTCGAAAAAAGGAAACATCAAGCTTGTCATGCGACCAAGCCTCCTCAGGAGTCATATGTCAAATAGCCTTGTGAGGCATTCAATTTTGAATATAATTGGCACAATTGACTGCCTTAGCCCAAAAAGATGAATCCATGGACCTGGATTGAATCATACGATTTGCCATCTCCCGTAAAGTTTTGTTCTTGCGTTTAGCGACACCATTCTACTGAGGGGTGTAGGGAACAGTAAACTGATGTTGCAAACCATGCTCAGTGCAAAAATCACTGAAAGCCCGATTCACATACTCCCCCCCATTATTTGTACATATCCGCCGAATAGAACAGCCAAACTGCTTCTCGACATATGTCTTGAAGATTCGAAATGAATCAAAGACATCAGACTTGTACTTAAGAAAGTACACCCATGCGCGTCTAGAGAAGTCATCAATAAAAGTGAGTACATACTTGGCCCCTGAAAAAGAAGGAGTGGGAAATGACATGAGATCACTGTGAATCAACTCCAAGGGTGCCAAAGCACGAGAGGATCTTCCCTTCGAAAAGGGATCTCTGTGATGCTTGCCAAGCACACAACCATGACAAACACCATCAGTGCAGGAAATCTGTGGGAGCCCAAGAACAAGTGCCTGTGTACTCATCTCCTGAAGATATCTGTAATTGACATGGCCCAATCTCTCATGCCAAAGCTTACTCACAGAATCTGCATGTGCTATAAGAGAAGAACCTGCACCCTCAGAGGGCTCAAATCCATCAAATCTGTATAGATGAGATGCAGTGTCAACACTTCCAGTAACAACAACTAAATCAGAGTCATGGAGGTCCTGAATAACCACATCATGTGGTGAGAACTCAAATGTCTTACCAGAGCCAGAGTGGCAAATCTGATAGATGGACAGGAGGTTAGTCGAGATGTCAAGGACAATCAGAACATCCTATAGAGTACCCCCATCCAATGAGACAGAACCTGAACCCAAGACTGAAAGCTAAACCGAGTCACCCACTATAATCTATGAAGTACCACAAAAGGAAAGAGAGGTAACCATCTATTGAGTGTGAGTCATATGGTGAGAAGCACCAGAATCTAGAATCCATGTGGACCCATAGGTCAAAGCTCAAGCAGTGAGAGCATGACCTTTCCGATTGGAAGGAGAAGACGCTTGAGGTGAGGAAATGTGATGCTGTAGCATGGCTTCCTCTAAAGCCTCTAATCATTTCCAACACCTAGAAATGGGATGGTCATCCTTGCTACAAAAACTGCAAGTGTCTCTTGATTTCTTCTTAGTGTTGGAGGAAGACTCACCAGATTGTGAAGATTTTCCTTGTTTGGGAGAAAATAGTTTTGAATCAGACTTAAGAGCAGGCTTAGAGGAATTCTCACTACCTGTAGAAGGCTTCTTTAGCTTCAATTTTTGCTTTTGTTTCTCCTTAGATGACTGAGCAACCAATGCTTTGTTTTTGGATCCTGAAAGCATATCCAACTAAGAAAGATGAGACTGCTCATGAGATAAATGCTCATAAAAGACATCAAAGGTTGGCATCATGGAAAAAGCACCCAACCCATCCATGGTGGAGTAGAAAGAAAAGGCAAAAAACTAAAAATGACCCTGTAGCTTCGAAAGAATCAAGCGAATGTACTTTTTGTCTTTCTTGACCTTGCCACATCCCTGAAGAATAGATCGAGTAGTCTTGAACTAGTTCAAGAAATCTTCAATGGTGGGAAAGGAATCAGGTGACAAGGAAACCAAATCGGCCTCAATCTGCAATGCTTGAATCTCATTGACCCACCCGAAAAGAGTCTCAAACTTCAACCACATAGCTCGAGGAGTGAGTAACTCATCAAGGTGAAATAGAAGACTGTTTGAGACATGCAAGGAGAGCAAACCCATGGCCTCATCCATCTTGTTCTTGTGCTGAAGAAGCTCATAAGGATGCTGCAATACAGGTTGAACCTCATCCAAACAAGACCACAAACCTCGTGCCCTGAGAAGCCTCGTGATGCAGGGCTTCCAAGTGTGAAAGTTGTGTAAAGTCAACAATGCAACTGAAGGATCTGCCATGAGAACAAAAAACTCTGCACCTGCTTGTTGGTTTTTTTTTATTATGTGATCTTTCAGAATAGACAGAAAATGTAGAAGGGTTTGTTTGTTTTGAGAGTTTTGGTGTTCTTGATTTCTGATGTAAATGATAGAAAGTGAGAAAAAAACACCCCCCACAATAGATAAACCCAAACCCTAGTACATAGTAATGAGAAGGAAGTATTGCATAAGCAAAAAAACTTCAAACTGATATCTCATGTACTTGGTGAAAATTCTGAGAAAAAATATCACAAATCTGAATAGAGCATGCTGAGAGCTTTCCAATGCCTATTCATTTTCGAAAAACAGAGTCTGTTTGCTCATTCTACGGCCCCGAAAGTGAAAAAAAGAAGCCCAACTTTGACTGGAAAAAAGAATAGTCAAACAAAAAATTTAGTAAAAAAATCTACCACCACGAGGTCCGGCTCGGAAACACATTTCCGATGCCTATTCGAGTGCCAAAATCTGACTCCAGATGCTCAAGATAGAGCCAAAAAACCAACCCCCTCTCAAAAAAGACTAGAGAGTGGAGAAGGCAGGAGGAGGTGGCCGGAGGGCGATGGTGGTGGTGGTCGGACCGGGCGGAGGTGGCAATCCCGGGCAGAGCGGTGGCGGCGGGATCTCCGGGTGCAACGGCTGCATGGGGCGGCTGGCAAGGAGCAGCGACAGCAGGAAGCGGAGGCTACAGAGGGCTGCCAGTGGGGGTCAGAGGGGGTTGCCGGCAGGAAGTGGGGGCCAGCGAGGAGTGTTGGCCGGTGGGGGCCGACAGTGCCTGGTTTGACAGGGCTGGCGCCGGACTAGCAGGCGGGCGGCCAGACTATCAATCCGGCAGGGTACGAAGACTGGTGCCCCCCCAAAAAATTTTAATTTTCTTTTTTTCACAAAAAAATCAAATTTCAGCCTGCATGCCATAAAAAGGCAATTTTTCTCGATTTGTGTGCTAGAGTCGTATGACCTGGTTGTGAGAAAACAATCACCCAGATGCTCAGGAGTCAAAAAAGGAAAAAATTTATATGACTATAACGGTTTTTCGGCCTTCTGAGCACGATGGTGAGGTCCGTTTAGGCCCAAAGTGCTCAGAAAACAAAAAACGAAAAAAACTAACCCTAAGCACACAAAAAAAATGCCTGAAACCCCATATGTGCTTCCAATACAAAATTCTCAAAAACAAGAACAAATAGCTGCAGATAAAAGCTCTGATACCATATTGGAGTTGAGAAATACAAAACCACAAGAGCCTAAAGATCTTCTGCAAGCTGAAAAACCTGTTACAAGGAGAAGCAAAGAAGCAATAATCTGAAGAACACACAAAACACAAGAAAAATATTCTCAAAAGATGAGAGCTTCAATTCACCAAAAATATATTGTGAATAATAATACAATGAAAAACAAAAATAACCTCTAATAGGTCAATAAACCCTAAAAAGGGAAAACCCTAGGCTTGCACATAATAATTAATAAAATAATTAATTAATATGCACCTAATGTTAGCTTAAGTGTAAAAAGATAATAGGGAACTTAAAGAATTAAACAAATATTGTTTAATTAACCAAGTAAAAACCCAATTACTCTAACAGACAGGTTTGATAGTAGAGAGTTATAGATTCACAAATCCTAGACATAAATACATAGTTCTAGATTTTGAATAGATGAAAAACCCATTGTCACTATTAATCAAAAGCTTCAATGATTGACACTTATCCACTGAAATTTTGGGAGGATGATCTACAAAGCATTCTGATCCAAAATCCACTTATCAAAGTTGAGGAAGACACCTATAGTCAATGACACCTCACTCCTCAAATCAACACTTCAGGCCTAAACTATAGACACAAGTTCCTTTCTGTGTACCATTTCCAAATCTGAGCTTGCTTTCTTATTTGTATTTTTGTATCTTATTGTTCATTTTGGTTCTTGTCAATTTCCTAGTTCTTACATTTAATCATGAATCAATCAAACAAAAACAAAAAGAAGAATAATCACATACACCATCTAGCTCTCCTTTAAGGATTTAGTTGGATCTTATTTATTATCCCTCAAGGTTAATATAAAATAAGTGGGAATAGTTATCACTTAAGTTATTAGTTTACATTTCTAAGCTAAGACTCCTATTCCCACCTTTTCATTTTGGTGAACTTGACGCTTCTTACATTTTACATAATTCTAATTAATAGATCTATTTTTTATTATGGATTTTACATAGTCGGATTGGTTTGCACTTTCACATTCAATTAAATTTCTCATTAATTGCATTTATGAAAATCATGTGTTGAAAATGTGGCTAACTTTACTTCATGTTGCTCGCATTAGTTCATTTCATTTTGATGTATTGAATAATGAGGGTTTCAAATATGTTTCCAACATTTACTTCATTTCTAAAGGCTTTCATACACATTTCATGTTGTTATATGATATTTTTTTTGAAGATGTTCATTTCATGTTTGGATTTTAGTAAAGATTTAGTGGATGTTTCAAGTGGTACCTTTAATAGTCCTCCTATGAATGATGTTGAGATGAATAATGCTTGTACTTATTGTAGATTATCCCTTAATCATGAGGAAAGAGATAATGCTCCTATTAATGATATTTCCAATGAGTATGTAGCATTGAAGAGTAATGATGAATCCTCTTCTCATAAGGCTACTTTGGTGAAAGAGGGACATGGTTTACACATTGGCAATCAAACTCTCAACACATCTATAACCTTAGAACCTCCTTATTCTTGTTAGAAATATATGTTTAGTTGTAATTAATGTCAAACCCGATGATCTAAATTGGTTTGGATATAGCAAGCTAGTTGCAGAGCAGTATGTATAAGTGTTGCAGAATAGTGATAGGTATGTATGATGCATAATAGTGGAAGATAGCTATGTATGCATAAAGGTGAAGAACATCATTGATATGTCAGGTTGCAGATGTGTTGTAGTTGTTATTGCATATGAGTTTTCTAAAAGGATGTTACTCCGGAAATGTGTGTTGCAAGTATGGAAATGTTGTCTAAGTTTTGGTGCTGGTTATAGCAATTGTTTTGGTGCTCCAAAATTTGTGCTCCAGAAGTGTATTCAATATTGATGGTGTTCGAAAATGATTGAAGTACTCGACATTCCTTTGATTATTGGTTTTTAGTGATGATATTTTGGAAATACGTTGTTCATGATGTTAATTTCTCTATGTCAAGTTGGATCGTGTTTTTGTGCTTCAGACGCGTGCTTGTGGAATTTTGAGGATATGTTCATTTTGGATCTAGATGACCTTGAATGTTTTTGTTCTTATTATTTGTTCTAATGCTTGTAACATGTAATCTGACCATTGGAATATTCTTGAACAAAATCGGTGAATAAGTATTCTAGGAGAAAGTATTTTTAAGAATGACTTGATTCACATATGAGTTTAATTTGAACTGTATTCCATGCATATGTGAGATGCAACTTTAGCAGTTCGTTTTGTTTATTTGTTCTCTTTTGGGTAGTAATTCCTTTGGCAGTGAGCATAATTTGTAATATTCAATAACTAGTTATATTATATTGAGAGTTAACCCTCTCTAGAGTTTTCTCCCACTAGGTTTTTCTTCTTTTCTCCATTTGTGAGAGTTGCATTGGTTTGTACATAGGAACCTAATCAAGCTTTTGTTGTCAAGACCCATTCATGCTTGCATTTTTGCATTCATATTAACTTTTTAGCTACTCCCTAAGTTCATCTTAAGGGTTTTTTTTGGAGTAATTAGGACATTATATATATTTATTTAATTAATTAGGTCCTTTCATTACTTTATTCACCTAAGCTAAACTCGAGTGCTTTTTCCTTTTAATTAATTATGCTAATAATAGCTTAAGTTGTCTCATTCATTATGATTGTGTCACTTGACATTAGATAATTTAATCTTGCATTAGGGTTTGCATCTAAGGTGTCATTCATCATTTCATAATGATTCATTTATTCATTCATTGTAATCATATTTTTTTGTGCAATCAATACAATTTTTTTAGGTTGTATTGAATAAATTATTCTTGCTTGATCTCGCTATGCGATACGTGGTGTGCTTGCAAATGATTATTGGCTTGTGAGTTCAATCATCAACTTCTACATTAACTCAAATAAAGACTAAACTATTTATATCATTTATCGTTAACCATAAATAAAGAACTATATTTATCAACCTTTAATCTAAGTTGTTAACTTGCTTATAATCCTCTTTATATGATTAGAAACTCTATAACTTACATCCTTGAGAAGGTCCTTTAGGATTATTCTCTTTAGATGAAATCCTAGGCTTAAAAATTGATATATATTATAATTAGCATGAAAAGACTAAAAGAACCTATATGATATTAATTAAACTCAAAAAAAATTCTCATTAATAGAAAAATATTTATTGATCCTCAAGATAAGTTTGATCACTTATTATCATGCATTCAAAGCAAGATTATTAAATTAAAAGAGGTAATTTAACTACATTTTCTCAACATAGCTCTAACTTCTCCCTCTAAACATTAATCCAAAAGCTATAAGACCATAATTTCACATTTGCAATATATGTATGAGATATTTACTACATCAATTATTTCTATAAGATTTTATCATTTAATTTTAAAATTAATGTTATCTTTCATGGCATTTCTTGGTCTAGTCACGTGTAGAAGTATAAACACTCATCAAAGAAAGAGAGCATTCACAAAGTCTTGCAATCATTCATTTGATAAAATAAATGGAATGCTTTCCTACATTTCTATATGTACAACAAAAAGTTGAATTTCATCAACCTTTTTTAAATAATTTAAAAAGGAATAGTCATTCGATGAATCTAATCTTCACCCTATCAAATTTGCAAGGTTATCTTCTATACACTAGATTTGTTTTCAAAGATTATTGCTTTCTTTCCTTCATGCAAAGAGAATTGATACAAAACAAAATGCCTTGATATGATAATAATAATGATGATAAATATTTCCTTGGGATGATGGTTATATTTAGCCTCCACAAAGCAGCTCGTTCTTATTAGTTCATGCATCCATTCATTTTTTTTTCATTTAGTTTAACTAATCATTATAGAGAATTAAAACTTTTAGACAAAAATCTTATAGTCTATTTTTAATTTTTATTTTAAATGATTTAAAAATATCATTTTCTTGTATTCTTATTGATTAATGTAAATGACTCCATATTAAAATTCGAATACCTCTCTTTCTTTTTTAAATAAATTTTATTCAAAATCATAAATAACATAAATCTTACTTTATTACAACCACATGACTACTACTAAACGCTGAATTAATTAATATTAGTAATCGCATTTCTTTCTTTTATTATTATTTTTCATTCTCTCCCTTCAACATTGGAAGATTATGTTGGTGCCAAATAAACAAATTAATTTTTAAACAATAATTGAAATAAAATGGATTTTTTTAAACAACATTTTTAATAATTTTGGAGCAGGTATAGGGGATAGAAATTATTAATTGTTTCAAATATTTAATTTTATATCAAGAATAAAAATACAAATTTAAATATCTTAAAAAAAATTGTGAATCAAATATTTTTACAATAAAATAAATATAAATAATTTATCTCAAAAGAATTATTTTTATCCCAACACTTTTAAAATGTTCTCAGATGAACTTAAAAATGAAAGCATTTATTTTATTTTATTTTATTTTATATTGGACACCTTTTGAGTTGCTACAAATAATTGGTGCATTGTTTGCTCTACTTGTATAATGAACATCCATTCTCCAATAGTTGGTGCATTTAGAGATAAGTACTCCTATTAAACTCTTTCATTTAATTTTTTAATATTTATTACAATTATCAACGCAACCAATAAATATAGATTAATTGTGATTATAGATTGTATTTATTTTATTAGCTTGGACTATTCAATGTAAAGAATTATATTTACTTACATAAATTGGTGAACCTAATTATATGTAATATATCAACACATAGGCTTTGGCCCTAATATTTATTTATTCTACATTAGGATTTAATATTTATTTATTTCTTCTTTACCTTCTCTCCAAGATTTGGTTAGGGTTTTATTTTCTCTTTCATTTCATATATGCATCCCCTTCTAGGGTTTGTAGCTCATAGAGTGACCTTACTTCCACCCATCCTATCCACCAGTTATTTGATCCTTGGGTTTCATCTATATGTTTGATTATTAGCTAAATTTATGATTTATGTCAATCCCTACCTCACTCTTATACCAATACTACATCGTTAGTAGTGTTTATGCTTTTGATTCTTAACATTCATCAAACCCATACCTACCCATCCATAGTTTGTGGTTAATACTCATCTTTTTCACCTTTTTCCTCTCCCACTCTTTCCCCCTCTATCTCTAAACTAACCAAATATTTTTTTATTTTCAACTCTCAACTAACCATACTACCTGATGCATTGCAAAAAGGATGTTAGGAACACACAAGAAAGACAAACGTTAGTGTTAGCAGTATCAATCATAAACAAAATACAAAGGAAACTACAATCCTAAGCATGCATATCAAGAGAGATATCAAACATATTATGGAAAGCATACAAAAATGAAGAAAAGACACAAAACACTCCCAAATGCTTGCCAACATGCTCATAGTTGTCACTCCCTTGTTCCTCTCCTCTCCAAGTTCCACATGAGTGTAGCCCTCAGCTTTTTGCACTACTATGGAATTCTTATGGAGATTCAAGATTTATGAAAAATGATTAAAATATGCAAATACAAGCTAAATATGAGAAAGCCTAATTAAGCTATATTGATATTAACCAAAATAACAATTCAGATATGATTTTCTCCTAAAATGCTCTCTCAATTTTAGTATAGATTAGATGCATACAAGATTTTTGGATTTGGATATGAAGGAAATGGGCTCTATTTATAGGAAAAATAGAGAAATGGATGGTTGAGATTGAGTAATGTCAACAAGGGTCAGGATTAATGGGTTTATGATCCATGTGAGGGATTTCCACCCAATCCTGGGATGACAAATGTCCTCACGAGATGGCTTGAGAGGAGATGGAAAAAGCATTAAATGCTTGGGATGACATGGGGGGCTACCTTAGGAGGTAAGGTTAGACTTGAGTTGAATGAATAAAGCTTGTATCCTATGAATAATGCCTTTTGTCCAATGGACAAACTCTTGTGCAATAGTTAGTGGGGATAACCATGGTCAAAGCAATGAATGCTTGAAGAGACCCATGAGTTAAATGAGGGTTAAGTTAGAGGGAAAGTCTCTAACCATGTGGGTGAGTTGAGTTTAACCATTAATGATTATGTAAGAGCCATAAATGGTTATGTAAGAACCATTAATGGTTTGGAAGACTTTAGGGGTTAACTTGTTGGAGACATAAAGCATTAAATGCTTTTCAAAGACTTTGGAGGCTTTGAGAAGCGACTTCAAGTTGCTTAGGAATGTGACAATAATTAGGGGATGGGATTAGGCTAATTAGGAATGGTTTAGAAGAATCTACAATGGGTTTAGGATGCAAGTGGGTTTGGTGGGTGAGGGAAAATAGGATTTTAATTAAAATAAAATTACTATTTCAACAAAATAGGTGTAACTTGCATTTGTAGGAGAATGCAAGTGTGTGTGGGGGGGGTTGGGGGGGGGGGGGGTAGTTGAGGGATTTAAATAAATGTTTTATTATTTATTTAAAAGAGAAAAAGGGGTTAAATTAAATAAATATGTTTTATTCATTTAATTGATTTTGAGTGTGGCTTAATGAATTAATTTAAATAAATTGAATAATTTATTTAGTTAATAGGAGAAGAGGTTGAGGATGAATTAATTAAATATTAATTTAATAAACTTTTGACTGATGGTTAAATAATCAAATAAATACTAAATATTCATTTAATTAAGTGGACAGATTTATGTGACTACATTTGCCCCTCTTTGAGACAGTGTGGTTTATTGCATCGTTTCAAATAAAGAAAAATAGGTGTCAATAAATATGCCCCATAAATGTTAATTTAGTGGGTGGTATGCCCCCTCGAGAGATGGGCTAGAAAATTTTAAAAAATCGGGCGATTTCTTGAAAAAGAGAAAGAAGTTGGGGGGAGGTAGAAGAGAAGAATTTAGAAATAATGGTGAAAGAATGGGAGAAAATAGAGTGAATACGGAGAAACGACCAATGAGTATCCTTAGGTCATGCAGGAGATACAATGCAAATGTGGTGTTGTGCTTTTGATTGAGGCTATATAATTGATCAAAATTGGTTGGACAATCTGGTGCAATCGGTTGAATTGCCCCGATTGAGTCAAAGCGTGACAGTTGATGTCAGTTGTTCGCTTGGATAGGATAAAGTCTGAGTAAGTGAATCAAAGTGACTAGTTGTGACTTAGACAATTGATGTAATTGCCCGATGAAGTCAAGGTATATGAAGCAAAATACTCGTTGAGACTTAGACAATTGATGTAATTGTCAGTGTTGATTGTGTTTAATTGGTTTGATCAATTGATAGTGTTTGCATTTGAGGTTGTTGTGGTGATTCATAGCAACCCCATTGAGACTAGGTCGTTGTAATAAATGCCTTTTATAGTCTATGATTGCCATAATCGATTACCAATTGAGACTCGAAGATACTTGATCAAAAAGTATTTGTTGATAGTCTAGGTGTCCATGAGTCGATGTACCTGTGTAGACAGAGTAACTTGCTTTGTTTGGGTTGATAGGAACCGATGAAGGGATTATGATGATGACCTGGATAGGGAGGGTGAGGAGGGGATTCAATGTTAGATAGAAGGTATGGAGGACCTAGAACCCATTCCAATGTAAGAGGAGTAAAATAGAGTATGCATTGTTATTACTATGTATACAACAATATGGATGTATGGATGGATGGAATGCAACAGAATGCAATATATAAAAATGAGATGAAATGATGATCCATAGATTATTCATAGTGCTTTATTTTCATCATCGAGCATGGTAGTATCATTCTTGGCCAAGGGAGCAGAAACCAAGGTTGAGCGTTTCACCTATAAGCAAGCATCACAGACAAGGAAAATTACCCTTCATTCTGGTTCATGTACAAATGGTCGAGGTATACGTTGTAGTCAGTAAGCCATAGTGATCCATTACTATATTTTTGCATATGATCACGTAACTTAGTGAACTTCCCACGTAGACACCATTAGTACATGCCCCAGAACTTCATTGAAACAATCCATAGACAGTAAATAAAATGATAATTAGGAACCATCTCAGCTACTCTAATCACTTGTGGATATCCCAGAGTAGCGTAGGAATTTGATATGAATAAATAAATAACAAAAAAACTGACCAAGTACTTGATAGCTTAAACAAAATTTTCTTGTCAAAGAAAATGTTACCATGTCTTGTCTGTGAGGGAGGATGCATCCTTGCGAAGACGATTATGCGTAGATGTTTTGACTTGGTTGATTGATTTGATAAGTGATCATTGTTTGGGTAGCTCAAAATGTTTGTTTGGTGTCTATTGTGATGTGTATGTACAAAGAATATTATATGCATTTTTGCAATGTTTTTTATTTTTTAAAAAAAATTTTAATGTTTTTACGAATGTTTTTTGGATTTTGTGAGTATTTTTGAAATGTCTTTGGTATGTTTGAGTTTTTACGAATGTTTTTGGTATTTTTTCCAGCCCATTTTGAATGAAGAACCCAATGAATCATGAGTAATGTAGAATCCACTTCCATCAGTAGGTTAAGAGCATTGCCCCCAGTTTAGACGTCACTATGAAAAGCAGGATGCAGGACACATGAAGTACTAACCCTGATTGCAGATCAATAACAAGCCATGGTTTGAAGGATGGATGAATGGATGTAATGGATGTGATTACCACAAGTTTGAAAGACAATGGAGCCATAGCCTTTAGGAGCAGTGCCTGTTTTCCAGGTTTTCACCATCGTACTTATCCAAGGTGCCACACAAGTGGTTTTCACCATTTGGATGTATGATATTTCTTTACTATTTTCTTGATTTTTTTGTATTTTATTCAAGACATTTTCTAAATGTTTTTGGTGTTTTTTGATATAATGTGGAGCCTGATGCTCTGTACAACTTATGTATGAAACCTTTTGAGGTGCATGTTGTTGATGGGATTGACTAGCGGTTCCCCTTCTGAAGTGGCCAACTGATATGCCCCAAACCCAAATACAATAGTGATAACATATGGACCCAGACAGTTGGATTCAAACTTTCCTTGATCTTCTTTATTTGGTTGGTTGCGAGGATTCTCCCTGAGAACCAGATCACTTACCTCAAATGTACGAGGTTTAACCCAATGATTGTAGCTTGTGCTCATGTGCTATTGATAGGCCTTGATGTGGTTGTATGCGGCTTGTTGTCGTTCATCAAGCAGTTCCAAGTCCTGAAGATGGGAGACCCAATATGCTTCATCATCTATCAAATTGTGCAAAGAGACCTGTAGAGATTGTATTTCAACCTCAATAGGTAGGATGGCTTATGCTCCATAAACTAGTGAGTAGGGAGTTGCACCTCTAGGGGTTCGAATGCTAGTTCGATACATCCATAGTGTTGGATTTAATCGAATGTGCCAATCACGACCAGCATCATTGACCATCTTCTTGAGGATCCTCAATATGTTATTGTTTGATGCTTCAGCCTAACCATTGCCTTGTGGGTAATAGGGAGTGGAAAAGCGGTGTTGGATGTGAAACTTCTCACAAATCTCACGAACATCTTGATTTTCGAAAGGAAGCCCATTATCTATGATGTTGGACATGGGTACACCATACCGATAGATGATGTAATTAAGGATGAATGAGGTGATTTGCTTGCCGGTGACTTGGGTAAGTGGAACGGATTCGATCCACTTTGTGATGTATTCTATGGCGGTAATAAAAAATTTATGGTCGCTAGATAAAGATTGTTGGATTCTACCCACAAGGTCAAGTCCCCATTGACAAAAGGGCCATGGTGTTGTGATTGGTTGCAATTCCTATGCTGGTGCATGTATCAAGTCTCCTTGAACTTGACACTTCTTGCATTTTTTGAAAATAGTAGGAGTCTTTTTCCATGGATGGCCAATAGTATCCAGCACACATGATCTTCTTTACGAGTGAAGGACCGTTTGAGTGAGCCCCACAAATTCCTTCATGTACCTCTTCCAAGGCCTTTGTTATCTCATCCTATTCTAGACATCGAAGGAGAGTACCATCAAGACTTCACCTGTATAGGGTTTTGGCAATGATGGTGTATTAAGCAGTTTGCCGGATGAAGGTTTTTCGTTGGTTATTGGATTGGTTGGGAGGAAGTGTGTGATTGCGGAGGTAAGTGAAGAACTCACCATACCATGGGGATTCAAAACTGACAAGGTGACATATCTTTTCAGTTTTAGGGATCTCATACGCGGGGATCCAAAGTTGTTCTACCAAGAACTCATAGCGTGTTGAATTTTATGGAAGATCCAGGAGAGATGCAATTGTAGCCATTGCGTCGACAACTCGATTCTGATCTCTAGGTACTTGCTCAACTGTGATAGTTGTAAATGATTCTTTGTAACTATCTACCATCCTTTTATATGGCATGAGCTTATCATCCTTAGTTTGGTACTCATCGATGACTTGTCAGATGGCTAGCTGAGAATCTCCATGTACCTGTAGCTCTTTGAGATACCATTGTATAGCCAATCTAAGCCTTGTGATCAAGGCCTCATATTTTGCTATATTATTGGTACATGGAAAAGTGAGCCCGTATGACTTTGGGATGCTATCACCTTGAGGTGTGATGAAAAGAATGCCTGCCCACGAGCCATATCTAGTATATGAGATATCAAAATATAACTTCCACGGTTGTGTCATTGTGATCATGAAGATTTCTTCATTTGGAAAGTTGGAAACAAGAGGATGGTCACCAACGAGGGGTGCATTGGCCAACTGATCTATAATAACTTGCCCCTTGATAGCCTTGTGATCCACATACTCAATGTCAAATTCACTCAGAATCACAACCCATTTGGCCAAGCGGCCTGTTAATGCAGCCTTGCTGAGTAGGTATTTGAGTAGATCAAATTTGGTGATGAGTTGTACCTTGTGTGTTAACATGTAGTGTCTTAGATTGGTGGCTGCCAAGATAACTGCTAGGAAAGCTCTCTCAATATGTGTGTAATTGAGTTCATGTAGCCTACCAATGTGTGAGAGATATAGTATATAACACATTCTTTTCCTTTTGCATTGTGTTGTGCCAGCAGTACTCCTAATGTCATATAGAGGTCTACTTGGATATGGTGGGATCAACAACGATGTATTCATCATGTAGTCTTTAAGCATTTGGAATGCTTGCTGGCACTTTGTATCCCATTGGAAGTGGATATTCTTGTGTAATGGATGCATGAAGGGATGACACTTATCAGCCAATTGCATAATGAATCTCCAAATTGTTTGTAGCCGCCCTTATAGTGTCCTTAACTAACTGATGTTCTTGGGAGGTGACATGTCCATGATTTCTTTGACTTTCGTTGGATCTACTTCAATGCCCTTGCTTGATACAATGTATCCTAGGAGCTTCCCTGAGGTTACTCCAAAGACACACTTCTTTGGATTAAGACGTACATGATATTGCTCTAATCTATCGAAGATTTTACCCAGTATTTCCAGATGACCCTCTCTTGTTAATGATTTAGCTAGTAAATCATCAACATAATCTTCCATTATGGTGTGCATCATGTCATGGAAGATGGTAGTCATAGCTCTTTGATAGGTCGCCCTGCATTATTTAAACCAAATGGCATCACATTCCAACAATAGGTTCCCCACGGGCATGTGAAAGCAGTTTTATGTTGATCCTCTGGAGCAATCTTAATTTGGTTGTACCATGAAATGCCATCCATAAGAGAAAGCATTGCATGACCCACTGTTAGATCGAAAATCATGTCAATGTTTGGTAAGGGGAAGTCATCTTTAGGGCATGCCTTGTTCAAATCTTTGAAGTCTGTATAGATACAGATGCCCCCATTAGGCTTGCTGATAGGTACAATGTTGGAGATCCAATCTGCATAATCGATTGGTCGGATGAAACCAACATCTAAGAGTTTTTTGAGTTCTACCTTGACAAGAACAACAATTTGTGGGTGCATCTTTTTGAGCTTTTGTTTTACCGGTTTAGCTCCTTTTTCCATGATGAGGTGATGCATGACCAAATCAGGATCTAAGCCAAGCATGTTTGCATAAGACCATGTGAAGTTGATTTGACACTTCTAAAAGAATTCCACAAATTTTGGTTGTTCCTTTGGAGTTAATAGAGATGCCAAATGTATTTGGTGAGGAGTCTCAAGGGTCCCCATATTGAATTCTTTTATTTTTTCGATTAGGATCATCAATCTCTCCTAATTTGTACTATAGGGGAGGACGTCAAACCTTTCATCCTCAAGCACCTCAGAGAGGTTTTCACCTTTGGATACACTCTTTATTTTTACTTTTTTGGGATCAACAAGTGCCATAGTGTGGTTTTCACTAGAAGATCCATGTTTTATTGTGATGTTTTTACAGCTGAAAGGTCTGGCATCTGCCCCAAATTACGTTGCACTATTAAGTTTGATGGAAAATCCAACTTTATGATCCTTGCTTGGTATGTTATCCAGTATTTCTAAAAATTCGATGAGCGCCTCATCATTTTAGAAGTGATCAAGACATGGGGGATTTGGTTGGTTCTGGTCAATGAGTTCGGGGTGGATGATAGGCATGACCTCATCGATTAGGTTGAGTTTAGAGGAGGCGTCAATGAGGGTTAATATAGAGGAGTGAAGTTCATCGATGGTACTCTCCTTGTCAAGTTCTGGTGTCGGATTTGATGTAGGCCCTGTGGGAGTTGCTTCTTGCTCATGAACCCAAAAGGCTTTGATCCATGCCTCTCCATAAACTGGGATATCTTTACGAGGTGGTGGAGGTGATGTGTCTTCCTCATCTAAAGTATTTAGATTCACTAAATCAAATTCCCACTCATGCAAGTCGGTCTCTGAATCACTCTCTAACATTTGATTACCGTACCAGGCTAGGATGTCTTTTGCATTGAAGAGTGTATTGGTTATGGGTTTGTGCTCTTTTGGAGGTGGGATTGCTAGCAGGATTATCGGTGTTGTTGATGCTTCTACTGGGAGTATTGGTGTTGTTGGTATAGTTAGTGCTACTGCTATTACTGATGGGATTATTAGTGTTGTCGATGTTGCTATTGGGATTATTGGTGTTATTGGTATAGTTGGTACTATTGCTGCTACTAATGGGATTAGTGGTGTTGTTGATGCTTCTACTGGGATTATTGGTGTTGTTGGTATAGTTGGTGCTACTACAACTACTGATGGGATTAGTGGTGTCATGGATTTTGTTGATGGATTTGATGCTACTGAGGGGATTATCAATTTTGTTGGTGTAGTGGTTTTTTTTGGTGTCACAAAGATAATCAAGGATGGCCTTCTTGGAGTAACTGGTTGATACATGGGTTTGTTGGGCTTACCTTTGAATATGAGCTTAGAAAGAGATTCCTTTTGAAAACCTACTCCATTTTTATCTTTGGGTTTCAACTCAGGTTGTAAGGGCTCGTGTCATCCTTGTTTGGAATGTCCCAAAGCACTATGGCCATCATAGCCCATTCTTTGCATGATAGTGAAGCCTTTGCCATATTTATCAGTGGGAAGCTTAGCCTATGGGATTTCTGTGTTGATAGGGTCTTTGTAGATCCATTTTGCCAGGTCCTCATCTCTAGTTTACTCTTCCTGACTTTTACTAGGGATGAACTGTGCCAAAGTGTATGCTTGCTTAGCCATTAGTGGTTGAAGCAACTTTTGAGGCTTGCCATGAGTTCTAGGGGAGGTGGGTAATTGCCCAGCACATAAGAGTTATCTAAGATTATATTCCCTGGGACCTTCCTCAGTCATTTTCACTTTCAACTTCTCTTTCTTTGGTATAGGGGTGATTGAGATGGAAAGAGAGGCTAGACTAACATATGATGTGGAAGGGATAGCTTCTCTGTTGTTAGGTATGGTAATCTCTAGCTGATGGTTAATATTGTTACAATATGCAAATGGATTTGCATCACCAAGGATTGTGATTTCTACATCGTTATGGGGAAACTTGATACACTGATGATAGGTACATGGAATGACTTGCATGGCATGTATCCAAGGTCTTCCTAACAAAATATTATATGGTAAAGGAAGATCCAGAACTTGGCAGACAATATGCTTCACCACTGGCCCCACTCTGATAGGTAATACAACAGCTCCTTTGGAAGAATGCTCAGCATCATCATAGGCCTTAATGGTTATATTTTTGTTGGGATCCACTAATTCTACCGCATATCCCAATGTTGTGACCAATTGCAAGGTGCATATATTCAGGTCGACTCCTTTGTCAATCAAGACTCGCTTGATTATGTGTTGGTTTACAAATCCTTCAATGTGAAGGGATGCATTATGTGGTTGTTGGAATGAAGCGTTGTCACTTTCAGAAAAAGTGAGGCATGGTGATGACCTGAGACTACCAACCATGACTTGAAATTGATCCATGTCGAGTTTGGTGGGGACTGATGCTTCTTAGAGAGCTTGATCCAAGATTATTTTGTGGAGGGGATAAGTGCAAAATCTCTAATATGGATATGAGTGCGATCATTTTATCCAATTGTTCCACAAGATTATATTGCTTGGGCAAGGGAGTCGTTCCTTATGGTGTTGCTCGAATGGTAATCTTGCTACGACACGTAACAACATTGCACGCAGGATTTGGATCTTTGATGGTGAGGGTTGCAACTTGTTCATCAACGTCATAGAGGTGATTCACAGTATAATTATAAGAAACTTGTGTATAATTAGTTGTAGTATCTATGTTTCATCCAGAGGTGGAAGGACCTCTTTGATCATGTGATGGAAGTGGATTCTTGAACATTAGATGATCATAATTAGATGTTTTAGGGTCATGTCCTTTGATTTAAATTTCTCCTGTGTCAATAAGATCTTGAACAAGATCTTTCAGTCGATGGCAATTGCTCGTCTTATGTCCTTTTGCCTGGTGGAATTCACAATGTTCATTATCTCTCCACCATGGAGGTTTGACCTGAGGTTCATAGTTAGATGTTTTCGGTAAGGTCACAAGATTAGAAGAGACTAATTGATGCAATATTATTTCGATGGGTTCCCCTAAGGGTGTGTATGTGCATTTTGATTTGTAGTTCTATTGTTGTTGTCTTGGTTCTTCTTGTGGCGCATTGCGACCTTGATTTGGTGGATGAGTGATGATGTTGTTGTAGTCACATAAATCTATCAATTTTAATTAAATGCATATTTTCTATTTATTTGATTAAAAAAATCCACTAATCCATCAGTTAATTAAATTAATATTTAATTAATTCATCTTCAAACATTCTCCTATTAATTAAATAAATTATTCAATTTATTTTAATTAATTCATTCAACCAAATTCACACTCAATTAAATGAATAAATCCTATTTATTCAATTTAATCCTCTTTCCTCTTTGAAATAAATTAAATAAAACATTTATTTAAATCATTAAAACCCCCCCACTTGCATTTTCCTACAAATGCAAGTTGCAACCACAAGTTGAAATAAATTAATTTTTTTTTAAAATTAAAATCCTATTTTCCCTCACCCACCAAATCCACTTGCACTCCTAAACCCCCTTCTAGATTCTTCTAAACCCTTCCTAATTAACCTAATCTATCCCCTAATTATTGTCACATTCCTAAGTAACTTGGAGTCACTTCTCAAAGACTCCAAAGTTTTTGAAAAATAATTAATGCTTTGCGTGTTCAACAATTTAACCTCCAAAGTCTTCCAAACCACTTATGGCTCCTACATGACCATTTATGGTTAACCCCTAACTCAACCCTCATATGGCTCATGTGTCTTCTCAAGCATTTATTGCTTTGACCATGGTTATCCATTTAACCTTTGCACAAGAGTTTATCCATTGGATAAAAGCTTTATTCTTTGAATAAAGAATTTATTCACTCAACCCAACCTTGACCTTAACTCCCAAGTTAACTATTAGGTCATGTCAAGCATTTAATGCTTATTCCCTCTCCTCTCAACCTATCTCATATTGGCACTTGTCATCCTGGGATTGGGTTGAAAGCCATCACATAGATTGAATATCATTCAATCCTGACCCTTGTTGAGATTACTCAATCTCAACCATCCATTGCTCCATTTTTCCTATAAATAAAGTTCATTTCTTCATAATCATGATCCTAAAAACTTGTATACATTTAATCTATAGTGAATTTTAGAGAGAGAATTTAGAATAAATCACATATATTGTCATTTTGGACTAAAATAAATCTTAGTTCATTTCATAATATATCTAATTAGTTTGTTTTACACTTGCATAGCATAGTTAATCATCTACAATCTTGAACCTCCATAAACATCCATAGTGCAAAAGGTCGTTGAGAGCTACATTAATTTGGAACTTGGAGAGGAGAGGAACAAAGGCGAAGGAGCTAAGAGCATGTTAAAAGGCATTTGGAGATGCCTTGTTGTATTTACTTCCATAGTTAAATATTTTATCATGTTTTTAGTGTCTCTTTTGATATGCCTGCTTAGATTAGTTTTTGGTTGATTAACACTAACAGTTTCTTGTGTTTTTGTGTGTTATACGACCATAGGTTTTAATCTAATACTTGTCCATTTTGCAGAGCATCATTTGGTGAACCTGACGTGAACCCAACAACTTTTTTGTTTTCAAAACTAACTTTTGACTATTTAGCTTGACACATAGGTCATGCTTTGGCGCTTTTGTTCGTGCTTTAGCGCTATTTTTTTTGGTATTCTAGCGCTTTTGTTCTTACAATAGCACTATTGTCCAAGAATTAGCACTTTTTTTAGTAGTATAGCGCTTTTGCTCATTGGTTAGCGCTTGTGTTTATGTATTAGCGCTTTTGTATTGTTGTAAAAATCTATTCTTTTAGCTCTTTTGTCTACACTTTAGCGCGTTTGTGTTAAGTAGCGCTTCTGTTTTCACACAGAGTAGCGCTATTGTAATAGAACATTGTAAAAAAAGGCCTTGTAACCAATAAAATTATTTTTCTTAGGATGTTTGAGAGGGGTTTCAGACCTCTAGGAGTTGTAATGCAAAATCTAGTTTTTGGAAGATTCTCCAAATTTCAGATAGTCAAATTTCAGGGCATTTCAGGATCGGGATTGTAAAATTTGTAACCAAAATCAGAATTTAGGCTTGTGTAAGCCCACACTAACATTTGATTACTGACTGCGTGCAGGTTCTAATCTTTTTTGTGCAGGGGAAGGAGTTAGTTTAGAGGCTTTAAGTTTCTTTTTTTACTTTCCTTCAACAAAAGTTGGTTAAAAAGAATCCACTCTCCCTTCTTGTACAAGTTAAAATAAACCTCACATTTTATTTCAGAGTGCATAAAATGAACCTCAAACTTGTTTTTGTGCTTAAAAGAAAATTCATCTTTCTTTATTGCAAGGTAAAAAGAACAACAACTTCAAATTTTCTTTCATTGCAAGATTAGGATTCATTTTCCTTTTGGTGCTTAAAATCAACAACACAAATTTGATTTCCTTGCATCAATCCAGACTTAAAAATCACAATCCACACTTCCATTTTTGGGCAAATAAAAAGCACAATCAACTTGTCTCATTTTGCAAAAATGATTTACTTCATGCATACGTGTTTCAATTTCAGTTGACCAGGATTTCAAATTCTAGTTTACTCAAACATATTGCCTTTGAAGTTAAAAAGAACATCATGGTTGTTGGAGTAACATCTCCAATTAGATAGATCATCATTGTAATGACAAGTTAAAAAGAACAAGTGTGTTTTATGTTTGGCACACTTGTGCAAAAGAGTTGGTCGAGTGGTCCTACTTCTAACACACACTATCCTCTCCCTTGACTTTCGTGGTCCTAGGTGCAAGAGAAAAGTGTTAGTAACACTCAAGTTTTATCTTTTTAAGAGAGGCCTTCCAAGAGACACATCACTCTTATAAATGACCTCACACGTTAAATCCTTTGAGCCGCTATAGAAATCAGGTGAGAGCGAAAGTTGTAGCCTTGGGTATAGCTGTTCCTACAGTGTAACTTGCCGAAAGGACAAATGGGCCCCACCACAAGTTACAAGGCTCTTAAGTGAGTCACTGCAGAATGAACTTATGTCCAAAAACATCAAAAATTACTAAACACCTTTAAGTAGTAGCCCACCCATTCTATTGATTGAGGATATTTGTGATAAATTCAGTGTAAGAGCATAGATGGTTTTGCTCCCAAGATACTCACCATACATATTTCCTTGAGTAGAAACACAGCTTTTTGAAAAGTCACTTGTGGCTTGATGAAAGTGGTGACTCCCCTATCATAAGGATCATCTATTTGTTATGCTCAAGTAAGACTTAGTATATCACATCCTTACATGCCACGACAGGATTCATAAGGTATGTAGTACCAAAGTCAAAGAAATATCAAGATGTGGGCTGAAATTATCGCAACTGGCCATTTGACCTTAGGGATAAAGAGTGTTTGAAGTGTTTTCATTTTATTCAAAGACCAAGTGTAAATTGAGCCGACTTCAAACTTTGGAAAAACACCTAAAAATACATTTGAAGGAAAGGGTCATAAAAAGTTCAAAGGATTGGGTTGATCTAGACCCACACCTATTTGTGCCTTTTGAGGTGACATTCTTGTGTTTGTGTGCTTGCTTTGTTTTCTTGTCAAAGAAAAATTAAAAATCAGTTCCAAAAACAAGTATTCATCCAACAAAACATTTTCAAATACTAGCAAAAAGATCAAAAACAAAGAGCAACAACAAAAGCATCAAACTATATGACCATTCTTCACATCTTGAGAAAGAAGAATCTTCATCAACACATCAACTTGAAGAAAAGACCATTAAGCTCAAAGGATTTTATCAAAAGGAGGAAATTCTTCTATCTTAATAGACAAATCTTTGTCTCTCATAGAACCTTCCTACGTCGCATGCATCTATATCTTCAAGGGAAATCGAATGAATTTGATCAAGAGTCATTGAACCACAGAGCTTTTATGCAATATCAAGCTTTGAGTTATCACAAAAACAACAGAGGCAAAATCAATCCTAACTTCTTTCCCGACATTTGCATCACATATAATGCAAATAGGGAAGAACCACCAACTCCTGAACAAGAAGAAGAAGAGTTTGTTCCTTTTGTAACACAAAGTTTCTATTGAAGTTAACATTTCATCCATTCTCACATTCACATATCATCACTCCATTCCAACTCTCAAAACATCAAAAGGTTTTTGTCCTAAGTTCTATTTTAATATTGCTTGAATCAAACACAATACATCACTTTTTAGAGTGTCTCTACATATAGGATAAACTCATCCTAAGAGACATTTCTACGCAGGTTAAAACTAGTCTATGAGTGCATCCTCTCATTACTAGGTAGTTGAGTCTGTAAAACATCTCAGATCTCTCTAAACCTTATCACGTCAAACTTTGTCAATCCAACACAACAAGTAATTCAAGAAAGAACTTTGGTAACATTTACCTTTACTGCTAGGGATCCGTATGCAAAGCACTTCACCAAACATCAATATTTCATTCCATCACCAACTCGTCATCATTTTCATCAAACTTCTACAAAAATTTGTAAACAAAATGGCTCATACCAGATCACGATCTAGACAACCAGAAATTGAAGATGAAGAGGAAGAAGATATCAATGAGTTCCAAGAAGCCCTTGGAGGAAATGTAAATGATGAAAATCTAGGCACTCCTACTCCAATAGCAATAGAAAGGGCACAACACAACCCTCTCTTTAATAGAGTTTTTGATGAAATACTCAGGACCAATGTTGATGCTCACTTTTTAAGACTTGCTCAAGAAGGGGCTAAACTACCCTCTGACTTTGATGTAGCACAACTAAGACAAGCATCAGAATGCCAAAGTCGTAATGAGGATGAAAGAGGTCGAGAACACATCAAATACAACCTTCATCAAGTTAATCCCCCTCCTCCTCCTCCTCCAAATGAAATAGACATGCTGTGGCAACAAGTCAAAAATATTGCCCAACAACTTCATAGTGGTGTAAAAACAAATCAATTTTCACTCAATGACATTTGTCCCTATCCCTTTGATAGGAATCTACATATGCCACCTTTTCCGCGAGGGTTTGAAACACCAAAGTTTGAAAAGTATAGAGGAAAAGGAGATCCTCATGATCATGTTCGAGAATTCCATTCAGCTTACCTCGAAGTGGCGTACGAAGACACATACCTAATGCAACTTTTTCCCCAAAGCTTGGGAGGAACAACCACATCATGGTTTTCTCGATTACCATATGGCATTAGGACCTTCGAAGAGCTAGTCCAGAAGATATCACAATGGCTGATCTATGTAACACTAAACAAAAACTAGGTGAGCTATTTTCAGTCTTTCTACAATGATGGCGTCAAATGTCTAGCAGATGTTCTCTTCAGTTACCTGAACAAGAACTAGTGGAAATATTTATTTCCAACTTAAATGATGAAATGGAATTTCACCTAGATGTAAAAGACACAGACTCTTTCAATGACATGATCACCAAAGCCTTAAAATGTGAGCGGGCTCTCATCAAAAAAGGACTTATCAAGATATATAATGAGTCAAAGGATGGCCCTCACCCACGCTTCAATATATAATGAGTCAAAGGATGGCCCTCACCCACGCTTCAATAGTGACAAGCCTAACTTCTAGAACAAAAACAAAAACGTCGTCAACGACGGGGTTGTGGATGCAAGAACTATCAAAAGTGCACAACCTATGGTTTGATTTCCAGGACAAAACCCCCCACCCAAAAATAACACAGTTGTTCCTCCAAATCAAGGACGCGATACATCTCAAGAGGAACCCAGACAACGTCAACAAAATTTTAAACCAAAACGAACATACACTCCCTTAGGGGAACCCATCGAAATAGTGTTACGTCAATTGATTTCTCAAAATCTAGTTACCTTGCCCAAAACATCAAATTATGAACCTCAAGTCAAGCTTTCATGGTGGAAGGATACTGAACATTACAATTTCCATCAAGGGAAAGGGCATAAAACAAGCATTTATCACAAATTGAAAGATCTTATTCAGGATCTTATTGACTGAGGTGAAATCAAAATTGAAGGACATGACCCAAAGACAACAAACAATGATCATCTAATGTTTAAAAATCCACTTCCATCACATGATCAAAGGGGTCCTTCCACTTCAGGGAGAAACACAAATACCACCAATTATATGCAAGCTGCATATAATTACACTATGAATCACCTATATGATGCTAGTGAACATATTGCAACTATAACCATCAAAAATCCCAGCTCCACTTGCAATGTTGTTACATGTCATGGCAAGATTACCATAAAAGAAGCTCCACAAGGCACCCCTTATATCCCAAAGTAGTATAACCTTGTGGAACAGTTAGACAAAATGCCCGCATTGATATCTATCTTAGAGTTATTACGCCTATCTCCATCCCATAAAACAATCTTGGATCAAGCTCTCCAAGAGGTGTGAGTCCCTGCAAACCTAAATACAGATCAGTTCCAAGCCATGGTTGGAAATCTAAGGTCATCACCTTGTCTCACTTTCTCTGAAAGTGACAACTCCTCCTTCCAGCAACCTCACAATGCCTCACTCTACATTGAAGGGTTTATCAACCAACATAGGATCAAGCAAGTCTTGATTGATAATGGAGCAGGCCTGAATATCTATACTCTACAATTAGTCACAACTTTGGGATATGTAATTGAATCAGTGGATCCCCGCAAGAAGATCACAATCAAAGCCTATGATGATGCAAAGCGTTCATCCAAAGGAGTTGTTGTGCTACCAATCCGAGTAGGCCCTGTGGTGAAACACATCATCTGTCAAGTTCTGGACCTTCCTCTACCATACAATTTATTATTAGGAAGACCTTGGATGCACGCTGTGCAAGCCATTCCATCCACCTACCATTAGTGTATCAAGTTCCCGCATAATGGTGTAGAAATCACAATCCTAGGCGATGCAAACCCCTTTACATATTGTCATAATATAAGTCATCATCTAGAGATTATCATTCCTAATAATAGAGAAGCCATCTCCTCCACATCATACGTAAGTCTAGCCTCTCTTTCCAGTTCAAACACCACTATACCCAAGCAAGAGAAGCTCAAGATGAAAATAGCAGAGGAAGGTCCTGGAGAATACAATCTAAGCCAACTCTTTTGTGTTGGACAAATGCCCACTTCTCCTAAAACACATGGCAAACCTCAACAAGTACTTCAAACATCACTGGTCACACCAACATGCACTTTGACACCTTTCATCCTTGGAAAGAGTCAAGAAGAAGAGACTAGAGATGAGGACTTAGCAGAATGGATCTATAAAGATCCTATCATCATAGACATTCCACAAACTAGGCTTCCCATAGATCAATATGGAAAAGGCCTTCTCATTATGCAAAGAGTGGGATATGATGGTCAAAGTGCTTTGGCGTATTGTAAGAAAGGGCAACATGAGCCGCTACTACTAGAATTAAAACCCAAAGATAACACAGGCTTAGTCTTTCAAAAGGAGATCCTTCCTAAGCTCAGATTCAAAGGAAAACCCAGCCAACCTCTATATCAGCCTAAAACAAAGAGGTCACCTTTGATTATAAAAGTAGCATCAAACACTATAGCAACTGCTCCATTGAAGCTAAAAATCCCAGTAAAACCATCCACAACACCCATCATTCCACCAAACAAACCAGCAATGACACCATTAGCAGCAGCAACTATATCAGAACCCATGGCAATATCTACAACATCAACAGTTCCAACAGAAGCAACAGAGTCAACACTACCAATACTTTTGGTATCAGATTCATTGATCCCCATAATCCTTCCTGCAGCACCGATCATTTCCTCCACACAAGTGCATCAACCAATCACACCTGCAATGTTTAACTCAAAGGATATCCCAGTATGGTACAGTAACTGGTTATTGGAAAGTGACTCAGAGACTGACTCACATGAGTGGGAATTTGATTCCATACAACTTAATACTTCAGATGAGGAACACACATCACCACCTCCACCCCGCAAAGACATCCCTGTTTACGGAGAAGCATAGATAAAGAACTCTTGGGTTCCTGAGCTGGAAACATCTTCCACATACCCTACGTCACATCCTATGCCTGATTTTGACAGGTAGAGTACCATCAAAAACCTTCACCACAATGTCTTAACCCTCACTGACACATCTAACGAACTTAATCTAATCGATGAAGTAATGCCCATTATCCATCCCGAACTCATCGAATGGAACCAACCTAATCCCCCATGTCTTGACCATTTCCAAAATGATGAGGCAATCATTGACTTTTTGGAACTACGAGATAACATACCAAGCAGGGATCACAAAGCTGGATTCGCCATTGAACATAATAGCGCAGCATACTTCAGGGTGGATGCCAAACCTTTTAGCTGCAAAAATATAACAATAAAACATGGATCTTCCAGTGAAAACCACACTATGGCACTGTTTGATCCCACAAAAGTAAAAAGAAAGAGCGTATCCAACGGTGAAAACCTCTCTGAGGCACCTGAGGATGAAAGGTTTGACATCCTTCCCTCTAGTACACAGTAGGAAAGATCAACGATTCTCATCAAGGAAACAAAAGAATACAATGTGGGGACTTTTGACACACCCCACCACATACATTTGGCATCTCTTTTAGCTCCAGAGGAACAACCCAAGTTTGTAGCATTCTTCCAAAAATGTCAGATCAACTTCGCATGGTCATATGCGGACATGCCTGGGCTTGATCTAGATTTAGTCATGCATCACCTCACGGTAGTAGAAGGAGACAAGCCTGTCAAGCAGAAGCTTTGCAAGATGCACCCTCAAATTGCAGTACTAGTCAAAGCAAAACTTAAGAAACTCTTGAATGTTGGTTTCATTCGACCAATTGATTACGCAGAGTGGATATCCAACATTGTGCCTGTTGAAAAACTAAATGGGGGCATCCATATTTGTACTGACTTATGAGATCTGAACAAGGCATGTCCTAAGGATGAGTTTCCCCTACCAAATATCAACATCATAGTAGACCTAACAGCAAGGCATGCCATGCTTTCACTCATGGATGGCTTTTTAGGGTACAATCAGATAAAGATCGCACTAGAGGATCAACATAAGACAACCTTCACATGTCCATGGGGTACATACTACTGGAATGTAATGCATTTTGGTCTAAAGAATGCAAGAGTGACCTATAAAGAGCAATGACTACCATCTTCCATGATATGATGCATACCATAATGGAAGATTATGTTGATGACTTACTAGCAAAATCACTCACAAGAGAAGGTCATCTGGACATATTAGAGAAAATCTTTGACAGACTGGAACAATATCATGTGTGACTCAACCCAAAGAAATGTGTCTTTGGAGTAACCTCCAGGAAACTTCTAGGATACATTGTCTCAAACAAACGTATTGAGGTTGATCCAGCAAAGGTCAAGGCAATCATGGACATGCCACCACCAAAGAATATTAGTTAGTTAAGAACATTACAAGGGCGGCTCCAATCCATAAGAAGATTCATTGCACAACTGGCAGGTAAGTGTCACCCATTCACACACCTGCTACATAAGATCATCCGCTTTCAGTGGGATGCCAGATGCCAGCAAGCATTCCAGATGCTTAAAGATTATCTCATGAATACACCATTGTTAATTCCACCAAATCCAAGTAGGCCTCTATTACTCTATATATCAGCAACAAGTACAACATTAGGTGTATTATTGGCACAACACAATGCAGAAGGGAAAGAGTGTGTTGTTTACTACATCTCTCATACACTGGTTGGCTATGAACTCAAATACACCCCTATTGAGCGAGCTTGCCTAGCGGGAATCTTGACAGCCACTAAATTAAGGCACTATCTATTAATGCACAAAGTACAACTCATTGCAAAGATCGACCCACTCAAGTACTTACTCAGTAAAGCTGCATTGACTGGCCATTTGGCCAAATGGGTAATGATTCTCGGTGAATTTGATATCGAGTATGTGGACCGTAAGGCTATCAAAGGACAAGTTATTACAAATCAGTTGGTCGATGCACCACTCATAGGCGATCATCCTCTCATTTCTAATTTTCTAGATGAAGAGATATTCATGATCACAACATCACAACCATGGAAACTCTACTTTGATGGTTCATACACTAGGCATGGCTCGGGGGTAGGCATTTTGTTTATCACACCTCAAGGTGACAGTATCTTGAAGTCTTACAGGCTTACATTTCCACGCACCAACAACATAGCTGAATATGAGGCCTTGATCATAGGACTTAGGCTAACCATACAATGGAAGTTACAAGAGCTACAAGTATATGGAGACTCCCAACTGGTCATTCGACAAGCAACATATGAATATCAGACCAAGGATGATAAACTCATGCCGTACAAACAAATGGTGGACAATCTAAAAGAATCATTTACTACTATCACCTTTGAGAAGATACCTAGAGATCAAAATTGAGCTGCTAATGCTATGGCTACCATTGCATCTCTCCTAGATCTTCCACAGAATTCAACACGCTATGAGTTCTTGGTCGAACAACTTTGGATTCCCGCTTATGATATCCTCAAATCTGAGATGATATGTCACCTTGTCAGTTCTGAATCACCATGGTATGGTGAGTTCTACACCTATCTCCATGATAACACACTTCCTCCTAACCAATCAAATAACCAACGTAAAACCTTCATTCGCCAAACCGCTCGATATACCATTATCGCTGAAACCCTATACCGATGCAGTCTTGATGGTACTCTCCTTCAATGTTTAGAGCAAGATGAGATAACAAAGGCCTTGGAAGAGGTACATGAAGGAATTTTTGGAGCTCATGCAAGCGGACCGTCACTTGCCAAGAAACTCATGCGCACTGGATACTATTGGCCATCCATGGAAAAAGACTCCTACTACTTTGTCAGAAAGTGCAAGAAATGCCAAGAATTGCAACCAATCACAACACCATGACCTTTTTGTCAATGGGGCCTTGACCTTGTGGGTAAAATCCATCCATCTTCATCCAACAACCACAAATTCATTATTACAGCCACTGAATACTTCACAAAGTGGATCAAAGCTGTTCCACTTACCCAAGTTACCGGCAAGCAGATCGCCTCATTTATCCTTAATTACATCATCTATTGGTATAGTGTACCCATGTCCATCATCATAGATAACAGTCTTCCATTCAAGAATCAGGATGTTCGAGAGCTCTGTGAGAAGTTTTACATCCAATACTACTTTTCCACACCCTATTACCCATAAGGCAATGGTCAAGCCAAAGCATCAAACAAAAACATATTATGAATCCTCAAGAAGATAGTCAATGACGCCGGTCGTGATTGGCATGTTCAATTGAATCCAACACTATGGGCATATCGAACTAGTATTCGAACCCCTATAGGCGCAAATCCCTACTCACTAGTCTATGGTGCAGAAGCTATCTTACCTATTGAGGTCAAGATACCATCACTACAGGTTTCCTTGCACAATCCAATAGATGATGAAGCCTACAGGGTATCACATCTCCAAGACTTAGAGCTACTTGATGAGAAATGACAAGCTGCATACAACCACCTCAAAGCCTATCAAAAATGCATGAGTAGAAGCTATAATCATCAGGTTAGACCTCGTACATTTGAGGTAGGTGATCTTGTTCTTTGAAAAAATCCTCGTAACCAACCCAACCGAGAACATCAGAGAAAGTTTGAATCAAATTGGCTGGGTCCATATGTTATTTCTGTTGTATTTGGGTCTGGGGCATATCAGTTGGCTACTTCAAAAGGAGAACTGCTAGCAGATCTGATCAACAACATGCACCTCAAATGATTTTATACATAAAGTTGTACAGAGCATCGGGCTCCTATACATACCGGCAAAAACACCAAAAAAATTCAGATAAATGTCCTGAAGAAAATACAAAAACATCAAAATAGTAAAGAAAAATCATACATCCAAATTGTGAACAACCACTCCGGTGGCACCTTGGGTAAGTGCGATGGTGAAAACCTGGCAAACATGCACCACTCGTAAAGGCTATGGCTCCATTGTCTTTCAGGCTTTTTGTGATCACATTTATTACATACACACATTCATCCACCAAACCATGGCTTGTTATTGATCTGCAATCAAGAGATAGTACTTCATGCGTCTTGCATCCCGCTTTTTCATAGTCATGTCTAAACTGGGGGCAATGCCCTTAATCTTTTGATGGAAATGGATTATACATTTATTGTGATTCGTTGGGTTCTTCATTCAAAACTGTCTCACAAAATTCAAAAACATTCAAAACAATCACCAAAATATCAAAAACATTGGAAAACTATCTCACAAAATTCAAAAACATTCAAAACAATCACCAAAATATCAAAAACATTGGAAAACTATCTCACAAAATCCAAAAACATTCAAAACAATCACCAAAATATCAAAAACATTGGAAAACTATCTCACAAAATCCAAAAACATCAGAAAACATCAAAAAAATCAATCAAAAACATGGCAACACATTGTACATACTCATCCGAGTAGACACCAAACAAACATTGTGCAAATACTCAAATGATGATCACTTATCAAATCGACCAAACAACCAACATGAACACACAAACTGTCTTAACAAGGATGCATCCTTCCTTACCAAAACAAAGACATGATGACATTTTCTTTGACAAGAAAATTCTGTTTAAGCTATCAAATACTTGGTTGATTTGTAGGTTATTCATTCATTTATTTGTATTAGGTTCCTACGCTACTCTAGGCTATCCACAAGTGATTAAAGTAGTTGTGATGGTTCCTAAGCATTGTTTGTATGTCTTCTACGAATTATTCTGATGGAGTTCTGGGGCATGTACTAATGGTGTCTACGTGGGAAGTTCACTAAGCTACCTGATCATAGGCAAAAATACAGTCATAGATCACTACAGCTTGCTAACTATAGTGTATACCTTGACCATAAACCATTAACAATGATCCATATTCTTTATTCTTTATGTATATACTGTTTGCTTATAGGTACAATGCTTTTTCTTTGGTTCCTCCCACCTCATCCAAACTAGATAAAGGTTTTTATCTCTTATTACGGTATGAACTTGTCTCAGGATATGATCGGCCAAAGATCAAGGAGGACGACCCAAGTCATGCATGAAAGGAGATGATCCTTGTCTATTTCACAAGCAATACTCAGGTCAACTTGATCCATTATATCAAGTTGCTTGTATTAACTTGCTATATCAAAAATCCATGTAAGGAATACTCAGGTCATCTTGAATCATTATATCAAGTTGCTTGTATTTTCTTACAACATTTTAAAGCTCAATGATGAAAATAAAAGCACTATGGATCATCATTTCATCTCATCTATATATATTGCATTCCGTTGCATTCCACCCATCCATACATTCATAATAGCTGCATATCATGCATACATAGTCATAACAATGCATATTCTATTTTACTCATCTTCTTCCATAGGACTCGGTCCTAGGTCCTCCATTTCTTCTATCTAAATCCCCCCCTCACCCTCCCTATCTTAATCAACATCACATACCCTACATCGTGTCCCATCAAAATCAATCAAGCCACATTCATCACCATCCATCTCTAATAGGAGGGATTATGTTTCCTATCCTAAGTCATCCTATAAGCCAAGCAAGTTACTCTATCTGCACAGATACATCGACTCACACACACCTAGACTATCAACAAATATTCTGATCAAGTATCTTCGAGTCTCAACAGGTAATCGATCATGGTAATCCTAGCCTACATCAGGCATTTATCATAACGACCTAGTCTCAACGAGGCTGCTATGATTCACCACAACCATCCATTCCACGCACACACTATCAATTGATCAACCAATCAAACACAATCTAATGGACAATTACATTTATTGTCTACATCTCAACGAGTATTTTGCTTCATATACCTTGACTTCATTCGGCAATTACATCAATTCTAAGTCACATCAGGTCACTTTGATTCAATTACTCACACTTTATCTTGTCCAAGCAACCAACTAACATCAACTATCATACTTTGACTTGACCGGGGCAATTAAACCGATTGCACCAGATTGTCCAACCAATTTTGATCAATTGTATAGCATCAATCCAAACCACACACTACATCTGCTCTATATCTCTTGCATGACCTAAAAGGTACTCACTAGCTTGTTGTTTCTCCGTATTCACTCTGTTTTCTCCCATTATTTCCCTGTTATTGCTAATTTCTTCTATTCTACCTCCCCTCCACTTCTCATTCTTTTTCGAGAGATTGCCCAATTTTTCAAAAAAATTTGACCCATCTCTCGAGGGGGCATACCACCCACTAAATTAACATTTATGGGTTATATTTCTTCACACCTATTTTTCTTTCTTTGAAATGACGCGATAAACTGCAACGTCTCAAAGAGGGGCAAATGTAGTCACATAAATTTGTCCATTTTAATTAAATGAATATTTGCTATTTATTTGATTAAAAAAATTTACTAATCCATCAGTTAATTAAATTAATATTTACTTATTTCATCTTCAAACATTCTCCTATTAATTAAATAAATTATTCAATTTATTTTAATTCATTCATTCAACCAAATTCACACTCAATTAAATGAATAAATCCTATTTATTCAATTTAATCCTCTTTCCTCTTTGAAATAAATTAAATAAAACATTTATGTAAATCATTAAAAACCCCCCACTTTCATTTTCCTACAAATGCAAGTTGCAACCACAAGTTGAAATAAATTAATTTTATTTTAAAATTAAAATCCTATTTTCCCTCACCCACCAAATCCACTTGCACTCCTAAACCCCCTTCTAGATTCTTCTAAACCCTTCCTAATTAACCTAATCCATCCCCTAATTATTGTCACATTCCTAAGTAACTCGGAGTCACTTCTCAAAGACTCCAAAGTCCTTGAAAAATAATTAATGCTTTGTGTGTTCAACAATTTAACCTCCAAAGTCTTCCAAACCACTTATGGCTCTTACATGACCATTTATGGTTAACCCCTAACTCAACCCTCATGTGACTCATGTGTCTCAAGCATTTATTGCTTTGACCATGGTTATCCATTTAACCTTTGCACAAGAGTTTATCCATTGGATAAAAGCTTTATTGTTTGAATAAAGAATTTATTCACTCAACCCAACCTTGACCTTAAATCCCAAGTTAACTCTCAGGTCATGTCAAGCATTTAATGCTTATTCCCTCTCCTCTCAACCTATCTCATATTGACACTTGTCATCTTGGGATTGGGTTGAAAGCCATCACATGGATTGAATATCATTCAATCCTGACCCTTGTTGAGATTACTCAATCTCAACCATCCATTGCTCCATTCTTCCTATAAATAGAGTTCATTTCTTCATAATCATGATCCTGAAAACTTGTATGCATTTAATCTATAGTGAATTTTAGAGAGAGAATTTAGCATAAATCACATATATTGTCATTTTGGACTAAAATAAATCTTAGTTCATTTCATAATATATCTAATTAGTTTGTTTTACACTTGCATAGCATAGTTAATCATCTACAATCTTGAACCTCCATAAGCATCCATAGTGCAAAAAGCTGCTGAGAGCTACACTAATTTAGAACTTGGAGAGGAGAGGAACAAAGGAGGAGGAGCTACGAGCATGTTAAAAGGCATTTGGAGATGCCTTGTTGTATTTACTTCCATAGTTAAATATGTTATCATGTTTTTAGTGTCTCTTTTGATATGCCTGCTTAGATTAGTTTTTGGTTTATTAACACTAACGGTTTCTTGTGTTTTTGTGTGTTATACGACCACAAGTTTTAATCTAACACTTGTCCATTTTGCAGAGCATTAGTTGTTTTTAGGAGGGGGATTTTTCCCTGCAAACCTAACCATGGGTTGTGCAATTTTTACGATCCTTGCATCTACTATCCCATCATTGACAATGTTCTTGTCCTTAGTCCAAAAATTGGTTTTATCACTATTATAATATGGATGAGGACCACCTTTGGGTTCATTGTAGATTTTGATAAGTCCCTTTTTGATAAGGGATCATTCATATTTTAATCCTTGAGTGATCATCTCTTCAAAGGACTCTCTACCCTTCATGTCTAAATGGAATTCCATCTCGTTATTCAAGTTGGAAATGAATATTTCCACTAGTTCTTGTTCAGACAAATGAAGAGAACATATGCTAGACAGTTGCCTCCACCGTTGTAGGAAAGCTGAGAATAACTCCCTTGGTTTTTGTTTGGTGTTGCATAAATCTGCCATGGTAACATCTCTTTCTATGTTATGTTCATAATGAGCAATGAATTTTTGGACTAGTTCCTCAAATGTTCTAATGCCACCTGGTAATTGGGAAAACCATTGTGTGGTTGTGCCTCCCAAACTCTGAGGAAAAAGTCACATTAGATAGGTGTCCTCATAGGCCACCTCTAAACAAGCTGAGTGAAATTATTGCACATGATCTCTAGGGTCTCCTTTGCCCCTGTACTTTTCAAACTTGGGTGTTTCAAACCCTCATGGAAAAGGTGGCATATGCATGTTACTATCAAAAGGATAGGGACAAATATCATTAAGTGAAAACTGAGTAGTCTTCACACCACTATTGAGTTGTTGAGCGAGATTTTCTATCTGTTGTCTCAACATGTCTATTTCTATAGTAGGAGGAGGCGAGGGATTTCCTTGATCATTAAGGTCATATGAGAAGTAATATCTACCTCTTCCACCATCGTTACGACTATGTTGATTTGATGTCTATCATATCGGTGTGGTATCAAAGTTAGAGGGTAGTTTGGGACCCTCTTGAGCAAGTCTCAAAAAATGAGCATTTGCGTTGTTTCTAAGGATTTCGTCAAAGAATCTATTGAACTTGGGATTGTGTTGTGCTCTTTCTATATCTTTGGGAGTTGGAGTACTAGGATCTTCATCATTTGTACCTCCTCCAATGGCTTCTTGGAAATTGTTGAGGTTTTCTTCTTCCTCGTCTTCGATCTCTGGTTATCGGTTTCTCATTGATCTTGTTTGAGCCATGTTGTTTGAAAGTTTTGAGGTTGGTGAAAGTGATTATGAGTTGGTGATAAAATGTTTGATGGAAGATAAGTGTTTTGTGAAATTTTTTAGAAGATGGATCTCTAACACTGAAGGTTGGATGTTTACCAAAATTCTTTGTGAATTGCTCTTTGTGTTTTCAACAATTTTGATGCGATAAGGTATAGAAAGGTTTGAGATGTGCTAAAAACCAAGCTACCTAGCAATGAGAGGATGCACTCATAAACTAGTTTTAGCCTATGTAGAAATGCCTCTTAGGATGATGGATCCTAGATGTAGAAACTCTCTAAAAGTGATCTGTTGGTTTGATTTAAGCAATATTTAAAAGAATTTAGGACAAGACCTTTTTGCGTATTGAGAGTTGATTGGTTTTGTGATGTGTGAAGGTGAAGGTGGATAGAATATCAACCTCAATAAAAAATTTCTCTCACAAAGGGGGTTTCTATTTCTTCCTCTCTCTCAGGAGTTGGTGGTTCCCCTCGAGCTTCATTGTAGGTGATACAGATTTTTGGAAAGAAAGCAGGGTTGATCTTGCCTCCTTTGTTTTTGTGATAATCCAAGGCTCTATACTGGGTAAAAGCTCTATTTTTCAAAGGCTCTTTGTCAAATTCGTTGGATTTTCCTTGAAGATACAAGTGCATATGGCGCAAGAAGACTCTATGTGAGAGACAAATTTGTCTATTGATATAGAAAAACTTCCTTCTTTTGATAAGAGATTTTGAACTCAATTGTCTCTTTTTCAATGTGGTCTTTTGATGAGGACTCCTTTTTCTCAAGATGTGAGTGATGGTCATACAATTTTGATACTTGTTCCACTTGTTTGATGTTTGTTTTTATCAATGTTGATGTTAAATTGTGTTCAATGAATACTTGGTTTAAATTTGTTTGGAATTTCTTTGACAAGAAAACGCAGCAAGCACACAAGCACAATAAGCTTGCCCCTTTTCAACAAAAGGCAAAAATAGGTGTAGGTCTAAATCAACCCAATCATGAAATTTTTGACCCTTTTCAAATGCTTTGTATGTTTTTTCCAAAACCCTGAAGTCGGCTCAAATTGTTACTGGTCTGACACAAGATGAATACAACTCAAACACACTTTATCCCTAAGGTCAATGACCAGTTGTGATATTTTTATCCCACATCTTGATATTTCTTCAACTTTGGTACTACATACCTTATGAATCCCTTTGTGGCAGGTAAGGATGTGATATACTAAGTCTTGCGCGAGCATAACAGATAGATGATCCCTATGATGAGGGAGTCACCACTTTTATCAAGCTACAAGTAGCCTTTCAAAAAGCCCTATTTCTACTCAAGGAAATATGTATGGTGAGTATCTTGGGAGCAAAACCATCTATTCTCTTGCACTGAACTTTTCACAAATATCCTCATTCAATAGAATGGGTGAGCTTCTATAATAAAAGGTGTCTAGTAATGTTCAATGTTTTTGGACATAAGTTCATTCTGTAGTGACTCACTTAAGAGCCTTGTAACTTGTGGTGGGGCCCATATGTCCTTTCAACAAGTTACACTATAGGAACAACTATTCCGAAGGCTATAGCTTTCGCTCTCACCTGATTTCTATAGCGGCTCGAAGGATTTACCACACAAGATCATTCCCAAGACTGATGTGTCTCTTGGCAGGCTTCTCTTAAAAATAAAAATTTTGAGTGTTACTAACACTTTTCTCTTGCACCTAGGACCATGAGAGCCAAGGGGGAGGATAGTGTGTGTTAGAAGTAGGACCACTCTACGGATTTTTGCACAAGTGTGCCAAACACTAAAAACACTTATTCTTTTTAACCGGTTTATTGCAATGTGATTTAGATGCTATTTGAAGATGTTGCTCCAACAACCATGGTATTCTTTTTAATACCTCAAAGCAATATGTTGTCTAACTAGGAAAGTGAAACTCCTGTTCAACCAAATTGAAGCATGTTTTTGCTTGAAGTAAAATCGTCGCATGTAAAAAAAAATGGACAAATTGTTTATTCTTTTTAACTTGCAAAATGAAATGTTGATTGTGAATTTTAGCGTTGCAAGAAATGAAATTTGTTTGTTTGTTTTAAGCCCAAAATGAAAATTTGTTCCTAACTTGCAATAAATCAAAGTAGTTTGTTTGATTTTGTGGTTCTTTTTAACTTTGTGACAAGAAGTTCTTTTTAAGCCCCAAACTAAAAAATTGTGCTGCTTTTATAACCCAAAATGAAAAGTGAAGTTTGTTTTTAGTCCAAAAGGGAAAATGAATTCTTTTTAATCCAACTTTAAAACAAACTTAGAAAGAAAAAGAAAATAAAAATCCTTAATTTTTAACTTCTTGAATCTTGCAAAACAAGAAGTTAGCAACAACCTACACAAAAAGAGAACAAGTTAATGAAATGAAAGTTTTTAGTGGGCTTCTACAAGCCTAAAATTTTGATTTTTCGGTTACATATTTTTTTTCCAACTCTTTGTTACAATAGTGGTACTCTGTGTAAACACAGAAGCACCACTTTAATACAAAAGTGCTAAATTAAACTATCAAACAAAATTAAAATTCTGTTAGACAGAGAGCACAAAAGCACTGAAAGAGTTACAATAGCGTTATTTCACGAACAATAGTGCTATAATTTGGATTAAGGCGCTAATTTAAAGACAAAATCACCAGAATGTAGACAAAGGTGCTAAATCATCAACTATCGAAGGTGCTAAAGCGTGTTCAATAGCGCTAAAGTGCAACTTGTGTGTCAATTTCAACAATTTAAAAAAAAAGTTAGTAGTTTTATAATCAGAAGGTTGCGTGTTCGATTCACATCGGGTTCACCAAATGATCCACTACAAAAGGGATGTTAGGAACACATAAGAAAGACAAACGTTAGTGTTAGTAGTATGAATCATAAACAAAATACAAAGGAAACTATAATCCTAAGCATCCATATCAAGAGAGATATCAAACATATTATGGAAAGCATACAAAAATGGAGAAAAGACACAAAACACTCCCAAATGCTTGCCAACATGCTCATAGCTGCTCCTCCCTTGTTCCTCTCCTCTCCAAGCTCCACATGAGTGTAGCCCTCAACTTTTTGCACTACTATGGAAGTCTTATGGAGATTTAAGATTTATGAAAAATGATTAAAATATGCAAATACAAGCTAAAAATGAGAAATCCTAATTAAGCTATATTGATTTTAATCAAAATAACAATCCAGATATGATTAGCTCCTAAAATGCTCTCTTAATTTTAGTATAGATTAGATGCATACACGATTTCTGGATCTAGATATGAAGGAAATGAGCTCTATTTATAAGAAAAATAGAGAAATGGATGGTTGAGATTGAGTAATCTCAACAAGGGTCAGGATTGATGGGTTTATGATCCATGTGAGGGCTTTTAACCCACTCTCGGGATGATAAATTCCCTCATGAGGTGGCTTGAGATGAGAGGGAATAAGCATTAAATGCTTGAGATGACATGGGGGGTTACCTTAGGAGGTAAGGTTAGGCTTGAGTTGAATGTATAAAGCTTTTATCCAATGATTAATGTATTTATCCAATGGAAAAACTCTTGTGCAAGAGTTAGTGGGGATAACCATGGTCAAAGCAATGAATGCTTGAAGAGACCCATGAGTTAAATGAGGGTTAAGTTAGAGGGAAAGTCTATAACCATGTGGGTGAGTTGAGTTTAACCATTAATGGTTATGTAAGAGCCATAAATGGTTACGTAAGAACCATTGACAGTTTGGAAGACTTTAGGGGTTAACTTGTTGGAGACATAAAACATTAAATGCTTTTCAAAGATTTTGGAGGCTTTGAGAAGTGACTTCAAGTTGCCTAGGAATGTGAAAATAATTAGGGGATGGGATTAGGTTAATTATGAATGGTTTAGAAGAATCTAGAATGGGTTCAGGATGCAAGTGGGTGAGGGAAAGTAAGATTTTAATTAAAATAAAATTACTATTTCAACAAAATAGGCGCAACTTGCATTTGTAGGAGAATGCAAGTGGGGGGGGTAGTTTAGGGATTTAAATAAATATTTGATTATTTATTTAAAGGAGGAAAGGGGTTAAATTAAATAAATATATTTTATTCATTTAATTGATTTTGAGTGCGGCTCAATGAATTCATTTAAATAAATTGAATAATTTATTTAGTTAATAGGAGAAGAGGTTGAGGATGAATTAATTAAACATTAATTTAATTAACTGTTGACTGATGGTTAAATAATCAAATAAATACTAAATATTCATTTAATTAAGTGGGCAGATTTATGTGACTACACTACCTATTGGCAAGAACTTGATGCAAATGCTACATCCCTTATTCTTCTTGCCATCATTTATTAAATACTTCTTCCACAAATAAATTATAGCAAAAATCTTTAAAGAAGATTCTCCAATTTCGAATTTCAAATGTGAGCAATAATTAAATCATAAATGATGTGACATAGAGAATGAATTAATAAATCTATTTATAAATTAACAATTATATTTTAAATTAAGAGAAACGTTAGGGTTCTGATAGTAGGTCACAAAATACTCTACAGCAAGCTCCCACTCAAATGAAGATTAATTCAAAAAATCCCTCTACCCAACAATGGGACCAAAACTGGTTAGGTTCTAATACCAACTAAACGAAAGCAAGCTATGTGAAACACACTTCCTACACCACTCTAATGAAAGATGTACATATTAAAAAAACTTTAAGTAGTTATAGCGTAGAGATGCACAATATAAAATATGAACATAGAAATCAACAATACCATGACATGATTATTATATGGGGAAAACCCTTTCGAGAGGAAAACCCCACTCCAAAGCATATCATTTAATTTTTTTTAAGTTGAAGGTTGCAATGCACTTTCAGAGCCAAGCCCTTATAGGAGTTCACCACAATATGATTTTTGGAGAAATTCTATCAACATGACAATACCTACAAAACAAATTCATACAAATTACTCCACAAGCCTTTAATTTATAGAGTTTACAATGCAAGTGAGAAGCTTCTAGAAAGGATTCCTATGAAGGTCACATAGAAAAATCAAATGCCTACATGCATGCAATAGTCCTCCTTGACATGAAAGGCACCTACATGGTTGGGACTCACTCATTATTGCTTTTTTATTATTTTCAATTCTTACTATATTATAATTTGCCATAGATTATATCATAAAATATTAACGCTACATGATGCATGCTACAAATAATGCTTCAATAATGCACCCCACAAAATGGGTTGCCTTCTTCCTCAAATTGAGGACACATGCCATCCTAGTCACCTTACATGCAAAATGACACCTTGTTGTGCTAGGTCCCACTAGATGAACATAAATAATTAACATAGAGAAATAAATAATCAACTAAAAGACCAATAAATTAATAAATTGCAAAGTTTGGGACAACTTAATTCCTAACATTTAGTTTTTTTTTCAATAGTCATGAATTCAATGTTAATAATCACAATATTAGAACTCTAGATTTAAGGTTGCTAGTCCATATTTATTGAATATAGGGTTCAATACATTTTCCATCAACTAGCAATTTGTATGCTTGTATCTCACCATCATATTTCTAAACAAGTCATTGGTGCTATTCTATTTATGCACTCCCTTACGTTCTTCGAAAAAGGAATTAAACATCAATAGGCTATGTAGTCTACTTGGCTTTATTGACCTTAATTCAAAACTAAGTTTAATTTAACCCATGCAAACCAAGAAACCTTCCAAAGGAAAATTAATGTCATCCCTTAATCAATATTTGTACCATGTAAATGTTCATTCCACTAAGTCTTGGTGGAAGGACTACAAATTGTACGTTGATACTTCATTCTACAATTATAACCCTAAGATGGATATAAATGGCTTTCACTACATCTTCTTATGATTCAAAACCTAAATACTAGGTAGGAGAAGAAGCCACTCCCACTAGTAGGAGCTTGTGCATGATGGCAAGGATTTGTTAGAGGGATTTTGGGATAACTTTCATGAGTAAGACTCCCACCCAAAATTGGAATTACTCTTGTTGCTTAATACTTTTATATATTTGTTTATATTACTTGTGAACTCCTGACTTAATAATTGTTTCTCTTGCATGATCATGTTCTCAAAGTTATTGTTTCTCATTTTTGCAGTCAAGATTATGATTATACTGTGTGGGAGAAAAAGTGACACTAAGCAAACATGCCCTAATCTCACTTTCAACCACATACTTGTGGAATACGAAAGAGCCTAGAGGTATCACACAATTGGCTACTTCTTTTTGTGGAAGAGAGAGCCACGGGCTACCTATTAGGATTTCTATTCCCTTGTTGTAATTGAAAGATAAAATGATGCAAGTTCAATTCCTAACCCAAAGTTCAAGTATGAACTAATAACAAGATTACAGAATTGAACTTAAACAATGGAAAGCTGTAAACACAAGGATAAGAAAAGAATGTAAATGCATACCCGGAGTTAAAATCTGACTGAAAATGTTCAGGATGGGGCCGCGGGCGCCACTATCCTGATTCTGCCCCTGAAACTGCTCCGAAAACTGTTGTTTTTGCACTCTGGAAAAGCTATCAAAAATGCTGAAAATGCTGTCTGTAAGGAGGACCAGGGCGCCCAACGCCCCTATCCCAGGGACCAGGGCACCCAGCGCCCCTGTCCTAGCAGGACCAGGGCACCCCACGCCCCTGTCCTGGTCTTTTGCTCTGAGATTTGGGGTGTTGTTTGGTCTCCGTCTGCTTCTTCTGGATCTGTAACTTGCGGCGTCGTCCAAGTCCCGAAACCTGCACTTATATCTGAAAAGGTGTTTGGGCGGCTATATAGGGTTTTGCCTTAGTCAAACCCCCGCTTCGGTGATTTCCACCTCCATGAATAGCCAAGTTGTATTGTAAAAGTAATGTGTGTGCAGACCTAATGTGTGTGCAAGGTCCTTAAATGCAAGAAAGCAAACTAGAGCAACCTAGAAAGTAAACCCTAATTGCTTGTAAATGATAATGTAAATGCTCTAAATCAAGATGCAAAGTGATCTAAAGCATGAATAAATGATATATTAAAGCTTATGCAAAGACATGAAAACAACATGAAATCATACCCAACCCTCAAGGGAGGAGTACAAGCCAATCTTCAGTCGGTAATCTCCTATTGTTCTTCAATATCTTCCAAGCCCTAAGTGAAGGAATGAAATTGATAGATGCTTGATAGAAGGATGTTGAATGTTGTTGAAGTCTTCAAAGATCTGCTCTTTCACTGCATATGAGGTTCCTGAAAACAAAAATCGGATCCCTTCAAATGAAGAAAGAGAGCTCTTATGTAGGAAACCCTAGATCGTAAATTCGTCTTTTGGCCGACCTAGAGATTGAATATCCTGCCAATTTCTTGGGGTTAAGCTTTATTTTATGATTGGATCGTGCTCCCAAAATTTTGGGAAAACTGTCCGGGACCATGTGCACTCCGGGCGCCACGGTCTCGACAACTTTTCACCAAATTTTCAGGGCCGTTGGATATGATGATTTTAGAGAGAATCCCAAAGTTACAGGTGATTTCGAGATGTTTTGACCCCCGAAATCAAGCCCCCAAGTTCGAAATAGGACCTAATTAGGGTTTTTGATTAAATGATGTATAGGAGGAATAAAATGAAAGGGGCACACTTTAATGAAAGGGCCCAACTTTATGATGTAGGAGATGATAAAATAGAACCTTAGACCTAATTAATTTGATTAATTAAGTGCTAAAGGGAAAATGCAATGCAAAATGCAAAATGCGCCAAGGCGGGTGCTAAACTAGGTGTGAAATTGTACCACCCTAGCAAGTGCGTACAATTTACGATGCTACATTTAGCCCCCACTTTAGCGGTCATATGAACACTATGTGCATATGCAAGCTAAAGTACAGAAAAGTAAACATTATTTGAAAAAGGATATATCCATAAGTCTGTCGAACGAAGCCCCCAGCGGTATCTGCAGTACACAGTTAGGAACCGCACCCTACAAAACACACGTTAGATCACAAAATCACCTAATGCTTACTAAGGAAGGTGATGAAAATTCAAGGGTAGCTATATGCCCCCCCCTGTTTCGGCTTGCTAATTTTAGTGAGTTGAAACAGGGTATCATGTTTACCACTTCGAATTGTTAAAGAATATTGATGACAAATGCTCACAAGAAGATTTGATATGAGGTCAAAAACTAATGGAGAATCATTTGGTAAGAAAGAGGACTAAATCTCAATTCCAACACAACAAAGAGTGTGAGGATTCGAGAGTTCTCTAACACAAGATGAAGGATGTAAATGGAAACAAAATGCAGAGAGAAGAAAAGAAAGGAAAAAAGCATGAATACACACATTGGTGATCCATGGGAAAAAGGACATGGAAAACTAGCCCCTAGAGTCTGTCTAGGTGATCCATGTAAGGAAGGAGAGTGAAAAAGTATAGCCTTATGCCGCTAGTTCCACTCAACCTCGTGCATGTGTGTGTAAGGGAGGTTAGAAGCACCTCATAGGAGTCTATGCCCGAGTATGCTACAACCTGTATATGTATAGTAAAACAATGTGACATCTCGCTCTAAGAGTCTGTGCTCTAGTTTCGAGAATGACCCATTGCTCAAAAAGTGTAATTTTTATGTCATAAGCAAAGTAGAACAAGGATACCTACCTTCATCACAAAAGAAGATACCCCAAGAATGCAACAATGTCATAGATCCAAGCAAGAGAGTTTCGTACTCTTTAAGCAAGGATAAGATAGTTGGAAAGGGATATCTTGTATTATGTGTAAAGGGGATCCTTAGAGGAGAAGAGATCTTTATACAAAAGACACCTATCCTCGAGAGGAATTGTCTTAGACAAATATAACACCTTCTAGAATAAGACAAAGAAGAGAATAAGAATGCAATACTTCCTTCTTTTGCGAGGTGAAAGTGATTCTTAATGAAGGATGACGCTCTTTTTAACCCAATTGGGAGAGTGAATTCATTATGGATGTATTTTACCAAGTGCAAAAGAGGTTGTAGTCAAGGACTTACACATCTTGTAAGAGAGAATCCTTGAACAAACAACAACAAATGCATACAAGGAATAACATCAAGTAATAAAGTTCACACCATCCACAAAATAGGAAAAAGTGGATCCTTAGATAAAAATAAGGAAAGATCATTGCCTTCCAAGGATAAGGATAATGAGAAGGACTTACACAATCTTCTAGGGAGAGATTTAGACATAAACAATAGAAGAGATATATGAAATCACTCTTGTCCCCATAGGAACAAGAAAATTAGGCTATTATGTTGCTTCAAAAAATATGATTGCACTTGAAATTGTACCATCATGAATGACAATGAGCCCCCAGTAAATGAGCTACCAATGTCACATAATGATGAGCAACATAATAGCCATTAATGTTATTTAAAGACATGATAGATTGAATGAGGAATTTGAATATGACATGCTAAATGCTCAACTATAAGTGAGATCAAAAACATGTATAAAGTGATAAAAATTGAAGAAGAAAAGTCACAAGAAATCTTAGAAGAGGGATGAGTGTAATTTATTAGAGCCTTATCCCTAGAGGAAAGGACTTTATGATGAATAGGAGATAAAGATTCATAAATGGATTTAGAAATTTGAGGGGATTCATAAAGAGATTTGTTCATCGCCAAGATTTCCTTATGAGGGGAATGAGAGTTGATAGAAGTAGAAGATGATTTAGTTGAAGTGAGATCATCATCACTACTAAATATAGCATTCACATTGAGAGATGGTCTTTTAGATGCTTTAGTGCGTTTGCAGGGATTATAGCCAAGTCCAAAGGCATAATTGTGAAAATTAGTCTCTAGAGGAACTTTTATCCCTTGTTCATGAGCGCCACAACCATTTCCATGATACCCATGCTTAGCAAAAATGCGAAAACCATGACCATAACGATCAACCATTTCAGGAAGAGAAGGTGGTTTTTCATAAGACAAAGAATCAAACTCTTCATAATTAGAGGTGTGAGGAGAAGAAGTTTGAGAAGCGGCCACAAAATTATTGCTCATAGGTTCAGGTAAGACTGATTGATCTCTAGTTTCTTCCTTCTCTTTAACTTTAAGCTCTCTAGGAGGAACCCTATACTCACCTACAAAGGTGGGATTAAAGTCAAGGGATCCCCAATCGTCTTCTGCGAGAACCTTCTCAGGATCAAAAGCCTTTTCATGTGTAGACTCAAGTCGACAAGGATCTTCTTCAGGAGCTTTAGACTCATCCAAAGAATTTTGATCATCAGAGGATAAGGATTCATCCATAGGCATCTTGTTCAAAGAGTCATTACTAGAAGAAGATTGTTTAGAAGAACTCCCTTTGGAAGTAGACGTTTGCAAACAAGCCTGAAGATTAGTGTCACCTATCAAGGTATATGTCTTATTGCTATGAATGAATTTAACTCCTCTATGCAATGTAGAGGGGACAGCTTGCATACTGTGAATCCAAGGTCTCCCTAATAACAAGTTGTATGTTAGATTTCCCGACATAACATGGATAGGAGTAGGCAAAGTAACCGGTCCCACTGTGACGGGTAAGGTGATAATACCTAATGAAGACTTAGCCACATTATCAAAGCCTCGAATGGGATGAGAGTCAGGCTCAATAAGGGATGTATCCACATTCATCTTATGCAATAGATTAATGCTACACACATTAAGGCCAGAGCCATTATCTACCAGTGTTCATCTTATAGCAGTGTCATTCATGATAACCACAATCATCAAGGGATCATATTGTTGTTGAATTTCACTAGTAGGCAACTCATCTTGGGTAAACACAATTTGAGATTTAGGATTCATCACAGAGTTAACTAAAGATGCTATATTACTAGATGTATTCGGTGGAGGAACATTCAAATATTTCAAGGCATCTTGTAACATTCCATGATGAGCAGAAGAAGTTTGAATCAAATCCCAAAGGGATATCTTAGCAGGGGTAGCTTTAAGTTGTTCTATGAGATCATATTCCTTACCAAGAACTTGTGAAATATGAGGAGCTTGAGGAAGAATAGGTTGGGAAGGAGGAAGTGAAGTTGGAATAACTGGAGGAGGATTAGGTTGCCTATTGTTTCTTGTGTTATAGGTATGAGCAACCACATGATAACTCTCTCTAGTCAGTTGCTTAGCATACTCATAAGGGCTCTTAGAAGAATAACCTCCTTGCACAGTAATAATAGGTTTCTTAGCAGTGCAAAAAGAATCATTAGCATAACCACCTTGAACCACTAAGATAGGCTTATTTAAAGGTTGAGAATTTTGAGAAGGACAAGCACCTTGGACAGTGAAGAGAGGTTTGTTAGGTGTTTCATTCACATGTATCGAACTGATTGAGGATGGTTTAGAGGAATGAAAAAAAGTGTTGGAAGAATTGTTGATGGTCTTCTCTTGCACCAAAATCTCATCACAGATTAAATCAATTTTAGGAGAGAGACAAGGGGTAGGCATTGATGTTCTAGTAGGAAGAGGAAAGGTCATATCATCCTCTATCATCAAATGATCTACATGGGGAATAAACTCTCTAGGAGAAGGATCAACATTACTCTCTAAAGTCTCACTTTTGAGAGGGAGATCTTTGAAAGAGATGTTAATCATCTTGCTTTGAACTAGGGTATCTTTATGAGTAGAACCAAGTTGAGGAGAGGGAGATGCTTTATTTTTAGAGGGAGAATAATTGAGATTCAAGGAAGGGGAGAAACTATCAAGGGAGAGAGAATAATCTACACCTTCTTCTAAAGGTTCATCCCAAATAGTGAAGTGGTTGAAAGGAATGTTTGAAGTATTGTCAATTTCGGGAGAGGAGATAACATTGTTTATTAATTCCTCATCCTTAGGAGAGGGAGCATCAATAGATGTGTTAAACTCATCCTCTTGCCTCAAAATATGTTCAATATGATCTTTAGGGGAGAGAGAATTAAGGAAATTTCTTATTATTTCATCTTCTTTCTCTAAGGGATGCTTATGGGTAAGACAAACTTTAGGAGAAGGGTAAGCATTTATCATTAATTCATCATCTCTAGTGGGAATTTTGTTGGAAAAGGAAATGCCATCACTAGGAAATGTAGGGATCATGTCATCTTCTTGCACAAAAGGATCCTCATGAAGGGAGTGTTTTTTAGGAGGAACATGAACATATTTCTCCAAAGATTCATGCTTAGGAAGGAGATCTTTGAAAGAAGTGTTCATAACCTCTTGTTGCACTAACATGCCCCTATTGGAAGGACCAACTTTAGGAGAAAATAAGTCAATGTCCATCAATACCTTTTCACTTAGAGAGGCATCATGTAGGGAAGGTGAAGTAACATTAAGAAATGTGTTTATGATATCATTCTCTTCCTCTAGGATAACTAAATGGGAGGGGCACATTTTAGGAGAGTTGTCAAGATCACTCTTAAAGTCTTCATCCTTAGAACATGGGAGAGTCTCAAAGGGATTGATAGAAACTCTTTTAGGCACTAAAATGTTGTTATAGATGGGGGGAGGTTCTTTAGGAGAAGGAAAAATTGAAACAAGAGAAGCTAACCCATTATCACATCTATGAAATGAATGCATTATGACAACAATTTTCCTCTTTCAAATGATAACACATGCAAAATAGAAGGAAATGTTTAATTTTAACCAATGCAAGCACTTAGAATGTAGATTTAGAAAATGAAATTTATGATTCAAATGAGTTCCTAAATCAGATTTGAAATTATTGATCCCAATTAAGCTATTCACAAGTTCAACTTTGAATTGAAAAATTAGGGTTTTAGCAAAAATTTCCTCTAAATTTTTGAATCTTGCAAGAAATTGAAACTTGTAAATACAAATTTGAATTTGAAAAAGCATAAACACTCAAATTTGAAAACATAAATTAGAGAAGATTGGAGTTCACGTCGGGTTCACCAAAATGTGTGGGAGAAAAAGTGACACTAAGCAAACATGCCCTAATCTCACTTTCAACCACACACTTGTGGAATACGAAAGAGCCTAGAGGTATCACACAATTGGCTACTTCTTTTTGTGGAAGAGAGAGCCATGGGCTACCTATTAGGATTTCTATTCCCTTGTTGTAATTGAAAGATAAAATGATGCAAGTTCAATTCCTAACCCAAAGTGCAAGTATGAACTAATAACAAGATTACAGAATTGAACTTAAACAATGGAAAGTTGTAAACACAAGGATAAGACAAGAATGTAAATGCATACCCGGAGTTAAAATCTGACTGAAAATGTTCGGGACGGGGCCGCGGGCGCCACTGTCCTGATTCTGCCCCGGAAACTGCTCCGGAAACTGCTGTTTTTGCACTCTGGAAAAGCTGTCAAAAATGCTGAAAATGCTGTCTGTCAAGAGGACCAGGGCGCCCAGCGCCCATGTCCCAGGGACCAGGGTGCCCAGCGCCCCTGTCCTGGCAGGACCAGGGCACCCTACGCCCCTGTCCTAGTCTTTTGCTCTGAGATTTGGGGTGTTGTTTGGTCTCCGTCTGCTTCTTCCGGATCTGTAACTTGCGGCGTCATCCAAGTCCCGAAACCTGCACTTATATCTGAAAAGGTGTTTGGGCGGCTATATAGGGTTTTGCCTTAGTCAAACCCCCGCTTCGGTGATTTCCACCTCCACGAATAGCCAAGTTGTATTGTAAAAGTAATGTGTGTGCAGACCTAGTGTGTGTGCAAGGTCCTTAAATGCAAGAAAGTAAACTAGAGCAACCTAGAAAGTAAACCCTAATTGCTTGTAAATGATAATGTAAATGCTCTAAATCAAGATGCAAAGTGATCTAAAGCATGAATAAATGATATATTAAAGCTTATGCAAAGACATGAAAACAACATGAAATCATACCCAACCCTCAAGGGAGGAGTACACGCCAATCTTCAGTCGGTAATCTCCTATTGTTCTTCAATGTCTTCCAAGCCCTAAGTGAAGGAATGAAATTGATAGATGCTTGATAGAAGGATGTTGAATGTTGTTGAAGTCTTCAAAGATCTGCTCTTTCGCTGCATATGAGGTTCCTGAAAACAAAAATCGGATCCCTTCAAATGAAGAAAGAGAGCTCTTATGTAGGAAACCCTAGATCGTAAATTCGTCTTTTGGCCGACCTAGAGATTGAATATCCTACCAATTTCTTGGGGTTAAGCTTTATTTTATGATTGGATCATGCTCCCAAAATTTTGGGAAAAATGTCTGGGACCATGTGCACTCCGGGCGCCACGGTCCCGACAACTTTTCACCAAATTTTCAGGGCCGTTGGATATGATGATTTTAGAGAGAATCCCGAAGTTACAGGTGATTTCGAGATGTTTTGACCCCCGAAATCAAGCCCCCAAGTTCGAAATAGGACCTAATTAGGGTTTTTGATTAAATGATGTATAGGAGGAATAAAATGAAAGGGGCACACTTTAATGAAAGGGCCCAACTTTATGATGTAGGAGATGATAAAATAGAACCTTAGACCTAATTAATTTGATTAATTAAGTGCTAAAGGGGAAATGCAATGCAAAATGCAAAATGCACCAAGGCGGGTGCTAAACTAGGTGTGAAATTGTACCACCCTAGCAAGTGCGTACAATTTACGACGCTACATATACATATTGACAAATTATTTTAATATACTCTTTTCACCTTTCTTTCTTTGTTGACTTGTGTTGGAACCCTCTACCAAGAAAATGACATAATTGTTCTAAGTCATCTCCATGTCACTCTCTCAAACACCAAAGAGGCTCAATTTACCTATACTATTGTCAACCAAGAACTTAGTTGCAATGATGGGTGGTTATTTCTCATAGTGCACTCCTATGTCCTCTCAATGACATGGGTGGGCACTTCAAGATAAGAAAATTTCTCTTATTAGTCACTTGCTATATCTCCACTAAGGACTATGCAAATCCAACTATGAGACAATCCCAAGGTGCTAGAAGAAGCCACTCTCACTGGTTACGAGCTAGTGGATGATGAAAAAGATTTGTTAGAGGGATTTTGGGATAACTTTCATGAGTAAGACCCCCACCGCAAATTGGAATTGCTCTCATTTCTTAATAGTTTTGTATTTTTGCTTATATTACTTGTGAGCTCCTAACTTAACACTTGTTTCTCTTGCATGATCTTGTTCTCATTGTTAATGTTTCTCTTTTTTCGATTCAACATTATAATTATACATATTGACATTAACCATTTTAATATACTCATTTATCACAACCATCTTTCCATCTTGCCCTCCAACCTACAACACCACCCCAACCCATGACACCTAAATAAAGGAAAAAAAATGTTGGTTATTTTATTTGTAATAAATCACACAATTTCATAAAAATATTAATCCCTGGATGTATACTTTGTATTTGTATTTTTGAATTAGAATTTGAGAAGATAGAGCGATACAATTTGCAATGGCCAAATGAAAACAACCCCTAGAAAACATATTTTTCAGAGTTTATTTGAAGGCATTGCATAAGTCCTTGGTTTCATGTTTTATACGACCAAAAATAATTCATCCACAATTGTATCTTGACTAATGTATTCAGCTGAAAATAGATATTTATGAAAAGCAAACTTCACTGAAAACAAAAAAAAATTGAAAAACATACAAAAAGTTCAAAAATATTGCCAAGGTCTATTTGGGTTCTCTCTCTCTCTCTCTCTCTCTCTCTCTCTCTCTCTCTCTCTCTCTCTCTCTCTCTCTCTCACACACACACACACACACACACACACACACACACACACACACACACACACACAATAATTAAATTGAAGCCCAAATAGACCCAGTAGACATTATACAACTGAAAAACATACAAAAAACTTCAAAAATATTGGCAAGGTCTATTTTGGTCTTAATTTAATTGTGTGTGTGTGTGTGTGTGTGTGGAATAAAGGTATTTTTGAAGCGACTCTTTCTCATGCACTTGATGGATGCAATTGACCCAGCGATTAGGGAAAGGGTGGAATGAAAGATAAGCGATCTCCAATTGTTTCAGATACTGCCACTCAACGATGTGTTTGGGGCAAGTCTTCATCCACCCACTAATACAGAGAGTATTGGAGCTTGGTTCAATACACCTTCTTGAGTGACTTGTCCTACTCAACCCTTCAACTACTCAAGATCATCCAATGAAACTTAGTAGTGGTTATGATAATGAGACCTCCAAGCTCTGAACCTCTTTGGCTTGCCTCCTAGGTATAGCCAATGGTTTTTGGACAATCAACTCCTTTTGAGGTTGCCACCTTAATCTCATACACTCCTCTCCTGCTCCAACCACTCCTATGAGGATCTCAACACACAACCACTCCCAATGGGCCCCCAATGCATCTATCAGGTGTTCTTGAAGTATTTTGATGTTTTAGGCTCACAAGACCCATCACTAGAGCTTCCTAACCTTTCTAGGTGTCTACCGACACAAAATAGGCCTAATTGCATTAGCCCTCCATTAGCAGTTTTAGAGCCTTAGTTTGTAAAAGTTCCAAACAAGGCTAGAAATAAATCATGGATTCGAGTACCATTTTGGAAGTTATAGACAATACTAGAAAAGTGCATCTGGGTTATCCGTACAAGTGGGGTTTCCAATGCTGCACTATTTTGAAGGGTTTAGGCCTCACCGATGACTTGGCAAGATGGGTCTAAAACTCTTCACTAGTTAAGACTCTAGATCCAAACAATATAGTAATATTCAAGGGCACTCAGAGGGATTTCCATTCATATGTCACTTGGTCCTGCACCAATTCCTATGTGCTCATAAAACACACTTTTCGTGCTGTTCTAACTCACCTACTCCCAGCGGTGAGCCTAGGGCTTCATTGTTTCTCCACCACAAGCACCTAAAAAAACAAAAAAAACTATCCTAAAGCTATGTAAATACCCTAACCTATCATTATTAGTTATTTCAATAGGTGTCATCAAAGAATGCCTAGGCTAGAGCCATTTTCTTGCTCTTAAACCCTACTTGCAAGGGCTTTGTACCTAGTTGCAAAGAATGGAATAAATCTCTGCAACCTAGGACAATCAAACCTACAAATCAACCTTAATGAATAAAAATACAATTAACACTCATATTTACAATGAGTTTAATCCATCTAGTCCATACTGGACCGTACAAGCAATGCAAACAAGTGTAAAACTGCCAAAAACCGGTGGAAACAAGTTTGCTTCACAAACCAAAAACTTGCTCTTGCATTTCCAATCTTCCAACCCATAAAATGAAGTTAATTTTGGCTTTTATGCCCCTATTTTAGTCGGTTCAACCAACCTTTGATGCCTATAACCAAAAATGCAACTTTTGCAAGAAATTACAAAATGTTGCTCAACAACTTTTTACAACTTTTGGCTCCGGGATGCAATTTTGCATTCAAATGAATTTTAAGACTCCTAAAGGTCCTCAAACACCCTACAAGATCTAAACACAACACATTTGACCCCTAATACATTAATACATTCATCTAGAGTACTTTTCCTGTGAACTACCTAAGCATCTCACTTCTCCGGCTGTCAGCATCCTAAGCACAATTGACTCAAACCAAAACTTGGAAAACTCAACCATGGGTCTACTGAGTCCTAAATGGTTGGTCCATGATTACATCACAAAGATAACACCCAAAATTAAAAGAAAACAAAAACTTTCAACTTGGAGTGCTAGGTGCCCTGCACCATACTCCCCTAGGTCAAAGAACTCAAGTCCCTTGACTTATAAGGTCTGCAATCTCCACTCCATGCTAAAGTATATCCGCCTCTGAAATCCACATGGCATCTGAATCAAGTAACCCTTTCCACTTGACAATATAGTTCTTGTAGACTCCCTTTCTTACCTTCTTTACTATCTTAGTATCCAAGATACTCCCTAACTCAACTGGTTGACTAGGTGGCAAATTCTTTATCCAATCTTCATGAACCAGTGATGGCATGTCTATCTGATTTTTTGGTGACTCTCCTTTGTATGTATAGATATCACATACATTGAAAATAGGAGATATGCCCAAGGTAGGAGGTAGTTCCACTTTATATGCATTGTGCCCATACTTGTGTACCACCTTGAGAGGTCCAATTTTCTTCATCATGAGCTTGATAGGTTGCCCTTTTGGAATTATCTCCTTCCTAAGGTATGCTAACACTAAGTCTCCCACTTGAAATTGTGCTTTCCTCCTTTTTTTATCAACTTGAACCTTATACTGCTTGGTTTTTTGTTGTAAGGATTGCCTTACCTTATCATGCACCTCTTTAATACCTTCTGCAAAGTTCTCCCCTTGTGCACTCTTGGGTGCCATTGAACTAAGATCTCTGAGCTCTAATATGCCCTAGGATGGAATCCATACACTATCTCAAAAGGACTTTTACTCGTGCTGCAGTTTACTAAGTCATTATATGCATATTCTGCCTATCCAAGTACTAGATCCCAAGTCTACCCATGTTGTTTTGTAAGACATCTTAGCAAGTTACCCAATGACCAATTGACTACCTCTGTCTGACCATCTGATTGAGGATGATAGGCAGATTAAAAAGATAAATTGGTGCCCAACTTCCTCCAAAGTGTCCCCCAAAAGTGACTTAACAATTTCACATCTCTATCACTAACAATGTTGATTGGAAGATCATGAATTCTGACTATCTCCTTGAAGAAGAGGCCTGCAATATAGGTGGCATCATTGGTGCTCTTGTAAGGTATGAAGTGTGTCATTTTTATGAACCTATCTACCACCACATACACACTATCAAATCCTCTTGGGGTCCTAGGCAAGCCTAACACAAAATCCATGCTCAAACATTCCTAAGGCCTCTGAGGTATGACCAAGGGTTGATATAGTCCTGCATTACTTGAGGTTCCTTTTTCTCTTTGGAAGATGGCACATTGCTCTACAAACCTTCTCACTTCTAATTGCAACTTGGGCTAATAATAAAACCTACCAACTTGCTCCAAAGTCTTATAAATGCCAAAATGACCTCCTAGACCTCCTTGATGCTTCTCTTGGATAATATTTTGCCTCACAGAACATTGAGGTATGCAAAGATGATGACCTTTGAACATAAAACCCTCTTGTATCATATATTCTGAATAAGAGACATGTGAGGTGTTAGAAAAAATAAAACAAACATTATATATCTCTACAAAATCCTTTATCATCCTTGTAGAGGTCTTTTAACTCACTCAAACCCACACTTTGCAATTGTATCTCCTACATGGTCACGACTCTCCTACTTAGTGCATCAACTACTTTGTTGGTTGTCCCTTTCTTGTGTTTGATAGTGAATGTATAGGATTTTAAGTAATCAACCCATTTTAGGTGTCTTTGGTTCAACTTCTCTTGCCCATTGAGGAAACTAAGGGCATGGTTGAAGTTGAAGATTACAAATTCTTTGGGCAGCAGGTAGTGATGCCATTTTTTCAATGCTTGAACCATTGCATACAACTCCAAATATGTGAAGTACCTTTTCTTAGCTTCATTTAACTTTTCTAAGAAGAAAGCTATAGGATGTCCCTCTTGGCTTAAAACTGCCCCTATTGCCCTTTGGCTTGCATCACATTCTACTGTAAACAACTGATTGAAATCAGGCAATCTAAGGGTAGTCATCTCTGCTATCTTGGTTTTCAACATTTCAAACCCCTTATTGGCTTCCTCTGTCCACTTAAAGTGACACTTAATCCCTTCTTTAATGGTATTGAGCATAAGAGCACAAACATGGCTAGAGTTTCTCACAAACTTCCTATAAAAAGATGCCATTCCATGAAAGCTTCTAACTTCACTTATGCCCCTAGAGATAGGCCAATTAATTATTTCTTCTACCTTAATTGGATCCATCTTTAAACATCCTTAAGAAATAACAAAACCAAGGTATACAAGCTCTATTTTCAAAAACTCACATTTTTCAAGGTTAATCTTGAGTTGAGCCTCCTTCAACTTCTTCAAGACCATCTCCATATGCTTGAGGTGTTCCTCCTTGGACCTGCTATAAATTAAAATGTCATCAAGATAAACAATGAAAAATCTACCAATAAACTCAACTAAGACTTCATTCATGAGCCTTTGGAAGGTACTAGGTGCTTTTGGTGAGGCCAAATCGCATCACCAACCACTCATATAGGCCTGCATTGGTTCAAAAGGTTGTCTTCCGTTCATCTCCAGGTCTGATTTTGATCTAATGATAACCATACTTCAAGTCCACCTTGGTGAAGTAGCTTGCACCTCCTAGATTTTCCAATAGGTCCTCAATCCTTGGCATGGGAAACCAATACCTTATAGTAATCTTGTTGATTTCTCTAGAGTCCGTGCACATTCTCCATTTGCCTCCCTTTTTAGGAACTAATACAGTAGGACCAACACATGGACTCAAACTCTTCTTGATAAACCCTTTGTCCAAGAGTTCTTGCACTTGTTTGGTGATCTCTTCATTTTGACTAGGTATCATTTTGTAGGAAACTTTGTTTGGTAGATTGGCCCCTGGTATTAAGTCTATTTGATGATTCACATCTCTCATTGGAGGAAAAGAATCAAGCATGTCATCCCCTATCACTTCTACATATTGTTTGAGTAGTCCTTGCACCTCTTGAGGCACTTCACTCATTGGATCTGCCTTAGCTTCATCTCTAGGCTTCAACACTATAGCATGACCTTGATGACCTTCTTGTTTCAACACTTTGAGAAACTCTTTACCTCTCATCAGAATCACACTTGAGCCTATTTTCTTTTCTTCCTTTGGATCAAGTAGTGGATCCATTGGGTACTTCCTCCCATTCTTGGTGATAAGATAGTTGTTCTTTTCCTGATCATGAGTAGCTCTCACATCATATTGCCATGGATGACCCACCAACAAATGACAAGCATCCATAGGAAATATGTCACATAATAATTTGTCCTTATACTCACCAATTTCAAAATCCACCCATGTTTGTTCATCAACCAAGACATGTTGATCCCGGTTGAGCAATGATACTTTGTAAGGGGTGAGGTGAGGTAATCTTTTTAGTTTGAGTTTGTCTACCATTTCAAATGAGACAATATTCTTAGTGGAACTTGAATCTACAATCACCTTACAAATATTCCCATGTGACCTACAAGTGGTCCTAAATAAACTTTTCCTCTGTGGTGGCTCTTGAGCTTGGGGTATCTTGAGCATTGTTCTCCTCATCATCAAGTTTTCTCCATCTATCACTGGCCCTGCCTTGCTGATTGAAGAAGTTACACTCTGAGTGTCCTCCTCTTGCAACAATTGAGTTCTTCTTTCCCCCATGTATGAGCTTTTTGAGATTGAGGCTTTTCCCGGGCACTTACTCATGGTATGCCCAACTTGATTGCAATGATAACACCTACCGGTGAAGATTGTGTTTCCTCTTCCTGAGTTTCCAAACTTGCCCCTAAAAATGCTCCTTCCTCTATAGGATCCTCTAAATGCTCCTCTTTGAGAGTCCCCACTACCTTCTTGGCCTTGCTTCTCTTCATTTCTTGGTGATTTCTGCCCTCTACCAAAGCTTCCTCTTCCTCTGTAATTCTTACCTCCCCTATGTTTATGATTTTGTTCACTCCTCCTTTTGATCTTCTCTTTTTCCCTTAGGGTTGTTGGTGTAAATAATTATTCATCATGGATATTATTACACTTACTTAAGTTTACTTAGGATAATGCATTTCATAGTAGTTTGGATATGAGACACTTGGGTGTTTGTGCCACATTGGGATAGTGTGTGTAGGAGAAATTCCACCTCTTATGGTGTTGATCTTGTTATTACACTATCATATCCACTTATTGTGGAGTGATAATTCCACCTTCGGTGGGTGATCCACCTCATGTGGAATATTATATTATTTCTCCTACCTACCCACACCTATTTCCTACCTACCCTTTTTTCTCATTGAGCCACATGTCATATTTGTGTGCTCATACATATCCCTAGCCTTGCCTATATAAGCAAGCTCATCTACATTGTATGTAACAACTATTGAACAATTATTGATCATTTTCTATTGATGAGAATACAGTTTATTCTTGTCCTATATTGTGTCTCTATCTTGTACATTTCATTGACCTCTTGATCTTGGCAAAATCCAACATGGTATCAGAGCCATTGGGGCTTCATTGATTCATCTTGAAGAAGCATTATTGCGACGTCAAGAGGAAGATCTAAGGAGCATCATCATTTGGAGGCGTCCTAGACCAGATCCAACCTCGCCATTGCGTCCAGAAGGCCGGTTCCATGAATTTTGGTTATAAAGTTGGCCTATTTTGGTGAGAAAAAAAATTTCTCCATTTTTGCCATATTCGTACGGATTTTCGAAATATAATTATTTTTTTTCGAAATTTTTTTTTCATTTCTGAAATATTATTTCAAAAATCTAAAAAAATCTAAAAAAAATTGAAAAAAAATTGAAAAGAGAATAAAAAAAAATTGTTTTTGGGGGGTCCGCAGACCCCCCCCCCCCCCGTGCTACGTGTCCCTGCAGGTCTGCGGAGACTGTACCCCGCGCTCAGTCTGTCACAAGTACCTGTTGACGCAGTCTGCAACACCCGTCCGTACTCTACGTCTCCTCGCCGCACGCGCCCGCCGAAGCCCGCAGCCGCCGTCTGGACTCCGTCCCCGACGCAACACGACACCTCCCTCGGCTTCCAGTCCCGGCTTTGGCCGCTTCCTGCCGAACTCCACCGCCGACGATGCCCCCGCCTCGGCCTCCGACGTCCGCTCAACCACTGCCTACGCTAGCTCCTCCGCCGCCTAGCCGGCTCCTCCGCCCAGCGCCGGCAACCTCAGCCTCCACAGCCAACAGGTCACCAAACAGGCGAACCCGCGTCCGCCACGTGGTAGGCGGCCACTGGCCCACGGGTACCTTCCATACTTTCCGTACACTGACACATACGCACGGACTGCCACATCATCTACCAAATCAGCGTGCATAGTCATCTTTCCATACGGTACGGAATATACAGTCAGCCTACCACGTAATCTGTCCGTACAGTACGGACATCCAGTCAGCAGAGGCCAAAGTTTTTGTGACAGTCATACGACCGTCAAATTTAATCGCATGACTTGCTGACATCAGCACCACATCAGCAGGGTTTGAAAATTTTTGGACCCCCTCTCATTTGCATTTTTGATTTTGCAGTTCAACTTCAAATGGCCATAACTTGCTCATTTTTGCTCCTTTTTGGGTGCAATTTTTTTTGAAATGGGCTAGAATTTCATGCTCTCCGCAGTGGTGAAAGAATTTTTTGATTTTGATGCATGGATTTTTCAGAAAATGCAGCTTTTGGTGACTGTACCTGAGTAATCCCAGTTTTTGCAACTTCAGAGGCTTCGTTTGGGGTCATACGACCTCCTTTTTAGGTGCCATTTTTTTTGAAAGTGCGTATTTTTTCATCTACTTTCACATGATGCTATCAGATTGATCCCATTATAAGTAGAAATTGTACTTTCAGATTTAGGCCATTTTTGGCTCTCTTGGTACTTGTATATTTGCTTGAATCTTAGTTAGATTCATTGCACTATTGATTGAAGTCTCTTGTATCTCATTTGAGAAGTTGTAAAATTTGCATCATAAGTCCACTTTGCCTTGTCTTGCAAGTGGCTCATTGTAATCGCACTAAGTATAAAGTGCCAAAATCATCACTTTAGGGGGGGTACTTTGATTGATTGAATTTGGGGGGTGTCTCTTGTGCTTTTGTGCTCTTGTGTTCTTTCCTTTTTGCTGCTATGAGTTCTTCTAAGTTTCCTCTCTTAACTCCACATAACTATGCTACTTGGAAAATTGATGCATGGAGTAAACTTATGGAAAAAGGACTCACTCATTACATTGATGGAACTATTGTTGCTCCAGCTGATCCTAAGGCTGATCCAGTTGGTCACTTAGATTGGCTCACTAAAAATATCATGGCAATTGGTATCTTAAGAAAGTATGTATCAAAGGATCTCATTTTTCATATTGAGAAATGCACTCTAATCAAGGATGCTTGGCAAAAGTTTCAAGACTTGTATGGTCAAGTTGATGAGATTAGGGGATATCAAATTGATAGTGATCTCACCATGTTGGATCCCAAGAACTTTGATACTATACAAGATTATGTCACTAAGGCAAATGAGTTGAGGGCACAACTCAAAGATTGTGGCATTGATAAAAAGGATACTCAATTGATATTCAACTTGATAGGGAAGCTTCCACAAGAATATGCAGCATTTGTTTCTAGTTTCCAAACTCATAGGATGACAATGGGTTCAAGCTACAAAATACCTACATTTGATTCTTTCAATGAAATGTTGATGATGGAACAAACTAAGTTGATAAGCATGGGCATTCTTAAGGCTTCTTCTAAGTCTCAAGCATTAGTGGCAAATCAAGGGAACAAAGGAAATCAAGGAAAGGACAACTCAAACAAGAAGAAATGGCAATCAAAGCCTAAACAAAAAGCACCATCTTCTCCAAAACAAGGAGATTCATTCTCTTCCAAGAGAGATAATTCACCAAAGAGGGAAAGACCTACTTGTGCTTATTGTAAAAAGATTGGTCATGAGGAGCATCGTTGCCATACTAAGAAGATTGATGAGCTCACACATATCATCAAAAAGCATAACATTGATTTGCCTAAAGTCTACAAGAAGGATGATTCATCAACTTCCACTTCCTCACATTCAAAAGGAAAAGGGCAAGCATTCATGGCTTCTACAAGTGGAAAAACTCACTCTTTTGGAACAAGAAAAGGAAAAGCTCTATGTGCTACAACAAATCATAATTCAGAGAGATGGCTTCTAGATTCAGGGGCTTCTCATTATATGGCATCTTCACAGTCTATGTTCTCTACATTTGAGCCTTGTACCATGCCACAGATTTTGATGGGCAATCATACATACATGGATGTGATTGGGAAAGGATCTATTGACATTGGGGATAACTCCTTCAATGATGTGTTGTATGTACCCCACTTGACAAACAATCTCCTTTCTATCTATCAAATCACACATGGCGCAACTAAGAGAGTTGTGGAGTTCACACCTGACTCAGTTTTCATTAGAGACATGGAGACTAAAGCTATCATTGCAACTGGGGTGGTTGATCATGCATCTTGGTTATACTCCTTTTCAGATTTTGTTGATGATGATGATTTCACATTTGATGATTCTACACATGATGATCACACTTATTGTGATGGTTCAGATTTTGAGGAGAACTTTGGACACTTGAACATGGGGATTCTCACATGTGAACCCGTTCTTGAGTCTTGTATCTCTTGTATTGATATCACATCACCTATTGCACCTGATGATGCAGATAGTGCGACAGTTTTGCCTTCATGTGATTCAGTGCAACAGGATATACACTGTCTTCCAGCTTCAGATTCATGTGATGATTACATGACAGATATTGCAGGTTTGTTTATGGAATCCTACATTGCAGATTTGGGAGACATCATTGATGACATACATCTTCTCTTTGATGAAGATGATCCTTCTTTGATTGTTGCGAGGGCACACCTTGACCCTCTTGTTCATTCTCTACATGATCATTCTTTCGAGGTTGACATGATTGTGGATACTTATGTACAACAGTTGGAGGAGGTCTCTTTATTTTTTGAGGAGACATATGAGTCTTTGGGACATGTTCTACATCCATCTCCACTAGATCTTGGAATGCCTTTTTCAGCAGTGTGGCACAGTTTACCACCTTTAGAAGGGGTATCTTTCAGCATCGACATGTGGACACTTGAGCAGTTTTCAGAGATTCCTTTCATCATGAGTTTTCTTCATACATCTTCCCTTCATGATTGGGGAGACTTCATGGATACACCTTTGGTTTTGTTTCTTCCTAAGGGGAGGAATGTTGTTCGATGTTCGTGGAGTAGTTTCTTCATACATCGAGCTTCTATCATTGGTACAAATTCTCCATTGAGGGGGGGGTCACAGTTTGACTTCTCTTCTTCTCTCATATGGGGGGGACTTTTTCCTCACATGGGGTTTTGTTCCTCACATACTTCTATGAGAGTTCTCTTGTATAGCTTTCATCTCTCTTTTTGGGGGAGGGTTTTTTCCCATTGGGTTTTTCTCTCTTTCCCCACTTTGTGAGAGATTTCATTGCATTGGTTTGCATGCATTTGCATTTGTGCATGGGTACCTAACATGGTCTCGTAGCCGGGACCCATCTTGCATTGTTTGGTTGCATTGTAGACTTAAGTGCATTCCCTTAAGTTGCACTTAAGGGGGGGTGTTGGTGTAAATAATTATTCATCATGGATATTATTACACTTACTTAAGTTTACTTAGGATAATGCATTTCATAGTAGTTTGGATATGAGACACTTGGGTGTTTGTGCCACATTGGGATAGTGTGTGTAGGAGAAATTCCACCTCTTATGGTGTTGATCTTGTTATTACACTATCATATCCACTTATTGTGGAGTGATAATTCCACCTTCGGTGGGTGATCCACCTCATGTGGAATATTATATTATTTCTCCTACCTACCCACACCTATTTCCTACCTACCCTTTTTTCTCATTGAGCCACATGTCATATTTGTGTGCTCATACATATCCCTAGCCTTGCCTATATAAGCAAGCTCATCTACATTGTATGTAACAACTATTGAACAATTATTGATCATTTTCTATTGATGAGAATACAGTTTATTCTTGTCCTATATTGTGTCTCTATCTTGTACATTTCATTGACCTCTTGATCTTGGCAAAATCCAACAAGGGCCAACTAAAAACACTTATGGACAATGTCTGGGGTGAGGATACTTATCTTATCTTGAATATTTTGTCTAAGGCCATTCATGTACCTGTCCAACTTCTCCACTTCATTCCCATGCTTCCTAGCCCTCAAAGTGAGTTTGTGGAATTCCTCAGTGTATGCATTGACATCTAACTCCCTTTGTTTCATATTTTGCACTCTCTTATGGATTTGAACTATATAATCTCTTGGAAGGAATTGTGCCTTAAGTCTGATCTTCATACGCTCCCATGAAGTTATCTTCTTCTTGCCTTCTTATATCCTTTCTTCCTACATCATATTTCACCAAACCAATGTTGATCCTCTCAATCTTGATTTTGCCACATTGACTCTTTTCTCTTCTACTACCTCTTTGTAATCAAAGTGATTATTGAGAGCCTCTATCCAATCTATTAACTCTTATTCATTGAGTTTTCCTTCATAGGTGGGTAATCCATCCAATTTGTCTTTAGAAATGGATTTGACTGCATCCAAGAATAGCTTTTGGTCTCGATGCATGGCTATTTTTGTTGGTTCCTCTCCATCTTCCACTTCTTCATTAGCCTTATCACCCCATTTTTTCTTAACCTTCCCCTTCTCCTTCTTAACCTCTCTGGTTCCTCTACTTCCTTTTGCATCCTTCAATCCTTCTATGATCTCTGCCACCAACTATCGGATGGCTTCTGGAGTCATTTCCTTTGGAGGCATTGAACTTGCTTCGGATTCTTCACAATCTGACATACACCAAATCTTTCAAAGAATGGCTCTGATACCACTCTAATGCAAAGAGTCTTGGAGCTTGGTTCAATACACCTTCTTGAGTGATTTGTCCTACTCAACCCTTCAACTACTCAAGTCCTTCCAATGGCACTTAGTAGGGGTTATGCTATTGAGACCTCCAAGGTCATACTCTTTGGATTTCCTGATAGGTATAGCCAATTGTTTTTGGACAATCAACTCCTCCTCCTAAGGTTGCCACCTCAATCTCACACTCCTCTCCTGGGCCCCAACCACTCCTGAAAGGATCTCAACACACAACCACTCCCAATGGGCCCCCAATGCATCTATAAGGTGTTCTTGAAGTATTTTGAGGCTTTAGGCTTACAAGACCCATCACTAGAGCTTCCTAACCTTTCTAGGTCTCTACCGGCACAAAATAGGCCTAATTGCATTAGCCCTCCATTGGCAGTTTTAGGGCCTTAGTTTGTAAAAGTTCCAAAAAAGGCTAGAAATAAATCATGGATTTGATTACCCTTTTGGAAGTTACAAACAATATTAGAAAAGTGCATATGGGTTATTTGTACAAGTGGGGTTTCCAATGTTGCACTATTTTCAAGGGTTTAGGTCTCATCGGTGACTTGGCAAGATGGGTCTAAAACTCTTCACCATTCAAAACTCCAGCTCCAAACAATGTAGGAATCTTCAAGGGAAATTAGGGGGCTTTCCATTTATATGTCACTTGGTCCTACACCAATTCCTATGTGCTCATAAAACATACTTTTCTTGCTGTCCTAACTCACCTACTCCCAGAGGTGAGCCTAGGGATTCATTGTTTCTCCACCACAAGGACCTGCAAAACCACAAATCCTAACCTAGCATTCTTAGTGATTTCAACAGGTGCCATCAAATAATGCCTTGGGTAGAGCCATTTTCTTGCTCTTAAACCCTACTTGCAAGGGTTTTGTACCTAGTTGCAAAGAATGGAAGAAATCTCTACAACCTAGGACAATAAAACCTAAAAATCAACCTTAATGAATGCAAATACACTAAAAACTCATATTTACAATGATTTTACTCCATCTATTCCATACTAGACCGTACAAGCAATGCAAACAAGTGTAAAACTGCCAAAAACCGGTGGAAACAAGTTTGCTTCAAAAACCAAAAACTTGCTCTTGCATTTCCAATCTTCCAACCCATATAATGAAGTGAATTTTTTATTTTATGCCCTTGTTTCAGTCGGTTCAACCAACCTTTAACACATATAACCAAAAATGCAACTTTTGCAAGAAATTGTAAAATGTTGCTTAACAACTTTTTACAACTTTTGCCTCGCAGATGCAATTTTGCATTCAAATGCATTTTAAGACTCCTAAAGGTCTTCAAACACTCTAGAAGATATAAAAATGACACAATTGAACCCTAATACATGAATACATTCATCTGGATTACTTTTCTTGCGAACTACCTAAGCATCTCACTTCTCCGACTGTCACCATCCTAAGCACAATTGACTCAAACCAAAACTTGGACAACTCAACCATGGGTCTACTGAGTCCTAAATTGTTGGTCCATTATTACATCACAAAGATAACACATAAACTTAAAAGAAAACAACAACTTTCAACTTGGAGTGCTAGGTTGCCTGCACCACCCACCCACCCCAACAATCTGCTAGTCCATTTATCGCTCACCCATCCTTTCCACCTTCATGTGTGTGTGTGTGTACACACATATATACATACATACATGTATATGCATATCACACACACACACATACATACATACATACATACATACATACACACATACACATACACATACACATACACATAGGCTTCACTTTAGTTATTGTAAACTTAAGATCATGACAAAGTTAAATGGACATTTTTATAGAAAGTTCTTTTGCTTTTGGATTGGGTGGAGATTGGGTTAATTGGATCATGAGTTGTGTCTCCTCTATGTCCTTCTCTAAACTAGTTGATGGTGAACCTTTTGAGTTGTTCAATAGTTGTAGGCCTTCAATAAGGGGATCCTCTTTCTCCTTATTTGTTTATCATCATGGCTGAAGGGCTTGGTAGATTTATTAAATCTGATCTTAGATAAGATTTGATTCAAGGTTGGAGCTAGTGAAATAGTTGCCTCCTTATTCTCACATTTAGCTTGTTGATGATATTGCTTTGATGGGCATGGCTAGAATCAATGAAGTTTTTAATTTCAAGAGAACTATAGATACTTATTTAGTTACCTTGGGCCAAAAAATTAACAAGTTTAAGTCTTATATCTTCTTCTTTGATACTCGTCATCTTATTCAAAGTAGGATTGCTCAAATTGTCAAATCTCAAATTGGATCTCTTCCTTTGGTTTATCTTGGGATTCCCCCCGGTCTGAGATCTCAATGCAGAGATTTTTGGCGGGAGGTTTTGGATAAGTTTCGTAAGAGGATTAGCCACTGGACTTGTAGATGGCTTTCGTCTACTAGAAGAGTGACCCTTTTGAAGCCAATGGTGCATGCTCTTCCTATTTACAAATGCTTTGTGTAGGTTGCCCCCTCTAAATTTGTTAAAGAGTTTGATTCTCTATCTTGCCAATTCTTTTGGTCTGGTAAATTTTGATCTTCAAAATGAGCTTGGTCAAATGGAATTTAGTCTATAGGCTGAAGCAAGAATGTGGTCTAGGGCTTCATCCAACTAGTCTGATTGGTAAGTTTTTATCTACCAAGTTATTTTAGAAATGTACTTGTCAGGATCAGGACCGGGTCAAAATCCTTACTCAAATTACCTCATGAGAGTTAATAGCTTGGATGTGCCTCATTTTACCCTAGAGGGGAAGGGCTCCATGACTTGGGATACTCCTAAAAGAGGGGTGAATCTCATCAAGGAGGGTCTTTTTTGAATTTGTAATAGGGGATTTGATGTTATTTGAAGGCATTGCATAAGTACTTGGTTGCATGTTGTATAGGACCAAAAATAATTCATCAAAAAGTTGTATCTTGACTAATACATTTAGTTGAAAAGAGATTTTTGAAAACTAGACTACACTATAGATTTTTTTTTTTAAAAACACAAAAATTTCAAAAATATTGCCAAGGTCGATAGATATTGTAGCATCCTAAAATTGCACCCATTTGCAATTTCAACCTCATTGGGTCCTTACCTTATCATTTGTGCCCCTTGGCCTACTTGGAACCTGATTATGGTTAGGCCCCTTTCATATTGAATCATCTTTTGACATTTCCTATACATAAGGCACTTGATCTTTGCCCAAAAATAGGACAACCCTCAATAGGACCATGGCACCATGCCATGGTCCCCCTCATTTTTGGGCCCCTTTAAACCCATTTTCACGTTTCAAATTTAAGTAGAAATTCCCTCTCTGTGTCGGCTCATGTTGGAAAATTAATTAGTTTTCTCAATAGGCAAGTATATAAAGAGGATTTTCCCTCTCATTTGAATATACACAAGAATCAAGAATTATTGAGCACACACATGAGACCAAGAAATAAAGCATTCAAGAGCAATTGAGTATTTTCAGTCTTCCTTCAAGTCTTGGAGCAAGAGTAAAGTCAAGATTCAAGAATTGAAGTGGAGATCTACATCTTATTTCATGAAACCCTAATTCCATGTGGAGGCAAGCAAAACTTCACAAGGAGATATCATCATGCAATTTTCAGTCATAATTTAGCATCTCCCTCAAAAGGAGAACCCTTCCTTATACTCATTTCAATTTCATGGTTAATTCCAAAATTGGGGTTTGACCTAAGGCAAGCCCCTATTCCCAACCTATTTCTCTTTCTTTCTATATGCAGAAAACAGGTACAAAGCTATACTCTTCAAAATAAGCTTCATTCATAGAGACAAATCAACCCTTTTCAGCGTGCAAAATGTTCAAAGGACTATGGTGTCGCGTCTGGTCTCAACTTTTTAGGAACTTTTTTGAGGGTTAGATCCAACTCAGCTTATACTACTCATATCCAGGTGCACACAAAAATCCTGCATCTGTAGCTCACTGTTTTCTCAATTTTACCTTCATTTTTCAACACTTTACTATAATTCAACATTTCAACTTACAAAAGAAAGGAAAAACCCCACAATAATCAATCAATCCATTCAATATTCAGTCCTTATCTAATTTATGATTGAATCTAGTGGATTCCCTTCTCTTTTGAATGTAAAGGGTTTTAAGCAAAATTGATTTGGTGATTTCTCCCTTCTATGTTGCAAATTCCCAAATCAAAATTTTTCCTCTATATTTTGGTGAACCCGACATGTCCTATGCTTACTTCTGATTTTTGTTTTCAGATCTAAGTGTGTATGCAATTTAAAATTCAAATTTTCATTTACAAGTTTGATTTCCTTGCAAATTTTAAAAATTTAGAGGTTAATTTCATTAAAACCCTAATTTTTATTTTCAAAATTGAGCTTGTGAATTGCACAATTTGAGTTAATTGTTTTAAATTTGAGTTTTATTCAATTTCAAAATTCAAATTTTCATTTGCAAGTCAAATTTCACAATTAAATTTTAAAATTAAGTGGTTAATTGCAAAAACCCTAATTTTCAAAAAAATTAAAATTGAGTTTGTGGGTTGTTAAAATTTTGAATTTATCATTTTAGAGTGGCTTCAAATTAAAATTTGCAATCTTGGATCAAATTTTAAACTTAAATTTGAAAATTAAGTGGGTAACTAAAAAAGCCCTAATTTTTAAATTTAAATTAACCTTGTGCATTTCCCAATTTTAGATTCATCATCTCAATTTCAACCTTGAATCTTTTTTTAAATTTAATATTAAGAGGATCTTTCTACAAGGCCCTAATTTTAAATTTAAATTTCTTGTGGACAATTTCAAATTTAAATTTAAAAATTAAGTGGTTAATTAAAAGAGCCCTAATTTTTAGATATAAATTAATTCTAACATCACTTTTTAAATTTAAAATTCAAAATTAAAAGGTTTTTTTTTACAAGGCCTTAATTTTAAATTTTCTTTAGATCATTTTCAATTTAAATTTTTTAAATTAAGAGATTATTTTTAGCCCTAATTTTTTAATTTAAATTTCTATCTCCTAGTGGGTAATTTTAATTTTAAATGAAGAGGTTATTTTAGCAAATCCCTAATTTTAAATTTCAATTTCCCAGGGATTGCATCACAATTATTCTCTATCTTTTCAATGAATTTTCTTATTTAATTGAGTAATCATTTTTCAAAAAATTTGCATTATTCAATTACTTTGCAAATTTCAAAATTTCAATTTCCCTCCCTTAGTGCACAAGTTTTACTACTATGAGTCCAACCTATAATATCCCATGAGAAGAAGTTGTATAATTAAGGCTTCCCAAGGTTTAAATGCCGAGGAGATGGAACCTAATTTGGATAACTTATTCCACGAGGATACTGGTGGATCTTCCAATCCTACATGTCCCCATTTATCCTCATTCTTTAGATAATTCTTATGATGTGGGTGAATCACTAACTAGGGTTTTTGTTGACCAATTGGAGAAGCTTGACAATCAGTTTGAAAATCTTCAACAATGGATGAGTCAACAATACCCAGAAAGTGAAGCTCTCTCATTGATTGAAGGACTAAAAAGAATGGTTCAAAGTGATAAACTTGGTGTTGATATCTTGCGTGGTATTGCTCATATTGTTGATTCTAATATTATGCTTACGAAGAGTTGTGTCGAAGTACTTGGTTACACACAACCTCCTATTTAAGTTAATCACTCCATTCTCTTGATTACACCTATTGCTAGTGTTCCCACTTTTACCTCAAACATCATGGCTACTTCTACTCAAAATGGCATACCTACAAGTGTTAGTCAAGGGGCGAACTCCTCTTATCATAATTTTTTCATCCCTCCTCAAGTGAGTCTTCCATTTGTTACACAATCTTCTCCAATAACTACATACAATAGTGTTCCACCTCATTATTTGCAACCCCTGCCTTCCTATAACAACATCCCTCCTTATTCTCAACCTCTTCCTTCATTCAACAATGTTACTCCTCAATCCAACATGTCCAACTTCAATCCTTCTACAGAAGCTATCATCAATAGTCTAGCCCAAACGACGTATTCCTTGAAACAACAAATTGCTTCTATGAATCAATCTAAGTATAATGTGCCAACATTTGATGTAGGAAGCCCATTATCCAATGACATTGTTCGGGTTGTCCCTCATAAACATATGGAACTCCCTCCATTGGAGTTTTATAATGGAAAAGGTGATCCCTTGACTCATGTGAAAATATTTCAAACTTTGTGTAGTGACTTTGCTCATGACCAAAGATTGTTGGCTAAATTGTTTACTGGAACACTAAGGGATAAAGCTTTGCAATGGTATTGATCTTTGCCTCCTTATTCTATTACTTCTTTTCAACAATTGGCTAATGTTTTTATTCAACAATTTCACAATAATATTGGTCCTAAAATCACTTTGACTGATTTCATGCATTGTAAGCAAGGCGTTAAAGAAAAAGTGATGGATTTTTTTGGTAGATATAAGCATTTGTATTCTCAAATTTCTTTTTGTGTCTAATCAAGATATTCAAATAATTTTCATTTCTAATTTGCAAAAAAACATTAGGGATAAACTTCTATTTTTTGAGTTTACTTTCTTTATGTAGTTGTGCGTAGTACTTCACAATTATCAGCTTACTGTGAGTCAATTGGAACAATCCTCTTCAATGGCTCCAAGTGATAAAGGTGAAAGTGTTCAACAACCTTTTGTGAAGTTCAAACCGAATAAGGGATTCATCAAATTCAATGACAACAACAACACTCACGTAGAAGCCACAACAGTTGTGCCTCCTTTGTCCAAATACTTTAGAAAATAATTCATGCCTCTTAATGAATCTTTGCATAGTATTATGTCTCAATTGTTACAAAGGAATGTGTTGAAACTTCCACCTATCAAACCAATTGATACAACTAAGCCTTTACCACATGCCTTTGATTCCAAATCCTTTTGCCAATACCATCGTCAACCCGATCATGACATTGAAAACTGTTATTCCTTAAGAAGTAAGATTCAAGACTTGATTGATAACAATACCATATATGTGGCTAGTGTGAATGATAAAGGAAACAAATCAGGAGCTCCTCCTAATCAAAATCTTCAAATTTTCACTGATCCTTTACCTTTACAATCCCCTAATGTGATTGAGACTGATCATCTTGTCTTCTCTCCCGATGATGTTGGCCTTGAGTCTAATAATGTGATAAACCTTATAGATCAAAATGAACCTCCTAAGGACTTATGCATTACATTTGATCCAAGTGAGACTATTGAAGCACCTAATGGCCCACTTTACATCACTGCGAAAATCATAGGCATACCTTCTCGAGGGATGCTCATTGATCCATCTTGCATGGTTAATATTATAACTAAAGAATTTCTTTATAATTTGCAATTGCATCAAGTGATATATGATGACATTGATGTGATAGTTAGAGTTTTTGATGGTTTCTCTTTTCCTCGTATTGGTTCTATCACACTTCCTATTGATGTTGGCACTAAATGCTTAGATGTTATTGTAGACACCTAAAAGTTGCAAAAATAATTAAGTGAATTTTATTCATTTAATTACTCTTAAATTCTTCTAATTAATTAAATTAAGATTTAATTAATATACCCTTTCTTCTATCTAAGACATTTAATTAAATTTACATTTAATTAAATTTACATTTAATTAAATAGTTTCCCCCCAAATTGAATAAATCTAATTTATTCAAATTACCAAGTTGCAACCAGATTAAAATAAAACAATTTATTTTAATTAAATCCTATTATTCCTCACCCACTTGCATTTTCCTACATTTCCCACTTGCATCCTAAATCCCCTTCCTAAATTCTTCTAGATTCTTCTAAACCTAATCAGTTAACCCAAAACCATTCATTATCCCTTTTCCCTAAATTTGAGGAGGTCACTTCTCAAATTTCAAGGAAAGTCTTCCAAATGTATTAGAGCTTCCAAATGCATTAAAGCCTTTATCCATTAAAGTCTTCTCAAATTTGGAGGAAAGTCTTCAACTTGTTGAATGCCCCCAAATTTGGAAGGACTCTTACAAATTTGTCCCCAAAGTCTTCAAACCATTAATGGTTAATTAATCCTTAGTGGCATGGTTAGAGACTTTTTGCCTAATTTAACCTCCATCTAACCCAAGGGTCTCATCAAGCATTTATTTATTTGACCATGGTTATCCCTTTAACCTTTGCACAAGAGTTTATCCTTTGGGTAAAAGCTTTATCCAATGGATAACCTTGACCTAACCTTAACCCTTACCTCCTAGGGTAACCATGAGGTCTTCTCAAGCATTTAATGCTTCCTACCTCTCCTCTCAACCAACCTTATGTTGACAATTGTCACCATTTCATTGGTGAGAATTGTAAACATGGATTGATAACTTTCAATCCTGACCCTTGATTAACTCTTTCAATCTTGACCATCCATTGCCCTATTTTTGTTATAAATAGAGCTCTCCTTCCTCCATTTTAAAGGATCCAGAGATTCAATTTTCATGCATCTAAGCTATAGTCATTTTAGTCTAGCATTTAACCTCTCTTTGATTAGGAATCATCTTAATAAGCATTTTAAAAAACATTTCCATTATCATAAGAAATACATGTTAGACTAGTATATCATGTTAGGATAGTATTTATGCTAATCTTGCCATCTTATAATCTAGTTTATTGCATCTTGTAGAATCAAGCATAGATAGGAATGCATTCATACTAAATCAATCAAAAGCATCCCTCATTCTTGCATTTGTCATCCCTAAACCACTTTGCTCAGTGATCTGAGAGCAAAGGCATTGGTTTGAGGGACCTTGTGAGATAGAGAACCATGGAACCAAACTTGGGAAGTTGAGTCATCCTTCATGACTCCATAACTTGCACCAAGAAGTCCTGTGGGTGTGTGAGCAAGCCTCTTTGAGCTCCACTTTTCACGTTTTGAGTTTCATTGACCCGCTTTTCTCGCTTTTCTCAATTTGGGTTCTAAAAACAAAACAATTTTTATTTTTGCAACAAAAAAAAAGGGGCTAAAAAGAATCTCACCATTCTTTGGTGCATAAAAGGATCAATTTTACATTTTGGAAGAAAAAGGAACCACACTTTAAATTTTTGTTCAAAATCAAAGAGGGAAGGTCTTCCCCTTAGATCGATTTCTTTTGTTGACCAAGCATCGATGTTTTGCTTTGTTGACCCAGTTCTTTTCCTAGATTAGAAAATCATTGCTTTGAAGGAACTAAAAGGAACACCATGTTTTCGTAGAGCAACATCTCCATATAGATCTTAGAAAATCATTGACTTGAAAGGTAAAAAGAACCTTGTTTGCTTTGTCTCAAAAGTGGAAGGTATATGCTCTCCCCTTAACTAGGTGATCAAAAAGCCAAACCACTCTTAATCATTCTGTACTTCAAGCATTTATATCCTTTAGCAGACCTGCCTTCCCGAGGGGTTGAAAAACTCTTAAAGCCATTTTTGGCCGCTGTGAAGGGAATGACCTAAGTGGGAATTGACTTTGATGCCAAGTGTTCCAACCCACTATAATCAAATGTGGAAAGTGATGAAAGTCCTTTTCAACGGTTGCGTGCAATGATTAGCCTTCCCCCAGTATCCTTGAGATACGTAAAGCCTTTGTTCTAAAGGTTGGGAAGCCTCCTAAGGGAGTTTATCACTAACAACCAAACAGGAAGCTTGATTACAAACCTTAGCATTAGAAACTTTGAGTCGAGTCAGTAACTAGACATTTGTAATATCATAGTGCAAGGGTGGGGAAGAATCCGCCCCCAAGATCGCTCACCATATATCTCCCAAGATAACTACTCAATTGTGAAGCAATTCACTTTGGGTTAATTTCTGGCAAAAGGCAAAAAAATGGGCGCCCTCTAGAGGGTGACACGGTTGTTTGAGTTGATGGAGTATCGAGACTAGTGGGCTATGGTATTACTTATGACCCTTGAATAAAGAGTCTTTTTGAAGTGTATTCTTTGTATCCAAACCTGTTAAAATATTGGGGATTTGAACACATCCTCGCAGAACATACACTTACTGTTTAGTTTAAGAGAAAATGGTTACTTCCTTGGTGCTGTGTTTTCATTTGTTACTTCAGGAAATCATCTATCATCACTGAAAACTCAAAACAAAGTTCCAAAAATGTAGAAAACAAACAAGTCAGGGCAATTTAGCACGTAAGAGCAACATCTTAGCGTGTAGCAATCATACTTTAGCACACCAAACCTTACTTTCAGTGCATAAAGTCTTAATAGAAGCGCTTCACCAACAACTAAAACCAACAAATACAGTTGGCACGTTCTGAAAATAGTTTAGCGCGTGGAAACATCAATTTAGCACGTGACAGTCAACCTTTAGTGCGTGGGGTATAAATAGTAGCGCTTCAGCTTCAGCAGCTCATATTAGCGCATATTCCTTTGAAAACCAGAGAAAACAAATTCAACTAGTGAAACCGGTTAGCGTGTAACAAGGGGCAACATAGCACGTGGAGTATTTTCTCTAGCGCATATAGAACATTCTATAGCGCATAGAGTCTCTATTTCAGCGCGTGGTCAAAAACTAGAAAAACAGAGGTAAATTTAGAAAATTTTGAAAAACATTTTCAGAAACCTCCTTTCATCAGCCTGCACTTCATCAAATCAAAATACCAAAAATAGAGTATCTAAAACTGTTTCCAAGGCAAATTTCTCATCAAACAAAAGTTGTTCAGAATCTTAAAACTAGTCACACGATAAACATATCTATCCTATCAAAATCAGGAAACATCATCACAAGTGGCAAATAGGTCCTTTTTATCTCACGGATTTTATCCCAAAATACACTTGTTTTAAAACTCCAAGTTGTCAGATCGAGTTTCCATACCGAGAAGGCTCTATTCCATATCATTTGACACACTTTGTCGTGAGGGGGCATCTAAACCTTCACTTTGATAAAGTAAAACTTGAGTTTCCAAAACAAGATAAACTGAATCCAAAACAAATCAAAGGGAAACCATTGATCGCTTGTCCATGACTAATCCTCATATTCTGAGAAGAAAGAATATTTATCATAGCACTAAGTTGAAGAAACAACAAACAAGTTCTTTGAAATTTTCTAAAAGAAATAAATTTTTATACATCAATCGTCAACTCTTCAAATCTCATCGAACCTTCCTTCATCATGTACGACTCTACATTCAGAACAAATCAAACAAATTTGATAGGGAACCTTTGAAGACTAGAGCATTCTATCAAAAATCCATGTTCAATCAAAAAATCAATCGTGGAGGAAAGATCAATCCAACATTCTTTCCTGATAAGTGCATCACTTACAACATACCCCGATTTGAACCACCAACCCCTGAGCAACATATCGAAGAGGATTGTATCCCCTTTGTCACAGAAAGTTTCTACTAGATGCCTACTATTACTCGCTCTCAACAAAACAAACAAAGTGAAGCACCACCAGAATCAAGCATGAATCAAAAGTTATCTAATCCCTTTGAAGGTCCACATCTAGAGGACACTGAGATTTCTGAAGAACTTCTTCAAGAATGTCAAGAAAGCACTTCATTTCAAAAACTTGTGGAAAGACTCATGGAAAATGACAAAGAAAAATATTTGCTCATGCTCACAAGCAAAGGAGTTAAACTTCCAGAGGACTTAGACACAAACATTTTTAGAACTGGCTCTCGACAATATGAATATCAAGAATGACAAAGAGAAGAATAAGCAAGTGACCCTGAGCAAGATATTCCAGAACAAAACATCCCAGAGCAAAACATCCCCGAGCAAAACATACCATTCCATACATCATTTCAACCTAGAATTAATGCAAGGGAAGAACTCTTTCCTCAACAAAATAATGCACCTTCGATTTCTCTTACTCAACAAATGCAAATGTTACAAAGACAAATGCAAGACATGCAACAAGGGACAACAGTACGGTACTCATTAAATGAAATTTGTCCTTATCCCTTTGACATAAGATTGAACATGGTTCCTTTTCCTCCAAACTTAGACATTCCCAAATTTGACAAGTACGATTGGAAAAGCGATCCCCGTGATCATGTTCAAGAATTCTGCACAATGAGTCTTGAATTTGCTCATGATGACACCTATTTGATGAGGTTATTCCCAAGAAGCTTGGGGGGACAAACAATGGAATGGTTATCCAAAATCACACCTCCTGTCAGATAATTTGATGAACTTGTCAACAAATTCATAACTCAATATTCCTATAACATTCAACATGCTATCACCATGCTAGACGTCTGTAACACCAAACAGAAAAAAAATGAAACATTCATGGTATTCCTTCAATGTTGGCGGTGTATGGTTTCAAGATATCCCCGTGATATCCTTGAAAAGGAGAAAATGGAAATTTTCATCGACAACTTGAATGGTGAGATGAGTTACAGGCTCAAACTCCAATGCATACCATCTTTCACTAAATTGATTGAAAATGGCATTCAAGTAGAAGAAACATGTGTCAAGAAAGGAATGCTAAAATTCTTCAAAGAAGGAACAAGTTCATCAAACTACAATAATCAAAACAACAATAATTTGGACAAATCCAGATTTTGAACCAGAAACAAAAACAATGGAAATGAACGAGGCAATGAATCACATGATCCAAAATCTAAGCAGCTCGTGCTTGCATTATCAGGAAATCCTCAAGCTACAAAGAATCCCAAAAGTGCTAACCCACACATTAACAATTATGCACCGAATACCAATCAAGGTCAACCCACCACCAACAGTGCTCAAAACAATAACACAAATCAAGGGCCTAATAACAATTCACGAGGTAACACTAACCATTTTCAAAAACATGTCTACACACCATTGGGACAATCACTAGAGTCAGCATTCAGAGAACTCCTGGCAAACAAAATTATCTCATTACCAGCAATCAGCAACTATGAACCTCAAATCAAACCACCTTGGTGGAATGACTCACACTTTTGTGATTTTCATCGTAACAAAGGTCATCAAACAAACGATTGCATGAGACTGAAAAACATTGTCCAGGACATGATTGATAGAGGTGATCTAACAGTTGATGGTCTCAAGACAAACGGTGACCATGGAGCTTTTAAGAATCCTCTTCCAAACTACAACAAGGATGGAGCTTCGACCTCAAATGATACACGTGGGGCTCGTATCAATCACATCTACAATAACACTATCAATCACATATCAGCTGTAAACAATCAAGTAAATGTCATCACAATCCGAGATCAGCATGATCATGAATCCGTCAATGTGACAACTAGATCTCAAAAATATGTCTTGAAGGGACATATGTCAACGACAAACACAGTACCCAAAATTCAATATGATCTAGTCAGCCAACTGTGCAAAACTCCCACTCAAATATCTATTCTGGAGTTGCTAAAACTTTCGCCAAAGCACAAAGACATATTAGAACAAGTCCTACTAGAAACAAATTTACCTCAAGATCTGGATGCTGACAAATTCCAAACCATAGTGGCTCATATGATAGGACCTCATAACCTCACTTTTTCTGAGCATGATAATATCTCATTAAGCCATCCACATAATACTCCTCTCCATATTGAAGTCATAGTCCATAAACATCGAGTAAAACGAGTATTAATAGATGGAGGAGTTGGACTTAATATTTGAAGAACCTAATGCACGGAAAAATTTAAAAAAATAAAAAAATCAAGAAAAAGCAAATAAAAAGGTACAATAGAAGCAACTGGTGAAAACCTGGCAACAGGCACTATTGTGAGAGGACGACTCCTCTATCTATATCCATATCATTATATCCACAGTAAAGCACTATCAGCCATCGCCCGACATTTTTATCCCAAAATCTATTCAGGGCATACTTAGCATAGTCACTATCCTGGTTTATCCACATACACCTCCTCCACATCTCACCATGGCTTGGTAATCACTGTACATATCCACATCAAGAGGTACACTTAGCTAGGGGGCAATACTCGTCAAAACTTACAAGCACCATCAAAAACTAGAAGTAAACTGAGAACATCATGTGCAACATACAACACTCACACAAATCACACAGCAAAACATTGATCACTCAATAAAATTCACAAGGGTTGATGGATGATTTTATGAAGTATCAAATGTTGCATCTTGCATAAAGTTTTGACTATTTTTGCACTTGAAATTTTTGAATTATTGGATCCTCTGCATTTTTCTCCACCATGCTTAAAAGCTAGAGAACATCAGGGGACTCCAATATTTTCTTAGTTTTCTATCTATGAGGCGATCATCTGTACTGTTTTAATACTTGTCTCGAGACGTGATTCAAAGCATATCACCGAAGACATGAATCCACTTTATGCATACAAATGGTTCAATCTTGTCTGTTTATACACAATCCGCACTCAGGTTGTCTTGGTTCAATTATACCTTGATGCTTGTGCTATCTTGCAAAATCAAACATCATGTAAATTTTTGTCAGGTCATTATGGTTCAAATATACCATTATGCTTGTATAAATTTTCAACATATTCCAACCAAATCACTGCTCAATGATGATACATACAAAGAAAGCAAACAACATGTGGCTACACAGGGATGACCAATGCAGAATGAGGATGCTAAAAAACAATTAGTTGCATATCATTTTACAATTAGTTGCATATCATCTTACAATTAGCTACACATCATTATCATATTAATCTTGCATTTAGTTGCATAGCATATCATATCATACATCTCATTTTCAAGATATATCTCACAGTATATCATATCATACATCTCATTTTCAAGATATATCTCACAACATATCATATCATACATCTCATTTTCAAGATGCATCTCGCAACATCATGTAAATATCACATCACATACATTTATCTAAGCATTTGCATCATCATAGAATAATCAAAAGCATATAGAAAACATAATCCATAACACATCACATGAGGATCAAAGAAAATGGTGTCATATATATATATATATATCAAAAAAATGATCAATGTACAAAATATGTTGTATCTGTGCCAAGTACAATACAATACAAAATACAAAGGAGACAACATCTCTCAAGTATGACTATCTCTTGAAGGTGATGGTCTTGTTGCAGATGTCCCAGCACCTGGATCTCCAGGTAGATCCTATCTATGAGGCCCTGTCACGCCTCTACTCTCTGTCCTCGACCCAGTCTCTCGAGATTGACTAGATCTTGACTGAGTGAAACTCTGCACCCGACGCTCCCTAGGCACCGCATCCTCGTAATGCCTCCTGTAATACTCCGCCTTCTTGGCCCTCAGGGCCAACTCTCTCAAGGTGTCTCTCATCGGACCACCTGCAGCCGCTCTCTCCATCACCTCTACTTGAGCCTCGACTTGACCTAACTGCTCCAAAGCAGTATCTCGCTCTGTGGTCAGTTGTGTAATTTGATGCTGCTGTGCCAACATTTGTGCCTGTAAATGCTACACTGACAACTACATCGATCTGATCTATGCATCCTCCAAATGCATGGGAATCCGCATCTGCAAGGGTACCTATGAAGGGGTACCCCTATCCCCCTACCTGTCCTTGGTGCTGGTGGAGGTAACACATCTGACCTCCTCCTTTGGGTCAGTCGTCACACATCCTCATAACCTCCAACCACCGCTATCACCTCCCCAACATGCTCCTCTCCTCCAGCACTGATCGCCAACCCTCCTCTCCCTCTATCTACTGCCACCTGCCACACAACTCTCTCTCCTCGTATCCCCTTATCTCCACCCCTATCTCCTCTCCTCCCCACCTCCAATCTTCTTCTCACTCCTTGCTGACCTCGGCCACCTCCTCCACCATCTCCACCATCCCCTCCTCCTCCATCACTGCCTCCCTCATCTATCTCCTTGTCATCATCAAAAGATGGAATCATCTCAGCTGGATCAGATATCCTAGCCACTGCACATGCTGCAAAGAGTGCTACAAACTCATGAGTCAACCCTGCATCCATGATCTCTAGGGCATAATCCCAAATCTGACCAACTAAGTGAAAGAACTCCTCCACTGCCACCGTGTTGTCAATAGTAGCCCCCTAATCTGGGATGTCATGTCTCTGTCGAGCATAAAAGCATGCTCCCTATGGTATCCCCTGCTGACGACCATACTGCCACAGCACCCGACCATACAAAAACCTCTCTATAACAAAGGGTGTCTGCCCTATCAGATACCTAGAACTAAAAATGTGAGGCATCTCCATCCCATCCTCAACCCATACCTCACACCCTGTATACGGTTGCCAGACAACTATATCGATGTCATCCAGCACTCCCCTCCAATGCTTTAGTTTTCCTAGCTTATGCTAGACAACTATCCCCCTGTATCCATACGCATACGTGCCTCCAACAGGCCTGTTTGTATCTGCCAGTGGCCTAGCCATGAGGATATGCTCCCATTCCCACACCTGCAACAGTGTCACTCCAGCTGATAAACTGTTGTATCCCAAGTACACTACCTCATGCAAATCCCTATATAAATGAGCCAGTATCGCTAACCCCCATGCAAACCACCGACCTTGTGTCACCATGTCCTCCAACACCAATCCCCATCCACTGATAGTCCCTTCGACCTCCGGTCGAGACATAAGAATCCACCTATAAAAGCCGCTAGAATAGAAGGCAGAGGCACGTAATCCAAATCCAAAAACTCCTACCATGGGATCTCATACCCACAAATAGTGTCATCCTGAAATATCTACCATAGAGCCTCAGTCCCACCCTCCTCTGTCTGCTCGTAGGGTAGTAATGCCCCTACTACAGGAATCTGCAGAATACGATAGAAATCCTCGGGGGTCACTGTCATCTCCCCTATAGCCAAATGAAAGGTGTTCATATCACTATGCCACCTCTTTGCCAATGTTGTCAGTAAGCCCCAGTTTACAATAAACCGAGGCATGTCTAGCAAAGAGGTCAAACCACATCTGTCAATAATATCTCAGTCGCCCTATGTCAATCGTGGTATCAAGGACCACGGTCTTGGAAATCACTCACGCGACTGCAATACTCCAAGATGCTCCTGTCAAAAACAAAGCAAGTCCAAAATCAATTCTCTCATCAATACATGGATATCAAACTCAAAATTATCTCAACAACTTGAAAACTTTGAACAAATCTAAATCAAGTTTCACACCATATCAGTCCATCACATCATATCAACTTGTAAAACAACTCAAGTTTCAAATCATATCAACTTGTAAAACAACTCAAGTTCCATATCAACTTGTAAAACAACTCAAGTTCCATATCAGCTTGTAACATGACTCAAGCTCCACAATCCATATCAAACACATTCATATCCAAAACTTGAAAACTTTGAACAAATCAAAATCAAGTTCCACATCATATCACAATCACATCAAATCTCTATCAACTTGAAACATCGTAAATCAAATCAAGTTATATAAAGCAACTCATATTGGACAACCTATCATATCAAGCACAGCAGACATGACGACTCGCAAAAACTCCACTTATCCCAGCAGGCACGACTTCAACCTACTTTTCTCATTCACAAATCCTACTATGCCAAATTTTTCTTCCTATGCACTAAATCATTTTCTCTATGCGCTAAACTGCTTCTCATGCACTAACATGTTTTCTCCACGTGCTATCTAATTCTCCCTATGCGCTAGTCTAACTCTACGTGCTACACTTTTCTTCTCAAGCGCCCTCTCCACTACCCTACGAGCTACAAAAACCCTATGCGCTATTCTATCCCTCCCACGCGCTATGCATTTATCCCTATGTGCTAGGTCATACCTACGTGCTATCATGACCTACCCATGTGACCCTATAAAAGCCCTATGCGCTGGATATTTTCCACGCGCTACCCGTTTTACCCTATGCACTACCCTGTACCCCCAGTGCGCTAACAAAATTTGATGGGCTACTCTAACCTAACGATGTGCTAGCTTTCAATTTTTGAATGGTACCCTATTCGACAAACTCTAAGCACTACGAAATTTTTTGTATGTGCTCCTCTTTTGACTAGACGCGCTAAAATGTAAAAATCCACATAAAAAATTCAAAAAATGACCAAAAACGACAAAACCAAAAATCAAATAGGGGTCAAAAAGGTTGACTTACTAGTGGTCCATATGCGGCAGGCCTCCGATACCTCCTAATGCGCTCGAATTGGTGAGAAGAATATGGAATCGACATGCTGACTTCTCTCTAAATGTCACTATCTCCAAAGTCAACAAGCACAAATGAGACAAAAAAAATTACCTTTTCCCCTTTTATAGGGTAAATCGAAATTAGGGTTACACGGAGGAACACAAAAATTGCTCGTGGGATCTCATACCAACCTGCCCAACATCATTATCAGGAGATGAATCAATTTATGCATTCAACATAGACCAAAATTTACAATGCTATCAAAATTATCCAAATCAAATCAAATTTTCAAAATTTTTGATTCATCTCCTAAGGGGGCATTATCAACATCATTTTATCCAATCTGGGGCATCGATTATCAAAACTGGGGCATGACATATCTCAAAATGACATAAAAATTGATCATAACTAAAGCAAGATGATACATCATTTTCTTTGAATCAACATGTGCACACACGTCACTTCAAAGAGGGGCAAAATGTAGACACCTAAAAGTTGCAAAATTAATTAAGTGAATTTTATTCATTTAATTACTCTTAAATTCTTCTAATTAATTAAATTAAAATTTAATTAATATACCCTTCTTCTATCTAGGCCATTTAATTAAATTTACATTTAATTAAAATCCCCCTTCTAGCCCATTTAATTAAATTTACATTTAATTGAATAGTTTTCCCCCAAATTGAATAAATCTAATTTATTCAAATTACCAAGTTGCAACCAGATTAAAAAAAACAATTTATTTTAATTAAATCCTATTATTCCTCGCCCACTTGCATTTTCCTACATCTCCCACTTGCATCCTAAATCCCCTTCCTAAATTCTTCTAGATTCTTCTAAACCTAATCAATTAACCCAAAACCGTTCATTATCTCTTTTCCCAAAATTTGAGGAGGTCACTTCTCAAATTTGGAGGAAAGTCTTCCAAATGCATTAAAGCCTTTATCCATTCAACATGAATGCCCCCAAATTTGGAAGGACTCTTACAAATTTGTCCCCAAAGTCTTCAAACCATTAATGGTTAACTAACCCTTAGTGGCATGGTTAGAGACTTTTTGCCTAACTTAACCTCCATCTAACCCAAGGGTCTCATCAAGCATTTATTGCTTTGACCATGGTTATCCCTTTAACCTTTGCACAAGAGTTTATCCTTTGGGTAAAAGCTTTATCCAATGGATAACCTTGACCTAACCTTAACTCTTACCTCCTAGGGTAACCATGAGGTCTTCTCAAGCATTTAATGCTTCCTACCTCTCCTCTCAACCAACCTTATGTTGACAATTGTCACCATTTCATTGGTGAGAATTATAAACATGGATTGATAACTTTCAATCCTGACCCTTGATTAACTCTTTCAATCTTGACCATTCATTGCCCTATTTTTGCTATAAATAGAGCTCTCCTTCCTCCATTTTAAAGGATCCAGAGATTCAATTTTCATGCATCTAAGCTATAGTCATTTCAATCTAGCATTTAACCTCTCTTTGAATAGGAATCATCTTAATAAGCATTTTAAGAAACATTTCCATTATCATAAGTGTAGCGTCGTAAAATTGTGACACTTGCAATTTTGACTGCATTTGGGTCTTCACGATGGCGGCGCAACGTTGAACCTGAATGGAGACCCCGAAACCTGTTTGCGACATCAAAAACTGCATCTTTTCTGCACCTTGGCCTGATCCTCCTTGCACCCTGTTGTCCCAGGAGGTGGGACCATGGCGCCCAGCGCCCTGGTCCTTCAGGACCATGGCGCCCAACACCCTAGTCCCTCAGGACCATGGCGCCCAGTGCCCTGGTCCCTGGCCCTATTTTGGGCCCGGTCTCTTGTTGGGCATCGGGTCTTTAAGTTTGCAATTCAGAAAATAATGTTCCTAGGTCGGCCTAAGGTCAGAAAAATCAGTCTTCTAACCCTAATTGACAAGTATATAAACTAAATTTCATCTCCCATTTGAGGGAGAGGAAAAAGGGAGGTGAAGCAAGTGCAAGAGGCGGAAGCGCTAAGCAAACATTCAAACATTCAAACATTCAAGCATTCAAGAATTCCTTCAAGCAATTGAGCATTCTAAGTCTCCATTCAAGGCTAGGTGTTGCATTCAAGACAAGGATTCAACCATTGAAGAGGAGATCACCTACAACATTATTACACCTTCACATGTAAGAATACAAACATTCTTACAACAAGGTATCAGTACTTGATTACACTACAAACATTTACATTTACAGCATTCTCATTTCTTGGTTAATTCCAAAACTGGGGTTTGACCTAAAGGCAAACCCCTAATCCCTAAACCCCCAATCGTCCTCTCTTTTCTGTGTGTAGGTTGTAGGTACGCGGCTGTAATTGAAGATCTGGAATCCTTGTGCAGAGACAAACAGATCCCCCTTCGTTTCGCAGATTTTTCGGAGGACCGTGTGCACTCTGGGCGCCATCGTCCCGTCAACTTTCACTCAAACTTGCAGGACAGCATCGTCTCGACATTTTACTGCTAATTCCAGGTCCGTAGCTTCATTTCGTGTCTCTATCTCCATCTACAAGCGAATCTTTCTTACTTTTACATACATTCCTAGTTCAATCCTTCTATCTACATTCTTTACAAAAGAGGGTATCCTTGCTATCTCAACCCTTGAAACTCATTTAGAATTAAATCTTGCATTGTGTGGGATTGGATCTTGTGAGTTTCAACCCCTCTTTTGAATGTAAAGTCTCTCCTAAGTGAAAACCGTCAATCCTAGTGACCTCCTTTCTCTCTCTTTGGAGTGGGGGGAACACCTAGGGTTCGATTTTCCACTTTTCATTTTGGTGAACCCGACGTGAACATCCTAATTCTAATTATTCATGGTTAGATCTGAAAATTTGCTTCCTTAATTACATTTCCATGTTTGATCTTTTGCAATTTTTAGAGGTGAATTGCGTGAAAACCCTAAAATTTTCTTTTTAGTAATTGAGCTTGTGAAATGTTTAATTGTTAATGCTTGTTTCAGATCTACCCTTCTATTGCAAATTATCAATTCATATTTGTGCTTTAACTCTGAAAGTTAAGTGGTTAAGTGTCAAAACCCTAATTTTTAAAACCCTCTTGATTCAACCTTTGACTGATAATTTCACTGATCAGAACACCTCCAAATCGGCTGTAACTTTGGATTCCGCAACAAAATCATAATATCTTTCATCCCCAAAAATTTTGAAAAAAGTTGCGAGGACTGTGTGCACCCCGAGCGCCATTGTCCCTGACATTTTTTTTGAAATTTCGGGAGCTAGATCTTACTGTATTTTTCTGCTAAAATCCGGAATCTTGGTTGATTTCATCAATTCTAACACTTTCAAAAGTAAAGTCAAAGTTGGTCTAGTGATTGCTTGGATTAAGGCTTCTAATCATTCAAAAATTGTTGAAATTGAAATTTTGTGTCAAAATTGTGTTTCTTACTATCCTAAATCTGAAAAGTGTGTTGGCATTCATTCGAAATTTCAGTGCTTTATTCAAATTTTTGCGATTTGTGACTTTCGAAATTAAGTGTTTAATTGCAACCACTTTGATTTCCGCTTTCAAAATTGAATTTTGCATGAAATTAGGTCAACTTTTAAATTTCAAAGCCTGCATTGCTTTTAGTATTCCCTCTAAAATCATAAAATTCAAAATTTCAGTTTCCCTCTTTCAAAATTCAAATTTTGCATTTTTCAACAATCTTGGTAGGGTTCAATTTTGAGATTGCAACTTTAATTTGGCCTATTTACAGATCTTAAAATCACTCAATTTTTTCAGATTAGCTTTAAAATCATCATAACTTTCATCCCTGAAAATTTTGAAAAAAGTTGCGAGGACCGTGTGCACTCCGTTTGCCATGGTCCCTGACATTTTTTCCGAAATTTTGGGAGATTGTCGTGATTGCATTTAACAGCTTAAATCTAGGAGATTGGCTGATTTTATTGAAATTTTCTACCTCTACATTCAAAATCTTCTCTCTCTCTCTAGTGCATGAGTTTTACAACAATAAGCCCTACTTACACTATTCCCGTTAGACGAAGCCTTAGAATTAAGTCTTTCCAAGGTTTAATTACCGAGGAGATGGAACCTAATTTGAATGGCCTCTTTAACGAGGACATGGGTAATTCCTCTAATCCTCTTAATGATGAAGAAGCTCTCCATGAGGTTTCTGTAGAACAACTTTCGAAATTGGATAACCAATTTGATGATTTTCAGAAATGGATGTCTCAAGAATACCCCGATAGTCAAGCTCTTTCATTAATTGAGGGTCTAAAATGTATGGTTCAAAGTGATAAGAATGGAATTGATATTTTGCATAGTATTGCACACATCGTGGATTCGAATGTGATGTCTATGAAGAGTTGTGCCGAAACTTTAGGTTATACGCAACCTCCTACTCAAGTCAATCATTCTATCCCTTTGACAACTTCTATTGCTAGTATACCTACTTTTACATCAAACATAAGGACTACTTCAATACAAAACATTCCACCTATGATCACCAGTCATGGGGGTAATCATTTCTCTTCAATCAACCCTCTTCCTTCCTTCAATCTGACTTCTTCATTCATTCCTTCAATGAGTGTCCCTATTACATCTCCACAAATGAACATGACGCAAGGGGGCAATTCATTTAACCATTCCATTCCTCCTTGTAGTGTTCCTCCTTTCCAATCATCTCCTATGACTAACCATCATAGTGTCCCACCGCCTTACTCTCAATCAATACCCTCTTTCAATAACATAATACCTCCATCACAATCTAACATGTCTAATATGAACTCTTCGACTGAAGCGACCATTAACAATCTTGCACAAACTATCTCTTCTTTACAGCAACAAATTGCCTCTATGAATCAATCCAAGTTTAGTGTGCCCACATTTGATGTTGTGAGCCCACTTTCTCTTGACATTGTTCGAGCTATCCCCCCTAAGCATGTTGAAATCCCACAGTTGGAGCTTTATAATGGTAAAGGTGATCCTCTAACACATGTTAAGACCTTTCAAACAATATGTACCGATTTTACTCATGACCAAAGGTTGCTTGCAAAACTGTTTACTAGAACATTAAGAGATAAGGCTCTACAATGGTATTGCTCGTTGCCTTCCTATTCTATTACTTATTTCCAACAACTTGCAAATGCTTTTATTCAACAATTTCAAAACAGTATAAGTCCTAAAGTTACTTTGATTAATTTAATGCATTGTAAACAAGGTGTTAAAGAAAAAGTGACTGATTTCATTGGTAGATATAAGCATTTGTGTGCTCAAATTTCTTTTTCCAGTACCTAACAATGATATTCAAAGAATCTTTATTTCTAATTTACAAAAAGATATTAGAGAAAAACTTATGTTTTCTGAGTTTACTTCTTTCCAACAGTTGTGCGCAACTCTTCACAATTATCAACTGACTGTGAGTCAAATGGAACAAGCAAATCCTATGGCTCAGAGTGATAAGGGTGATAGTAGTCAACAACCATTTGGGAAGTTTAAACCGAACAGAGGGTTCGTTAATGAAAACATCACCAACAACAATGTGAATGCAACATCAGGTGTGCCTCCTATTTCTAAGTTTTTCAAGAAAGAAAGAAAGTTTACTCCTTTGAATGAATCATTGCATAGTATTATGAATAAGTTATTGGAACAAAATGTGCTTACTCTCCCTCCTATAAAGCAAATAGATCCTGCAAAGATTAATTCACCCTATTTTGATAACAAATCTTTTTGTCAATTTCATCGTCAACATGGGCATGATACTGAAAAATGTTTTGCTTTAAAGGGTAAAATTCAAGATTTGATTGATAATAATACTATCTCTGTTTCAGGCGTGAATGATCAAGGCAACACATCTGTAGCTCTTCCTAACCAAAATCTTAAGATTTTTACTGATCCATTACCTTCTCATACCTCTAATGTGGTTGAGACTAATGATTCATCTTTCTCACCTGATGGTCTTGTGTCTATGACTTCGAATGTGATTAACTTTGTAGAGCAGCAGAAAATCCCTAAAGAACCTTCCATCACATTTGATTCCAGTGAAACTATCAGGGCACCTGATGGTCCTTTATATATAGTTGCAAAAGTCAAGAATACACCTTGCCGTGGAGTGCTTATTGATCCTTCTTGCATGGTTAATGTCATTACTGAAGAATTTCTTTTTACTTTGCAATTGAATCAAGTGATCTATGACAAAAGAAATGTGGTTGTGAAATTATTTGATGCATTTTCTTCTCCTGCAATTGGTTCTATTACATTACCTATTGAGGTCCTTAACAAATCTCTTAACGTGAGCTTTGCTATTATTCCATCATCTGAACAATTTCGTGTGAAGCTAGGCTATCCTTGGCTATCTTCCATGAAAGCTATTGCTTCTCCTATTCACAAGTGTTTGAAATTTCCCCATAATGGTGAAGTTATTACTGTCAGTCATAGTCTCTTTAAACCAGCTGAAAGAACTTCTAGCGTTCCTATTGATTATTTTTGGCCTAAACAATTCCAATCTCTTCCACCGTGAAGTGATCATCTTTTTAAATCTTATCAAAAGTGGAAAAAAGATATGATCCTATCTCTAAGTGAACCTCGAACACCCAAACTTGATATTCCTATCGTTCTTGAGAAGGAAGTTCTTCCTTTGAAAGATAAAACTAATGTCTTTCCTCAAGAAGATTCCCAACCCATTCCTATGGATGTGACTATGTCTATGTCTAATAAACTTCCTAAAAGCAGACCTATACCTCCTCATCATAATGGACTTGGTCTCCTTCCTAAACCAAATATTCCTCCTTTATATGGAGCAGTTCCTCCTCCTTCCTCTTATAGAGAGAAGAGACCTTCCTCTTCTCCTATTATCCAACCTAAGAGACCACAACCTAAACACCCAAGTGATAAGGATGAGAACATTCCTCCTCCTCAATCTTCTCCACTTCCTACTAAGACTAGACGAAATCGTTCTACACGTGAACGCCGACGAAAGCATTGTCTTAGAGCTCAGGCAGCTGCTTCTCAAACTTTGCAATCCCCAAAAACACCTTCAGCTAATATTATTCCATTTTCTCCTCAGCCGAAAATTGAGCCAAAATCTCCTAAACATAAGATGCATGATGGTCTTGATCCTGTGCGAGTTAAAGATCCTATTTTTATAAATCTTGATGATGATATAGATGAAAATGTTATTCATGATGAAAATGTTACTCCTCTTTTTTCTGATAGTGAATATGAATATGTTGATGTTGATAACCATTTATCTAATGAATTTTGTAAAGCACTTATCCTAGCTCCTAGACAAGAACAACGTGGCTTGGAACATGAACATAGCCCTTGTTTGGATCTTGTGATAGCTCCATCTGTTGTGTTGGATGTTCCTCCTCTAGCATGTTTCCTGCCTTCCTGAAATATTGATCAGCAAGATCGGGGGGTGGATGACGTGCTAGACTAGTTCATTAGCATAGCAGAAACTCTCCTCCTTTCTTGATCTCTTTTGTTACTTCTTCTATGTGTTATTCTCATTCTTCTATTTGTTGTCCTTAGTGTTGTCTACTTGAGGACGATGCAAAGCATTGAGATCTCTTTTGGTCTCTCTCATGTTGACTCAAAAGACACATGTGTTCCCTTTTTCTAGGTGACCTTCCTTGATTGGGGAATGAAGAACAATTATGCATACATACATATGATATACATGAATTATCATACAGCATACTAACCCCAAGGAAAGCGAAGTCACCTCGTGCTTTTTGTTTTGTGTCTATTATCCTTGGGTTTATCTCACACTTGGGGGCTAAATCTTTGTGATAACATGCTCCTTTCCCTTCTCATTTCTTATGTGTATCACTACCTTAAAGCAATCACCCCCGATGAGGCATGTGCAATCGCTTTAACGTAGGGGGGCATACACTCCGTCCATATCTCTTCAAGATACTTGAAAGTTTCTTGGTGGACTTAGCTTTGCCTTGAAAATTTTTGGTATTTTTCTTGCATGACTCATAGTGAGGGAACCTTACTACTGACAGTCATGGTTCTCCCCCATGATCTTCCCTTTTACTTTGTCAATCGAAGTCGTAAGATCCTTAGTCCACTGGGGGCTTGGTGTATCTTGCCTCCTTGACGTGGTGAAAGTCTTTCAATGTTGTTTCCTTGTACTTTACCGGAAGTATGGGCGTATGCCTATATTCTCGCTAAAGTGGGGGCTAAATGTAGCGTCGTAAAATTGTGACACTTGCAATTTCGACTGCATTTGGGTCTTCACGATGGTGACGCAACGTTGAACCTGAATGGAGACCCCGAAACCTGTTTGCGACATCAAAAACTGCATCTTTTCTGCACCTTGGCCTGATCCTCCTTGCACCCTGCTGTCCCGAGAGGTGGGACCATGGCGCCCAGCGCCCTAGTCCCTGGCCCTATTTTGGGCCCGGTCTCTTGTTGGGCATCGGGTCTTTAAGTTTGCAATTCAGAAAATAATGTTCCTAGGTCAGCCTAAGGTCGAAAAAATCAGTCTTCTAACCCTAATTGACAAGTATATAAACTACATTTCATCTCCCATTTGAGGGAGAGGAAAAAGGGAGGTGAAGCAAGTGCAAGAGGCGGAAGTGCTAGGCAAACATTCAAACATTCGAACATTCAAGCATTCAAGCATTCCTTCATGCAATTGAGCATTCTAAGTCTCCATTCAAGGCTAGGTGTTGCATTCAAGACAAGGATTCAACCATTGAAGAGGAGATCACCTACAACATACAACATACAACATTATTACACCTTCGCATGTAAGAATACAAACATTCTTACAACAAGGTATCAGTACTTGATTACACTACAAACATTTACATTTATAGCATTCTCATTTCTTGGTTAATTCCAAAATCGGGGTTTGACCTAAAGGCAAACCCCTAATCCCTAACCCCCTAATCGTCCTCTCTTTTCTGTGTGTAGGTTGCAGGTACGCGGCTGTAATTGAAGATCTGGAATCCTTGTGCAGATATGAACAGATCCCCCTTCGTTTTGCGGATTTTTCGGAGGACCGTGTGCACTCCGGGCGCCATCGTCCCGTCAACTTTCACTCAAACTTGCAGGACAACATCATCTCGACATTTTACTGCTAATTCCAGGTCCGTAGCTTCATTCCATGTCTCTATCTCCATCTACAAGCGAATCTTTCTTACTTTTACATACATTCCTAGTTCAATCCTTCTATCTACATTCTTTACAAAAGAGGGTATCCTTGCTATCTCAACCCTTGAAACTCATTTAGAATTAAATCTTGCATTGTGTGGGATTGGATCTTGTGAGTTTCAACCCCTCTTTTGAATGTAAAGTCTCTCCTAAGTGAAAACCATCAATCCTAGTGACCTCCTTTCTCTCTCTTTGGAGTGGGGGGAACACCTAGGGTTCGATTTTCTGCTTTACAATAAGAAATACATGTTAGATTAGTATATCATGTTAGGATAGTATTTATGCTAATCTTTCCATCTTATAATTTAGTTTATTGCATCTCGTAGAATCAGGCATAGATAGGAATGCATTCATACTAAATCAATCAAAAGCATCCCTCGTTCTTGCATTTGTCATCCCTAAACCACTTTGCTCAGTGATCTAAGAGCAAAGGCATTGGTTTTAGGGACATTGTGAGATAGAGAACCATGGAACCAACCTTGGGAAGTTGAGTCATCCTTCATGACTCCATAACTTGCACCAAAAAGTCTTGTGGGTGTGTGAGAAAGCCTCTTTGAGCTCCACTTTTCATGTTTTGAGTTTCATTGACCCGCTTTTCTGACATACAGTTATCTTTGCTATCATTCCAACATCCGATCAATTTCATGTAAAGTTGTGACATCCTTGGCTCTCTTCCATGAAAGTGATCGCTTCTACTATTCATAAGTGTTTGAAATTTCCTCATGATGGTAAAATCACAACTTTTAATCATAGCATATATCAACCCATGGTAGGCATGGAGATGTTTGTTTTGACTATTTTTGGTCCAAACAATTCCAACCTCTTCAACCTAGAAGTGATGCTCTCTTTAAATCATATCAAAAATGGAAAAATGAGATGATTTTATCCTTGAGTAAACCTAGAAATCCAAAACTTAACCTTCCTCTTGATGATCACATACCTCTTCTTACAGATAACTCTATTCTTCCTCCTAATAGAGATATTCTTTTTCCTATCGAAGAATCTATTTCTTCTCCTAAAGATAAGACTATCCTTCCACCTAAAGAAAGCGATATTATTTTTCCTAAAGAAGAATCCATTCCTTCTCCTAAGGATGAGTCTATTCTTCCTCCCAAAGGTAGAAAAGTTCTTCCTCCTAAGAATCAACCTAAGGATAAACATATTATTCCACCTAAGGATACACCTATTCCTCCTCATGATGGATCTAGACTCCTTCCTACATCTCTCATTCCTCCTCTATATGGTGCGGTTCTGCCTTCTACATCTTACAAAGGGAAGCGACCAACCTCTCCTAGTGTTCAACCTAAAATAACTTCTCCTATGAATCCTTCCTTAAAAGAAGAAAATAAACCTATACCTGATGAACCTAAACCTTTACAATCTTTAGCTAAAACTAACGAAACCGTTCTGCGAGAGAACGTTGATGAAGACTTGTGCGAGAGCGAGTGAACTTTCTTCCCAAACCACTTCTTCTCCCATGACACCAAGTGATGACATAATTCCATCTATTCAACCTCTTCCTAATGAAGTTGTTCAACCTAAATCTCCAAGACGCAAAATGCTTAAGAAAAATAATGGTTCAAGTTCTATTCCTATTAGAGCTCCTATTTTTGTTAATCTTGATGAAGAAATAGGTGAGAATATTGTTAATGATGAAAATATTGATCCTAATATTTTTTATGATGAATATGAATATCTTGATGTTGACAATGATTTATCTAAACAATTTTCAAAAGCATTAATCCTAGCTCCTAGTAACAGACAAAGTGACTCATCATTAGAGCATGGTCCTTGTTTGGAACTTGTGATAGCTCCATCTATTGTACTCAATGTTGCTCCTCTTGGGTGTTGCCCACCTTCCTAAAACAATGATGAGCAAGATCAGGGGGCAGATGATGTGCTTTATTAACTTCATTAGCATCGTAGATTTTCTCTCTCCTCTCTTGCTTGTTTGTGACTTTCTTCTATTTGTCTCTTTGTTCTTCTATTTGTTGTCCCTAGCATTGTCTACTTGAAGATGATGCAAAGCATTGAGATCTCTTTTGGTCTCTCCCATGTTGACTCAAAAGGCACATGTGTTCCCTTCTTCCATGGTGGTTTCCTTTCTTTGGGGGATAAGGACAGTTGCATGCATATGTATACACATGATATACATTGGTTATCATAAAAAGCATACTAACTCCAAAGCTAGGTGAAACCACCTCACGTTTTTTTTTATGATCATTATCCTTTGATTTTTCCTCTCTTGGGGGCTAAAATATTGTCATAGTGTGCTTGTCTTTTTGGGTGTATCCTACCTTAAAGCAGTTTCTCCCAATAAGGCGTACACAATCACTTTAATGTGGGGGCATACATTCCGCTCAATGATTCTCTCTCTTGCATATCTTGATACTTAAAGTTACTTAGCGAACTTTGTCTTTTACTTTATAATTTTTGATATTTTTCTTTTCATGACTCGTAGTAAGAGAACCTTACTAGTTTGTAGTCACAGTTCCCTCTTTCTCTCTCTCATGATCTTCCCTTTTACCTTATCATTGAAGTTGTAAGATCCTAAGGTCCATTGGGGGCTTGGTGTATCTTGCCTCCTTGATGACTTGGTGAAATATTTTCAATGTGAACCTTTTGTACTTTTCCGAGATTATGATTGACTTCATACTCCTGCTAAAGTGGGGGCTAAATGTAGCATCCTAAAATTGCACCCCTTTGTAATTCCGAACGCATTGGGTCCTTACCTTAGCATTTGTGCCCCTTGGCCTGCTTGGGACCTGATTATATGCTCATGCCCCTTCCATATTGCATCATTTTTTGACATTTCCTATGCATAAGGCACTTGATCCTTGCCCCAAAATATGGCAGGACCAGGTCCTCAATAGGACCATGGCGCCAAGCCATGGTCCCCCTCATTTTTGGGCCCCTTTAAACCCATTTTCACATTTCAAATTTGAGCAGGAATTCCCTTTCTTTGTTGGCTCATGTTGGAAAATTAATCAGTTTTCTCAATGGGCAAGTATATAAAGAGAATTTCCCCTCTCATTTGAATATACACAAGAATCAAGAGGTATTGAGAACACACATGAGATCAAACAATCAAGCATTCAAGAGAAATCGATCATTTTCAATCTTTCTTCAAGCCTTGGAGCAACAATAAAGTCAAGATTCAAGCATTGAAGTGGAGATCTACATCCTATTTCATGAAACCCTTATTTCATGTGGAGGCAAGCAAAACTTCTCAAGGAGGTATCATCATTCAATTTTCGATCATAATTCAGCATCTCCCTCAAAATGAGAACCTTTCTTTACAGTCATTTCAATTATCTCTATTTCAATTTCATGGTTAATTCCAAAACTATGGTTTGACCTAAGCCAAGCCCCTATTCCCAACCTATTTTCCTTTCTTTTTGTGTGTAGGAAACAGGTCAAAGTTGTGCTCTTCAGAATAAGCTTCATTCACAAAGATGAATCGACCCTTTTCAGCATGCGGAAAGTTCAGAGGACCATGGTGCTGCGTACTGGTCCCGTCTTTTTAGGATCTTTTTCGAGGGTCACATCCGACTCAGCTTATATTGCTCAGATCTAGGTGCACGCTAAAATCTTGCATCTATAGCTCACTGTTTTCTCAAATTTACCTTCATTTTTCAGCACTTTACTAGAACTTAGCATTTCAACTTACAAAAGAGAGGAAAAGCCCCACAATAATCAATCAATCCATTCAGTATTCAGCCCTTATCTAATTTGTGATTGAATATAGTAGATTCCCTTCCCTCTTTTGAATGTAAAGGGTTTTAAGCAAAAATGATTTGGTGATTTCTCCCTTCTATGTTGCAAATTGCCAAATCAAATTCACCCCCCCCCCTCTTTCTCTCTCTCTCTCTCTGTGTGTGTGTGTGTGTGTGTGTGTGTGTGTGTGTATAATGAATATTTTTACAAAAAGTTCTTTTGGTCTTCGGATTTAGTGGAGATTTGGTTAATTGGATCATGAGTTGTATGTCCTCTACCTCCTTCTCTAAACTAGTTAATGGTGAACCTTCTGAGTCATTCAATGCTTCTAGGGTCTTTAGTATGGGGACCCTCTTGATCCTTATTTGTTTATCATCATGGCTGAAGGGCTTGGCAAATTTATTAAATCTTGTGTTAGACAAGGTCTGATTCAAGGTTGGAGTTGGTGCAATAGTTTGTGTCCTTATTTTCACCTTCAATTTGTTGATGATATTGCTTTGATGGGCATGGCTAAAATCAAAGAAGCTATTAATTTCAAGTGAACTTTGGACACTTATTTAGCTACCTCAGACCAAAAAATTAATAAGGTTAAGTCTTCTATCTTCTTCTTTGATACTTCTCATCTTATTTAGAGTAGGATTCCTTAGATTCTCATATCTCAAATTGACTCTCTTCCTTTGGTTTATCCCAGGATTCCCCTTGGTATGGGATCTCAATGTAGAGAGTTTTGGTAGGAGGTCCTAGATAAGTTTCGCACGAGGGTTAGCTACTAGAATTGTAGATGGTTTTTGTCTACTGGAAGGGTGACCCTTTTGAAGTCGATGGTGCAAGATCTTCCTATTTACAAATGCTTTGTGCAGATTGCCCCCTCTAACTTTGTTAAAGAGTTTGATGCTCTCTTACCAATTTCTTTGGTCTAGTAATTTTCTATCTTTGAAATGGAGCTTGGTCAAGTGGAATTCAGTTTGTAGGCCGAAGCAAGAGGGCAGTCTTGGACTCCAGCTAGCTGGTCCGATTGGTCAAGTTTTATTCGCCAAGTTATTTTGGAGATGTTGTACTTGTTAGAATCAGGGTTGGGCCAAAATCCTTACTCAAAGTACCTCATGGGAGTTAACAACTTGGATGTGCCTCATTGTAGCTTGGTGGGGAAGGGCTCCATGACTTGGGATAATCTTACAAGAGCGGTGAAGCTCATCAAGGAGGGTCTTTTCTAAATTTGTAATAGGGGATTTGATTCTATTCAAAGGTATTACATAAGTCCTTGGTTGCATGTTGTATAGGGCCAACAAGAATTCATCCACAGTTGTATCTTGACTGATGCATTCAACTAAAAAGAGATATTTTTGAAAACTAGACTTCACTATAGACAATTTTTTTTTTAAAAACATACAAAAACTTTAAAAATATTGTGAAGGTCTATTTGGGCTTCAATTTAATTATTGTAAACCTTTACTTTCACTCGAACATATATATGTAGGTCCCGGGGACAACTAAGGGGGGGGGGAGGGGTGAATCAGTTGTCCAATAAATTCAAACCAAAATATTGTTAACCAACTTGTTGCTTAATACCGGTAAGACAGTTAATTGTGCCGGTGAACAGTATTAACAGGAAATGTTGTACCGGTAGGAATTAATACATGAAACATAAACATAAAGTCATCCACAACACATGACACAAATATTTGTACGTGGAAACCCTGTAAGGGGAAAAACCATAGTGGGAAACCTTACCCACAATTAGATGATACTACTGCAGATAGTAAGTGTACAAAGAGGGGTCTGCACATGCAGAAAGGCCAACAGCCTAGAGCTCACTGCTCAAACACAAATGGGAGTCACACTAACTACAGTTGGATGGTTAAATCCAATGAGAATGTACTGCACAAAATAGCATCTTCATATGCTGGATTCAGTACCGGTGTAATGCTGATATGTTTCTACAAAAACCTAAATTCACCTTCAAATGATGTCTTCATGTTTATCTCTGCTTGATCTCGCATATACCCTTCCTTAAATCTTTTTCGCATTTCTCTATTGATCTTACAAATAAGATCTTACATTTATACCATGCCCTAAGACCAAGACCAATTTTAGTAGGTTGGCTCTACAAGATATTACAATAAAAACATTTTACAAATAATACAATATCTGATGCAATAACCGATTAAACATGTCGGCTTAATGCATTTACAACAATAATAAATCATCTCCATAGCGTGCCATGTTGATCTGGAAAAGCTAAACGTGCCGGTGTAACCCTAGATAACCTGGACCTATTTGTCGGTAAAAGCAAATATGCAAATAACAATATACCAATGATATTACTTCAAGGAAAAGTGTCCACATGATGTCTTCGACATTTTCAAGTGTCTTCCATGTCATTGCAGGTACCAGTGAATATTATATCCTGTCGGTTAACATTATATCCTGTTGGTTAGCCATATACCGGTGATTGTTTGAACATTTTACTGATTACCGGTGAATGTTGCTGGATCTCCAAAGTAGGTGTATTTAGCAGGTGTTGACATCAATGACAAAACCATGCCAAAATACCAACAATCTCCCCCTTTGGCATTGATGGCAACACAAGATGGAAAAACTATCAAAGTGCCAAAATAGAAATGCCAAATACAAAAACCAATTCTCCCCCTGGGAGTAATATGTGTTTATACAAAGATTCATTTACAATACCAATCTCTTCTCAAAAATATTTCCCATATAATTTCCTTAATGTTTTTCCATATATCTCTCCCCCTTTGACATCACATGCCAAAGTCACAAAAGGTCAAGTTCATACAAAATACCAACCAATTCAATATACCAACTACTCCCCTTGAGAAGTAGCTTCTTCATCAAATACCGGAATAAAAGATTTGTCCATTTAATTCTGTCGGTTGATGACAATCATCAACTGTCTAAGTCTCTACCGGTGGAGGTAAGACTCCGAGCTGATCTCTGAGATACTCAAAAGTTTCCTTAGGCAAAGGTTTTGTAAAAATATCTGCAAGTTGTTCTTTAGTATTCACATAAACCAGTTTTATTTCCTTTTCTTCAACTTTTTCCCTTAGAAAATTCAGTTTGATAGAAACATGTTTTGTTTTAGAATGTAATACTGGATTCTTAGATATATCAATTGTTGCAGTGTTATCACAATATATAGTAATAGGTTCCTTGCATTTTACCTTTATGTCTTTCAACATTTGCTTAAGCCAAAGTACCTGTGTACAGTTTGTTGCTGTTGCAACATATTCTGATTCTACTGTTGATAAAGATGTACAACTCTGTTTTTTACTTAACCAAGAAACTAATCTTTTTCCAAGAAAGAATGCTCCTCCAATGGTGTTTTTTCTATCATCCACATCTCCTGCCCAATTTGCATCTGTGTATGCATATAGATCAAAATTTTCATCTTTAGGATACCATAATCCAAGATTTGTTGTGCCTTGTAAGTACCGGAAAATCCTTTTTACTGTTGATTCATGATTTTCTTTGGGTTACTCTGAAATCTAGAAACTATACATACTGCATTCATAATATCAGGTCTGGTTTGTGTCAAATACAGTAAACCTCCTATCATAGATTTGTATCTAGTTGGATTAACAGGTGTAGATTCATCCCTTCGAGATAATTTGTCATTTGTAGTCATAGGTGTGCTTACTGGTTTAGAGTTCTCCATCCCAAATTTCTTGAGTAGTTCTTTCAAGTACTTAGATTGACTCAAAAATATGCCTTTATCAGTCTGTAAAATCTGCAATCCTAAAAAGAATTTTATTTCTCCAATCATAGACATTTCAAATTCATGCTGCATTTTAAGAGAAAATTCTTTGCATAATCCATCTTCTCCTCCAAAGATTATATCATCAACAAATACTTCCATAATCAAAATGTCATCATTAGTTACTTTGTAATGTAAATTGCTATCTGCATTTCCTTTAGTAAAACCAATTTTTAAAAGATACTTATCCAATCTTGCATACCAGGCTCTTGGAGCTTGTTTTAGTCCATACAGAGCTTTTCTTAATTTGCAAACCATATTATTGTTATCTGTCAAAGAAAATCCATCAGGTTGTTCAATATAGACTTCCCCCTCAAGATCTCCACTCAAGAATGCACATTTAATATCCATTTGATAAACTTTGTAATCCTTGTGAGCTGCAAAGGCCAAGAATAATCTAACTGCCTCAATTCTGGCTACCGGTGCAAAGTTTTCATTGTAATCAACTCCTTCTTTCTGAGAATATCCCTTACACACTAGTCTTGTTTTATTCCTGACAACCTTAGCATCTTCATTGAGTTTGTTTCTAAATACCCATTTGGTTCCAATTACATTTTTATTTTCAGGCCGGGGAACTAATGTCCAAGTATTATTTTTCTCAATCTGTCCTAATTCTTCTTCCATAGCTTTAATCCAAAATTTATCTTCACATGCCTCATTGATAGATAATGGTTCAATTTGAGAAATAAGACATACCTCTTCATTTGCCAATCTTCCTCTTGTCATGACACCTTTAAATTTGCTTCCAATTATCTAGTCTTCAGAATGATTTAGTCTTACATACCGGGGTGTCTTAGTCTGTTGTTGTTCTTCAATTACTATGGTATCCTCTGATGATACCGGAGTAACTGGATCATCATTCTGTACCGGTGGATTTACTATTGGTTCATTTGTCATAATTTTTGTTACTGGTTCAGAGTCTATATACTTTGAAGTTCCTCTGAATTGTTCATCAATCTTTACATTTGTACTTCCAAAAATTCTGAAATACTTAAGAGTAGGAGTATTACCAAACCATAGTTCATGAGGGGTCTTACCGGTTTCACCTTTGATGTGAACTTTGTTGAATGTATAGACAGCAGTGCTTACTGCCTCTCTCCAGTACACATGTGGTAGATTTGCTTCTGATAACATACTTCTTGCTGCATCCAAAATGGTTCTATTTTTCCTTTCAACAACTCCATTCTGTTGAGGTGTCCGAGGTGCTGATAACTGTCTTTTGATTCCATTAACTTCACAGAATGTATTAAAATCTCTGGATGTGAATTCTCCTCCTTGATCTAATCTTAACCATTTGATTTTCTTACCAGTTTCATTTTCAACCATTGCTTTGAATAGTTGGAACTTCCCAAGTGCTTCTGATTTTTCTCTGAGAAAAGTAACCCAACACATTCTAGAATAATCATCAATAATTAGCATGAAATATCTATCACCTTGCAAACTTTTAGTTCTAGCTAGACCACATAAATCAGTGTGAATTAAATCAAGAGCATTATTGGATTTTTCTGGAATACTTTTGAAACTAGCTCTAACCTGTTTTCCAAATTGACATTCCTTGCAAATTGTATTATGAGGTTTCACAATTTTAGGTAGATCTCTAACTGCCTTAGAAGTATTGATTTTTACCATGCAATCAAAATTTACATGACATAATCTTTTATGCCATAGGCAACTTTCATCTATATGAGCAATCAAGCATGCCTTTTCACTGTTATTCAAATGAAAGATATTACCTCTAGTCTGATTACCGGTTACAATTTCCAAACCAATTCTATTCATGATTTTGCATTTTCCATTTTTAAATTGTAATTGAAAACCTTTCTCAACTAATTGACCAACACTTAAAAGATTATGTTTCAATCCTTCAACATAGTAAACATTGTCAGTGTTATGTTTACCATCAAGAGATATTGAACCCTTACCTTTGATTGAACAGGCTTTGTCATCTCCGAATCTTACTAAACCTCCATTGTATTCTTGAAAGCTCAAGAATTTGCCTTTGTCTCTAGTCATGTGATGTGAGCATCCTAATTCAATAATCCATTCATCCTTTGATTCAACTCTAGCTGCTAGGGCTTGTTCTACCGGTGGAGCAATAGGTACGGGTTGATCTTCTGTTATAGCAACAAAGACCCATCCATTGTCTGCTGGATCCTCATCAGAATCATCAGTCACACCTTCATCAGCAATGTAACAAGATTTATCTTTGTTTTTCTTAAATCTGTATCTCTGATATTCAGGATTAGGTTTATATGTCCTTCTAGCTTCTTCTCTTAGTCTAGCATGTCTATCAGGGCATCTTGAAGCCATATGACCAATCTTATTGCAGTTGAAACATTTAAAGGGTGCTTTACCTTCATACTTACTTCCAATTGGACCTTTTGGCATTTTTCTTGCAAATAGTGCTTCAAGTTCTTCAAGTTCTTCATTCTCCTTCCTGGTTTCTTCAAGTTCTCTTGCATAAAAAGCTCTCCAGTCTGATTTGTCAAAGGATGGAGCAGATGATGTTGATGCTTTAAAGGCCAAATCAGTTTTTACAGCAACAGGACCAAATTCCTCAATTTCAAAGGCTGAAAGTTTTCCAATCAATGTATCCCTAATTACTGATGTATTAGGCATTGTTCTCAATTCATTAATAGCAGTAACCTTCATTTTATATGCTGGTGGAAAACCTCTTAAGATTTTTGAAACAATCTCATCTTCACTCAAGGTTCCTCCACAACATTTGATACCTATAACAATTTCATTTACTCTTTCCATAAAAGCAGAAATTCTTTCATCTTCTTCCATTTTCAGATGTTCATACTTGACTCGGAAGCTTTCAAGTTTTGCAATTTTGACTGTGGAATCCCCTTCATTCAGTGTTTCCAAATGATCCCAAATAGCTTTTGCAGTAGATCTATCTGATAATCCCATGATTTGTTGATCTGATAATGCGCTCAAAAGTGCTTCTCTTGCTTTGCAATCATTTTCTTCATCTTTAGCTAAAGTAACAGGAGCAGGCTGACCAGCTATAGCAGCAGTATAACCATTCTTAGTAACTTCCCATATGTCTTTACCAATGCAATTTAGATGTGTCTCCATTCTGATTTTCCATATTCCATAGTTGGTTCCATCAAGTTTAGGACTATCCTTTCTGAAATAATTAGTAGACATTGGATCTCCTCAAGTTGTTAAACTTCTGCAAAAAGAGGACTAGGCTCTGATACCAATTGTAGGTCCCGAGGACAACTAAGAAGGGGGGGGGTGAATCAGTTGTCCAATAAATTCAAACCAAAAAATTGTTAACCAACTTGTTGCTTAATACCGGTAAGATAGTTAATTGTGCCGGTGAACAGTATTAATAGGAAATGTTGTACCGGTAGGAATTAATACATGAAACATAAACATAAAGTCATCCACAACACATGACACAAATATTTGTACGTGGAAACCCTGTAAGGGGAAAAACCACGGTGGGAAACCTTACCCACAATTAGATGATACTACTGCAGATAGTAAGTGTACAAAGAGGGGTCTGCACATGCAGAAAGGCCAACAGACTAGAGCTCACTACTCAAACACAAATGGGAGTCACACTGACTACAGTTGGATGGTTAAATCCAATGAGAATGTACTGCACAAAATAGCATCTTCATATGTTGGATTCAGTACTGGTGTAATGCTGATATGTTTCTACAAAAACCTAACTTCACCTTCAAATGATGTCTTCGTGTTTATCTCTGCTTGATCTCGCATATACCCTTCCTTAAATCTTTTTCGCATTTCTCTACTGATCTTACAAATAAGATCTTACATTTATACCATACCCTAAGACCAATTTTAGTAGGTCGGCTCTACAAGATATTACAATAAAAACATTTTACAAATAATACAATATCCGATGCAATAACCGATTAAACATGTTGGCTTAATGCATTTATAACAATAATAAATCATCTCCATAGCCTGCCATGCTGATCTGGAAAAGATAAATCTGCCAGTGTAACCCTAGATAACCTGGACCTATTTGTCGGTAAAAGCAAATATGCAAATAACAATATACCAATGATATTACTTCAAGGAAAAGTGTCCACATGATGTCTTCGACATTTCCAAGTGTCTTCCATGTCATTGCAGGAACCGATGAACATTATATCCTGCCAGTTAACATTATATCCTGCCGGTTAGCCATATACCGGTGATTGTTTGAACATTTTACTGATTACCGATGAATGTTGTTGGATCTCCAAAGTAGGTATATTTAGTAGGTGTTGACATCAATGACAAAACCATGCCAAAATACCAACAATATACACACACACTGATGTGTGTTTGTGTGTGTGTATCTCCTCTAAACTAGTTAATTGTGAACCTTCTGAGCTATTCAATGCTTCTAGGGGCCTTTAGCAAGGGGACCCTCTTTCTCCTTATTTGTTTATCATCACGGTTGAAGGGCTTGGTAGATTTATCAAATCCCGTTTTAGACAAGGTCTGCTTAAGGGTTGGAGTTGGTGCAATAGTTTGCCTCCTTATTCTCACCTTCAATTTGTTGATGATATTGCTTTGATGGGCATGGTTAGAATCAATGAAGCTATTAATTTCAAAATTTTGGACACTTTTTTAGCCACCTCGGACCAAAAATTTAATGAGGTTAAGTCTTCTATCTTCTTCTTTAATACTACTCGTCTTATTCAAAGTAGGATTGCTCAGATTCTCAGATCTCAAATTAGCTCTCTTCCTCTGGTTTATCGTGGGCTTCCCCTTGGTGTGGGATCTCAATGTAGAGAGTTTTGGCAAGAGGTTTTGAATAAGTTTCGCAAGGGGGTTAGCCACTGGACTTGTAGAAGGCTTTTGTCTACTAGAAGGGTGACCCTTTTGATGTCGATGGTGCAGGCTCTTCTTATTTGCATATGCTTTATGCAGGTTGCCCCCTCTAGCTTTGTTAAAGAGTTTAATGCTCTCTCTCACCAATTTCTTTGGTTTTGATGATTTCTATCTTAAACATGAGGCTTGGTAAGAAAGAATTCAATATGTAGGCTGAAGCAAGAGGGCAGTCTTAGGCTCCAGCCAACTAGTCCACTTGGTCAATTTTTATCTACCATGTTATTCTGGAGATGGTGTACTTGTCAAGATCAGGACTAGACCATAATCCTTACTCAAAGTACTTCATCGGAGTTAACAACTTGGATGTATGTTGTTGTAGCTTGGCGGGGAAGGGCTCCTCTTAAAAGAGGGGCAAAGCTCATCAAGGAGGGTATTTTTTGAATTTGTAGTAGAGGATTGGATGCTCTTTTTTTGGCATGATTCTTGGGATGGTCACCCCTCGATTATTTCTCAATTTCCTCATCTTCAGCTCCTTTGCAACATTTTGGTTGAAGCTGGTTGGAGTAAGGTGGAGGATTTTAAGACCGTTAAGATCAAGGGGAAAGATGGAGGTGACTTGCTGGAAGGATCCTTAGGAGTAGCCATTGGGTGGTATTGTGGAGGATCATCAAGAGCTAGCTAGGATCTTAGTTGGTAGACTTTGCAATGCTCTTAAAAGAAGGGATACTTTGGCTTCAGGTCCTAATCTGAAGGGCAAATTTTTTGTTGCCTCAGGTTACTTGACGTTGGATAAACAATCATATGGCCAGGTTAGTGTGCCTTGGTGGAAGTAAGTAAGGAATAAATTCTCTTGGCCTGAATACAACTTTTTTCTTTAGTTGCTAGCCCAAAATAATTGTCACCTAGGAGAAATTGTGGAAGAGAGGTTTTCAAGGTCTTTTTATCTATGTTCTTTGTAAAAATAGTGAAAAATGCATTTCACATTTCTTCTTTCAGTGTCTTTGCCACCTTTGGTGGGAGGTATGTAATCATGTGTATGCCCATGCCACCTCTTTAGTTGAATTTTGGGAATGTTTGGGTCGACCTCCAACTAAGACCTCTTGTCTACAAGTTGCTTGGGTCATTGGCCCCACTTTCATCATCTGAAATCTTTGTTTAGAAAGGAATTGAAAGATCTTTTAGGATTCAAAAATGGTGGGCATTCACTTGTGGAGAAAGATTGTCAATAGGCTCCAAGAGACCATTTCAGCAAAATGTGATCTTTCTGTAATAGTGGACTTCAGTGATCTGGCTATTATAAAGAATTTGAATTTGGTTGGCAATGATTTGGGTCTCTGTTGGTAGGAGATCAAGGTGAGCCAAACAAAAAATTCATACAGGGGTGATTCTCCTCCTGAGGGAGTTTTGAAAGTTAACACAAATGGTTCTTTCAAGGGGAATCCTGGACATGCAAAAATTGATGGTATTGATAGGTAGCAATGGAGGTGTCGTGTTCTTTTTCTCTACTTATAAGAGGCAGAATTCTAATAACCTTATGGAGGCTCTAGAGCTATTCTTCATGCAATAGAAAGAGGGTGTTCCCTTGGTTGGAAGAGGATTGTTTGTAAATTTGATTCTCATATTGTGATTGTTATGTTGAATGAGTAACAATTGGCATTTGACTTGGTGGTAAAGCAGACTCAGAATCTGTGTCCTTTGGATCATATTTTTTTTCTGTCATATTCCTCATGAATGTAATAGAATGACAAATTGTAGGGTAAATGGGCTTCTGAGAACCTTGACAATTGGGATGTGGATGACTAGGGGCTCTTGCTCCCAGAGTACTCAAAAAACTTTGGAAAAGTTAATTATGGAGAACAAGATTGTGTAACTATTCTTTCTACGAGGTTCCTTTTGGAACTTCTTGTTTGTAGGGTGTCCTTGGTTGGGTCTGTAGCCTTTTGCCTTGTACTCTTTACTTTGTTCTGAATAAATTTTTACCCCATTTTTCAAAAGTTATTGTAAACCTTTTATTTTAGTAGAACAAAAAAAATTTACTTTGCCGAGTCATTCCTTGGATTGATAGTGGTGTCCGAATGAATGGTGTTAAAAGGAACATTAAGTCTTCTCTACATTCTATCCAACTGAGATAAAACTACCCAAGTATAAGATGGGTTCACCTTCTTGGCCATTTCTAACACCCGACTTGGTCTTGTTGGTAAACAGATTTGTCACTGCAGTTGTTTACCTGAAACTGACCCTGTTTGCCCGATGAGTAGTGACAAACGTTCAAACAGTTGGAGACATCGTTCAGTGAAACATGATCGTCCTCTGCGTTTGAGAGGGGCAGCTCCCTCATATGATAAGGGGTGTTTAGGATTTTCATGTACTTTTAACCTAAAAGTACATAAAGGAGAAAATGTAGAACTTAAACAAGAAATAAAGATAGAAACCCCAACAACAAACATACGACTATCAACTGAGATTTATCAACATTTGCAACAAATTACAAGAGGAGTTTGTAACGTAATATGCTTAGCCATGAGATGACAATAAAGAAGAATGACAAATCTCAACATACGCAGAGATAAGATACTTCAACACATTCAAACTGAGATACCAAAGGTTGCTTGTGCATCATCACATCAATCGTACGGATTACATATGCATAAAAAGACTACCAATTTGACATATAAGAAATCGGCAATAATAACACATGAATACATTTAGAACATACGAACTAAGACATAGTCTTCATTATCCTTTTGGAAATATACAAGTCCAAAATCCTTTCTATACATAGTGCAAATCAAAATGTCATTACAAGTTTCTCCTGGAATTCCAGCAGAGTTTTTCCCTCTGTAAAAAGTCCCCCCTACATTACAAATAGCCTTGTATTTATAGGCTTCCCAGAATAACCAACTTAGAAACTAACTTTAATACTGGGTTAATAACTAACTTTTTTCTGTGTAAATCTCAATGAGTTAGTAACTTACACTTTTATGCGAAGAAGAAGTCAACTTTCTAACCTTGGGTTACAATAAGTGACATAAGTCACTTTATACAAAAATAATATATCAAACCTATTACATTGAAGAAATAACTCGTTGTTGCTTTTGTCGAGGTGGCCTCCATCTTCATTTGCTTCATTTGATCTCGTAATCATCTCACCATCTGAATTCATGTTCAGAAAAGTTGAATTCCATGTTCCTTGATTTAATGCATTGAGACCATTACTATAACATATGTATCATCAACATCGGAGCATCCTTGTGAGTTTCACATATTCTCTCCTCAATAGGATATTTGAACCTTACGTTCAACAAGTAGGTGCTAAATTTCTCAAATTTATGGCACATATGATATACCAACTCTCTCGTATGTTCTCCTTCTTAAAGGGTTGTGATTGCATTCAATTTCGATTTTGCACTTCAATCATCAGAAGGTGTTCGAGGGGGCCTTATTAATTCAAATCAAGAACTTCCTTGCAAAATCCATGTTGTACACATTCTGCAATTATTTCATGGGATGACATTCTCTTCAGGCATTTTGTCGAATAGTTCTTGTGCTTATCTATGCTATAAAATATAGTTTATCCTTAGATCTTCCAACTCCTAGGTTTTACCCACTATTTTTAAGACTAAGTGTGAGTCAACAGACTCTGTATGCACACTTGATTGATGTAGAATTGGGCCAGAGTAAGGTAATATCAAAGCCAACTTCATTGCATCATTGATAGCTTAATAATAAATAATGGAGTACGAAAATCTTCCTCTTCCTAGGAATTGGCATCTGATACCCGTAGAGCTGCTACATTCTTGCTAGGATGGTGGCGCCACACCTACACTATATCATCACCCCATACACTCTTTAATGTCATAAGCATCCAATCCCTCTACCTTTCGTAGAACCAGTTATAAATAGAGGTGGGTAGAATCAATGAGGCCCGAGGAATAAGAGACATGTATCTGCGCAAAAGAACTCTTTTGGTCAATAATAATATATCTGTTTTACGCCTTGGACTACTGTCCTTTCATCTCTATTAACAAAATAATATCATGGTATTAATTTGTGTTCCACATTCACATTATGGAGGGTGTGAAAAAGATAGCAAATTCATCTTTGTGCAAATTTCGCAATGAATGCATTCCATGGGGAAACTTCTCTTCGAGCATTCAGTCAAACAACTTGCTTTCCTTGTTTATTCTTCTTCACTCATTTTTATGCGCAGACGTAATCCCATTTTCTTTTATTAGAGATTATGCCATGGATCAATTGATTCTATCTTATTGTTGCAAGGGAGGATGCTAGAAAAGGTTGTGAAAATCAAACTTGCTCATTATCATGCCAAGAGACCACGTTACTTTGAGGAATTATATCAATCAGTTGACATGCGTGATCTGTGCATCCACATTTCTCATGATTTGCAGCATTATTAAAAAACGTTATCAAAGACTAGCTCTGCTGGAAACAACGTTTTAGCAGTCCACACGCCTTGTCACATTATCATGCCCTGAGACCACGTGACTGTGAGGGATTTTGCCACTGCGTGACATGCATTGTTTGCACCAAATACATGAGACCACGTGATTTCAAGGATGTCACCAAACAGTTTATGTGCACTACTGAGACCACGGTATTCTTTGAGGAATTTTATCAATCAGTTAACATGCATGCCAAACAGTTAACATGCATTGTCTACGCATTCCCTATGTCAAACTTGAACATGAGTTCACGTTCTGTGAGGGATTTCTGTCAAACAAGTAACAGGGGCCATTTATACTTCCCTGCTACCTTCCAAATCTGTCAAACCAGTTTAGTCACACAATCCACAAGCTTTATCCATGATTTCACATTTCCTTCGGGCATTCACGTGAATATTAATGTGAGCATTTCTAATTACGATGGCCTGGAGGAAGATGATGTTCTCTCGAAGTGTTTTGTCAATTATCTCACAACTTGTTAATGTATTATCGAACACCTCATGGACCTACACGAGATCATATGCCTTTGTAACTTTTCCTCAAACACATACAACTGCTTCCTCATTTGCATATAGTGGGATGACATGTCTAAGACATTTAGTCAAACAGTTTGCTGCCTTGTTAGCAACTTCACCAGTTCACGTGCATTGTCTGTGCTCTCCCTATGCCCACAGTCTGCATTTTGTAGATGTCCAACAATCATCGCATTTCATGAGACCACATGTCTTTGACGAATTCTGTCAAACTATTCACGTGCGTTGTCTGTGCTTCCATGATGTGCATTCATGTCGATCAAAGCAGCTGCAACTTCAACATCTGGTGAAACCATTTACCTTCAATGCATTGATGAACGTTCATAACCTGTTGTTTGAAACTTGTTTTTTTAAATTCTTGTGAAAGAGGTTAAGAATGCTCGATTTTTGAGCATTTCTAACCTCTTTACAAAGTGGGACCCGCAAGGTTAAGAAACAAGGTTAGAAATGCTCAATTTTTTTAGCATTCCTAACCTTTTTGTGAAAGGTTAGAAATACGGGTTAGAAATGCTCAAAACTTGAGCATATCTAACCTTTTTGACAAAAAGGTTGAAAAATGAGGTTAAGAATGCTCAAAAAGTGAGCATTTCTAACCTTGTGCTTCACGAACTATCCTTTAAACCTTAGAAACCATTGATCACAGAGAGGAAACAAGGAAGAGTGCAATCGACACTTTTGAACAACTTTTTTTAAGCACAAACGACCAGACATATTAAAATAATTTAAAAAATTAAATTATTATTTGAAAAATAATTTAAATATTTTAAATATATTGTTTTGGCTGGAGAAAAATGGCATAACTTTCAAACGGTAGGGAGTTAGGTCCTGAAATTTGAAACACGCATCAATGAAAAGGGAAAAAGGTCCACACAATTATTTACACCTCATGACAAAGCCTTAAATGAGATATTTTAATCATTTGGGAGCAATAGACACCAAAAATTGAAAGTTTAAAATATGACAAAGTATGAACTAGGTTCAGGTGAAAGTTGGACATGTGATACGAAATGATGTTTAGATCCTAACTGTCAAGTGATTTCCCTCAATTTGTGATAATTTTTAAAATTCTTTCATTTTTCATATTTTGACTAGCAAGGACCTTGGATAACGCGCTCATTACCTACTCATAAGCACTCATTGAACCTTTACTCGACATTGAGATCGATTTGAAGTTCAAATTTTATGTAGGCCAAATATGGGGGCAACAGGTCTAATGGTGGGGAAGTTGTACTAATGAAAAAGAATTTTAAGTTCAAATCTTACAGGGGTAAGGTATGTACAACTCACATTTTAACCACAGTTAGATGCCTTCTGCATACTAGGTGTAAGATCCATAAAAACAGATCACCCTGTGGACTGAAATAATTAACAATCTTAACTGGCAGACAACGTGAAAGCCTAAAGAAGCCCAAAAAGAATAATCATAGCCAGCTATCTACCATCTCCTTAAATAGCCGATGAATTGACCCATATGAAAGAGAAGAGTTTGTGTCTGAGCCCAAAAGAACAATCATAGCCAGCTATCCACAATCTCCTTAAACAGCCAATGCATTGACCAACAATGAAAGAGAAGAGTTTGAGTCTGAGCCATTTCCAGAGAATCATTGTTAATTGGCATTGGAAAGGCCAACCAACCTCAATAAATCCAACTTGTTGATGCAATGCTCTAATTGCAGGCTACAGCGAGAGGCCCGAAAAGAATACGAAAGTGTCTGCATAGACAGATTGTTAGATGCCTGATTGAGTTCAGGAACTGCAGCCTGACACAAGATTTCTTTACCTTTCAATGCCCAAGATACTTCAGAACAGAACCAGACTTTTTGCTACCATGGTTTGTTATGTCACAACACCACCTAAGAGTCTAAAAGATGCATCTCGGTACTCGGCTAAATACTTTTCTGTTTGGTCCTAACACATTGTTCTTTGTATTGGGAAAAAGACATTCATAATTTCTAGCGGACCAAAACAATGAATTATATCCAAGCCTTAAATCTTTTTGGTAATTAAGAAGGCCTTCGTTGAAGGAGTTTAATAGTCGGTAAAAGTACTCATGCATGGGATGTTTATAATGAAAGATCAAGAAAATGTATAGCTAGATTCAAAGCTAAATTAAGGATTTTAAAAAACGTGACATGCACAATATAAATTAGCGATATGTACCAGATAACATTCAATTACGTAATAACCCTATATACATCCATGCTAAAATCAAATGACAATAATTGTTTAATACAATGTTACGCAACATTCATATCAATCCCAAATAAACCTCACAAATATCAAGATCCTTTCCAAGTTCGGTCTCAAACAGCCATAAGCATGAGTAGCCAGTTCAAAATATAATTACATACTCAATGAAAATCAGCATGATATAAAACTATAAATACAGATAATCCTGTTATTAACTGGGATAAATCTTCCAAAATTTACTAAATATTTTTGTTTTTGCATAATAGTTTCATTACAAAAACATATAATTCTACAAATATACTTTTCTACACATGGTTCTCTGGTGAAGAGAACAATGTAATACAAAGACCACTATGTAATTTCAAACACATTTATAAACTTGCGACCAGCAAATAATGCATTATGATCTTTTAATCCTCAACATATTTCCACCTAATAGTGAAATGAATGTTGATGATCCTTATGAGTGGTTGATATTGTATCACTTGTGGATTTGTCTAAGGTCTGTGGTTCAGCCCGCTCAGAAAAAGAGTTTTGAGAATCAAATACACTTGGGTACGAATAGTAATAGTCATCCTCCATAGAATTCCATCTTTGAGGCTGGTGAGTTGAATGCTGGTCAAGTGTAGTTTCATGAATTGGAGATGGAATCTGACTAGGGGAGTCATAAAGTGGCTTGCCTGATGGTTTTGGGCTGACGCCCATATTTGGTTCAGGATGACTTGGAGGTGGAGAAATATTATCGGCCTGAATGGTGTTGCTGTTATTGTGAATTAGATGAAATGCATCCAACTCACTTTCTCCTCTATTTTCAGATCTTTCTAAATTCAGATCAAAAATATCAGTTTCTCGTTGTTCGGTTTCTGAAATCTGCTCAGATTGAGTGTCTAGTGGCAGGCTTTGCTTGCCAGAATAAACAGTCTCTTTGCTGTCATCTGCTAGAATATGATCGTTATCATCCCTTCTGAAACTTCTAGAACCTGATCTTGCACTCAACTCAGAAATCTTAACCTTTGCTAGGTCAGCTGCAGCACGAGCAGCTGCTGCTGCACGATCCGCAGATTCTGCAGCTGCTTGTGCGGCTGCCAAAACATCTTGCAAGTCCATGTTGCCTTCACTTATTGCTCTTGAGTCTGGCTCTCTACTCATCACTGACTTCTCCGGAAATTTAGTAGGGGGAGGTGAAGAGATAAATGGCACAAACTGCTTCTGCTTGAATGAGCCTTCAGACGTATTGAAAGCTGTAGGTGATCCAACTGGAGATTCTATATTCACAACTGGAACATCTGATCCAAGGGGTGATAAGTGCACAACAGAGTCATTGCTACCCCTGTTAACAGATTCTTCTAATTCAGTAGGCATAGGAGAGGATTCCATGGAAGGCGATGTTTCTCCAGCTAGTTCTGCTTCTGTGCTCCCTGCAACTGCTTGGGTAGTAACTTCTGGAAGATCTGAATCGTCAGTAGCTGTCTCTGAGTTGGAACCCTTGCTTGTATGTTTAACTGATAACTGAGATTGATCCTTTTCATCTGGGAGTGGCATTTTTGACCCACTAAGAAAATGAGTGGGTCCATCCTATTAAAAGAAAACCATTGGGTTCAGAAATTTAAAAGTATGATAATATACATAAATCAGAATGATAATAAATATACATTATTTTAAATTTTCTATCAGACTTTCTATAATCAAATCTTACAAGCAAATCTTCATGCAACTTGAAGAATTCAGCTTCTGTGTTAGATGAGTCCCAGTCAACTTCATGTTCTTCAGCTATTTCCTTCATTAACTTCAATTTCACTTCAGCAGGAGGAGCACGTACTGAAAGCTTTTCGATAATCTGCAGGGTAATATACAGCACATCATCATGTATTATTTTTATTTGCAGTACACAAATCACAAAAGAATCCTAATTTTTATTTCAGTAATGCAAAAAATTAAATGCAAGATATGCACTCACTCAAGGACTTGATAAATATCGATGAGATATTCGAAGGAGTTTGCATCCACTTCCCTGAGGACGACTATGACCGTTTACATAATTAAATATCTTAAGCAATGGTAGCGATAGCAGAAAAAATGGTACTGTCTCAGAGCCCTCAGTATAAAGTAGAATCACATTTTTAATTCAACAGCATCTGAAGTGTTATACTGCAACTTTAGAAAGCCTCTTCCCCTTATTCATAGATTCTACAATAAACTTCTCCTAAAAAATTTCATTGTTTTTGCAATTAGTTTCAATCTATCAATTTTTCGATTCCTAGGATTCTTTTAAACCTAGTACTTTCCTGTGGTAATTGCATGTACTCACGATTCCCATCGACCTACTTTTAGTCACTTGCAGAAATTTATATGTTTCTTTCAAATTTTGTGTAATAGTTTCTGGAAACAACCTCAATGCAAAGTGAAGCATATAAAGCACGGATTGTTGTTTATGGCTGCTTAGTAACATCCCTATCCATAAATTCACCTATTCAAGCATCCCCATTATCTTGTGGGTCCAGAAAAGATCTACAAACTTTTGCAGGCATTGTGTTTGTTACACAATAATTGGTAGATGCTGGATCATTTATCTTCTCTTGTCTTGCTCTCTTCGTGATAATGGATCAAGTAGTTTGATCCGAAATGTTGACATAAAAATCTTACATGGTTAAAACCAAAAACTATGCACAACAATTATTGGTAGAGACAAATCCATACTCAATCATCATGTAAAAGTTCCAGGACAAATTCACCCAGCTGAACCTGTTCTTTTGCTGTTTTGCACTAAATCAAGAAAACAAGTTCAGTATCAGCTGATGGCATTGTTCTAACTGGAAATCTGGCCTTAGATCAAATAACAAATCTAGCAAGTCATTTCAAACAAGATCACCAAATACTAATACGTTCTTCTAGCACATTTACAGTATCTCTTCAAAATAACTTGGTGAGTTCACCAGGAGAACAAAGAGACTTTCATTTAAGGATTCTTGTTCACAGCACATGACTTGAAGTTGTATAGTAGAAGAGTACTGTTAACCACCTCAGAAAGTTTTGCACATGCACCTTCCTGATTTCCTAGGGCTATTCTTCCCCTCTATAATTCACTTATAGCCATCAAAACTTACAACATGGTTGCACTGGTCAGAGGGAGATATCTTTGTACAATCAATTCCTCATATGCAAGCACCTCTTCGCCCTCTCTTTCAATATGTTATTTACTGATAATAGCCATGTCAATTCATTTACTTCATTATTACACAGTTTGGTCACTCTTTGCTAGTAACACTTATTGTCCATGAATCCATGTATTACCCATACTTATTGTTCTTTTGAGTGTATACTAGAGACACCTCTCGCTTTATTATGCTTAGAGGCCTAGCTAGGAGATTCTTCTTAGAGTGTATAGCAGCATAGCTAATGTTGACGAGGTAGATCAATCATGATCTTACTTAACAGAGGCCAGGGAGAATATTCAAAGATCCTCTCTCTCTCTCTCTCTCTCTTTTAAGTCCATTGTTGTACGATGCTTCACCTTAGAACATCTAAAGTTCTAAATGGCAGCTGCAAGTACTTATCCTTAATAGATGATTTTAGTAAGAACGTCTGAACAGATAGGTCTACTGATTGCTATAGCCTTTTTGTTATGTTCATTTGTATGTTTTTAGTGTGAATAGACTACTATAGATATCTTAAATACATCTATTTAAAAAATGCCAAGAAATATAAGTTTTGGAGCTATTTCATTTACCACACATATACATGGACACAGAGAATTAATGTTTAGTTAAGAATTATTTTATTTTTTCTACACTGTTTATTTTCATTTGAAGAACTATATATATATATATACATACACAGAGAATTAATGTTTAGTTAAGAATTATTTTATTTTTTCTACACTCTTTATTTTCATTTGAAGAACTATATATATATGTCGTCTATAGTTCTAGTTTCTTTTAAATATGTCAGCTGTACTTTTTCTTTAATGCATACAGTCATGACATAAGACTCATTGCTGCCACTGTAGAATGTCTCTTGGCATAAACACTCTTTAATCTTAAGTTCAATAAAATAGTTTGACGTTGGAGAGAGCTAGTCTGGGAGGCTTGTTGGGAACCTGAATGATCATATTATGTTCACTTGTGCCAGGATATGGTCAACAAACATGCAGAATTAATGGCTAAGTAATACAAGTTAAGCTGGTAGCCAATTTGGGCCCCAGGATTTAAGAAAATTCAATGGCTAAAGAGATTATCAATCAAGATTACCCAAAATGATGATGGACAGAAGGTAAGCCCATAAAATTCAATGTCCAGGGGATATACCAATTGAAATTAATGATACCTGACAGAGCTCCCAAAAGATGTAAAAAAGTATAATTATGTCATTAAATATAAATATTGATTTTTTTAAAAGGAAACCTGGAATAGATCTATCATATTATGGAAAATACGTAGTTACAAGAACACCTCAGAAATATTAGCAGCGTAAATCAAAGGAAAACACTAAGCAAATAGCCACCTGCAACTACTAGCACAGAGAAAAACCGTGACATCACATTTATCATCAGAATACAGAATACTATCTATAACCAAAACACTTGACATTATAATAGCTGTAGTTGTACCAAAAACGAGCAAATAAAAAATATTCAGGAAAGCTTTCACTCAATTGGTTCGATTGAAGCTGAAAGTAAGCTCATTGATGGTTCCACTTTGCCCACTTGCAATGGGTTCATTCTGGTTCTTTGAGAGGAGGATTTGCATTGTTTGTCCTAATCTATGCAAGCTCCTGATAGACTTTGTCTACTGCGCTAGCAGAGGCCTCTGAGACACCAAACTTCACAACAATGGGAATGAAACTGAGGAACAGAGGCAGGTAAAATGGCAGTTGTGAGTATTAGGACTGGTAGCTAGAGATAGGGGAATGAGACACAAAAAATACTCAAAGCTGCATGATGGGTGGCTTATATGTCAAAATTAGCAGACATATAAACTGAGATTGGCTGCATTAGTTGGAAAGGACCAACTGTTGGAAGAAGTAACGGTTCTGCAAATGACACCTCTTTTGTAACCCAATGATTAATTTAGGTTTAACCACATTTTATTCCTTGCTCTGGCATGGGGCAAGGGGTAGAATATGCAACATATTCAATCACTGGAAATCCCTATGAATAAGCAGATAAATTGGAGAATCAAGAAGCAGCTAAAAGCTCGGATAAGGAGGGCACAACACTTAGAAGATACCTCCACTTCTACCCTGCATACCTTTTAATCTCCTCGAGCATAATTGATACAATTCCAATTACCATCAAATTTAGATTGATTGAAGTTCAAAGAATGGATTTTAGCCTTTAGGGGAATTATAGAAGCATATTAATAATTATACACATTGCAGCAACACATGTAAAGATTGAAAAGGCAACTCAATGCTCTACAGCAGGAGATAGCACAACTTAAATATTATTCGAAATTTACTGACCTGGCGATTAACACCACAATCAGGCCTGAGTTCAGATGCAGCCATGACAAATTCCCTCCCATACTTGGCAGCAAACATTTGTTGTACTTGTAGTAATTCTGGCAAGTCTGAACATCGAGGAGCAGCAAAACACAAACTAGATATAGATTCTTTTAAGTCCAATGGGCATTCTCTGAAAGCAAACAGATATCTTTAGTGAGATTAGGTATTCTTGAACCACACAAAGTAGAACAAGATACATCAGATAAAAATGTCATGACCCTTAATATAACACAATGACTCTGCCCTGTTCTCTAATTAAATAAATTCAGAAAATTGTCTTATCCCAAAAGACGTCATAATTTTCTATCCTAAACAAGCATGATCAGGCAACAATCAAACATCGATCCTATTATGCTAACAACACTAATTAAGGATAAGGATCAAAGATCTTAGAAAACAAAGCTGAAGCTCAAAATTAATTATTATCTAAAGTGGCCAACCCCTTAAGGCAGCGTCCATATTAAGACAAACTGCATCATTATATAAATGGGAGCATGATTAATTAAACATAAGGAAGGAAGGGGATTTAGTGTGATTCGCCAAGTGGTGCATTCCTGGGAAAGAAGATGCGTTTGAACAGATATGACTACGTGAACCAAATCCTTTGAACATGTATAAAAGCTAGGTTGCCGGTTTGGGTTCAGGTTCAAAGAACCGGTTTGCCAGTATGGCAAAAATTTGAAAAGGGGTTTGGGTTCGTTAGTACAAAAACATTAAAAATATATATATACATATGCAGCCTATAAGCATGAATCAAGATCAGAATGTCACAGAATATCATATAAACAACAAAAACACCATAAAGTATAAACTTGCAATCATAGCATCATATACTTCAAGTTCAAAATCAAAATATTAAAATGATAATATCAAATTCAAGTATCATTGTTTCAAAATTCAACTTGCAACAATTGAAACTTTATACTAAGTTTAATTCAAATTGTTTAAATAATCTATTCTTCTTCTTCTTCTTCAACGACATTATTTGACTCACCAATACTGACAAGGCCAATGGGATCAGCTGCACCAATAGCAATCTCACTGCCCAACTCCTCCAATGAAGCAACTACAAGCTGAGAAGTGGAAGCATCCAAGGCCATATGCTCTGCATTCATATCCCACATCTTTGAATCCCCTTCTTTGTATTCATTCTGCTTGTGTGAAAGGAGAAAACAATCTATTTGCACACCAAGTGAGACATAAATCCCAACATAAGTTATTATAAAAGCACTTTTTAGGGTTGTGGATGTCAAAAAACTATTAAATTTGCAAAAAAAAATGCTTTTTTGGCGGACTTTTTCACTTGGTTCACTCATGGTCTGCCGAAATTCGTCTTGGTCCGAAGGGTTCGAACTTGGTCTGGCCAATTCAAACTAGGCCCTGTGGTCACAGACCCTGTCTGGACCCACAATCGAACCGGCCCCGAACCAGGACCCAGGTCGAACTGGACCGGAACCAAGGCCTAGCACAGGTGAACCAGACATCCTAGTATAAAAGCAATCCAGATCGAACAAAAGGGAAGATCGAAGAACAGAAATAAGGCAATTGATCAAGGAAGAGACTTTCCATTTCATAATTAAAAAAACTAGTCAGCAGACTTATATACTGTTCAAGTATTTGGTATGATGCATAATGCATAGAACTCTGTTCTTGCTGACTTGTTATCTGGTCTTCCACTTGATAGTATGAAGGTATGATAATCAGTTAACATATTGTAGCTAATATATATTTATATGTTGCTATTCTTGCCATTATGTATATATATATTAAAGACTCTTTAATACTTTAACCAACAAACCGTCTCATTATGGAGGGTAGAATGGAATACATAATAAGGGATGCAAGTAGCACATAAGTTCCATTCAAGTATGCCAACTCCGGGTAGGGCCAGGAAGCCGAATGGCGGGTGTCATTGCATGCTCTTGGGCTTGATGGAAAGGAATAAGCTCGAGGCACCTTATATGATTTCCCAAGGAACTCCACAATGGGGATGTTAAATTTGAACCAGAATATAAAAATATAAAGAACAGAAACTTAACAGTAGGAACAACAGAAGCAAAAAAATCTTATCTTGGGAAAACCCTCCACCTGAGGGTAAAAAACCCAGCCACAATAAAGTTGAATTTTATTTAACCAGCAATCTGATACAATGCTTCCACTTCAATAATCAACATCAATAATCAACAGTATGTGCCAATAACTGCTGAAGAAAATTGACTTCTACCAAACATACAACACATGATCCTTCTTCAACATGAAGAGATCATACATCATAAATCAAACGAACATACAGAGATAATGCAGAAAAATGGAACGGGTGGAAATAAATCTGAAGAAGATATAAATCATTGAAAGAAACTCTTCCTTCAATAATCACCGATGCAAAATATATGAAATCCTTCCTTAAGAAATATGCGACATTTATCTGTCTTTCTAACTCCACTCAAACACATACGACTTATATTTTCCAACACAGCAACAACGGAACAATGATAATATATTACGAAGGAAGGAGTAAAAGAATCGCCATAACTCCTGACGGAGGAAATACCAAAGGCCATGCACAGATATGAAGTGCGGTTAAATGACCGACACAAGAGAAGGGTGATAACAGTAGAATTCCACATCAGAACAATAACGGCTGCCAGTGCACCAAACACACATGAAGCAGCCAAGAGTAAACGCATACGAGAAGAGAAGTTTCATTTAAGGAAATCGAGACTTGCACCAAGTCTATAGAATCAACATAGGTGAATTAATTCGAAGCTTGAATGAAACACAGGATAGACTCTCTCGCAGCTACAGGAACTTCAACACTCCCTCTTAACAAGAGAGAGATCTTCAATAAGTCATTGCAGATTTTCTCAAATATAAATTGTTATCTCAGCATAACAATATTCACCATAGCTACTCCTAGAGGGTGAATCAAAAAGAAAATAAAGTCACGGAGTCACACACATGACTTCCACCATGGCTACTCCCAGAGGGTGGATCCACCATAGCTACTCCTAGAGGGTGGAGCAAGGGATTTCACCTCGAACTTCTTTCTCAGAGAACAACTCGTTAACAAGGGATTTCACCTCGAACTTCTCTCGCAAAGAAGAACTCATTAACAATAAGCAAACAATCAATGAAGTTGAGACTCTCTCTCAACAAGAGCTTCATTCTCCACAATGCCAAGCTTATCTCGGAAGTAACAGAACTTCACTCTCGAAAGCGGCTTGGTGAGAATACCCGTTGTTTGCTCTTCTGTGCAAATGTACTTGAGCTCAACTTCTTTCCTTTGAACCATATCTCTCAAGTAATGATACTTTATTTCCACATGTTTGGTTCTATCATGAAAAACTGGATTAACCGAAAGCTTCACACAACTTTGGTTATCACAAAGAATCATTGTAGGTTCCAAGGGTTGCCCAAACAATCCTGCAAGCAATTTGCGAAGCCAAACAACTTCTCTTGCAACCACACAAGCTGCAACATATTCTGCTTCAGTTGTACTCTGAGCAACACAAGATTGTTTCCTGCTGCACCAAAAAATCATAGCTGAACCTAGGCTGAAACAACATCCCGAAGTGCTCTTCCTATCAGGCACACAACCTGCCCAATCTGAATCAGAGAACCCATATAAGTTCATCTCTACACATGAGGAATATTTTAAACCATATCCCACTGTACCACGAACATATCTCAGTATGTGTTTGGCTGCCACAAGGTGAATTTGTCTTGGTTCACACATGAACTGACTTAAAGTGTTAACAACATAACATATATCAGGCCATGTGTTAACCAAATAATTTAAAGAACCAATTAATTGCCGGTACATAGTAGGATCTACTAAATCTGAAGTAGCTGCAACCTCATGTAACTTTTTCAGATTTGCTTCCATAGCCATAGATTTACATTCTAACATATCAAAACTCTTCAAAATATCAATAGCATATTTACCTTGACTCAATATAATTCCATTTGAACTTTGCCATACCTCAAGACCAAGGAAATGATGCAACAAACCAAGAAAGCATTTCAAATTTTGAAGCTAACTCCTTGAAGTATAAATTTGGATCAGCATCATTCTTTAGGAAGCCCAAGCTCAAAAGATAGTGATCTATCCTCTCATACCAAGCACGAGGAGCTTGTTTAAGGCCATATAAGGCCTTTTTCAGCCTGCATACATGTGAGACTCTATCATGAATAACAAAGCCCTCTGGCTGCTCAATGTAAACCTCCTCTTCAATTATACAATTCAAGAAGGTTGTTTTCACATCCATCTAATGAAGCTTCCAACCCTTAACAGCTGCAACAGCTATGATGGTTGATAGAAGTGTAACGTGCTACAGGTGCAAAGGTTTCTTCGTAATCTATGCTTCCTTCTGTTAAAAACCTCTGGCAACAAATCTGGCCTTATACTTTTCTATACTCCCATCAACTGTGTGTTTGATTTTGAACAGCCACTTGGAAGAAACCACAAATTTATTTTTAGGCCTTGGAATAATGTCCCATACATCCTTTTTTATAATGGATTGATACTCCTCCATCATGGCATCCTTCCACACTTGCTGATTTAAAGCCTCTTCAACACTGGAAGGCTAGGATGCTATAATGCAGTGTTCCACGACCGTTGGGGACGAGGACAAAGGGAAAAAGTTTCGGGGACAAGTTTCGGGAACACGGGGACTTGGGCCTGGGAGGGGGAAATGTGTTTCCGTGGAACACTGCTATAATGTGACTCATCAAAGATACATAACCAGCAAACTTATGAGGCCTTTTACTTTCTCTGAAAGTACCACGAGGTGCTGCATATTTTTCAGCTTCTTCCATAGTGTGCCTGGTCCACAAAGGTCTTTTCTTATTAGCTGAACTAATACTGGGACCTGCTGATGTAACTATAGAGTCAACTGGATCAATTAGATCAGCACGATCTTCTAAATCTGTATTCTCCCTCTGAATCTCTAAAGATGGATTCAAATCAGTCGTGTCTATATCTTGAGGATGCTCAAAATCTTCATCAAATTCCTAGTTAGACTCTTTGGATTTCTTGCAAGCTACATCTTCATCAAAAGAAACATCCTTGTTGAATTCTATCTGTTTTTGGCCTGGAATGTAGATTCTATATGCTTTTGACGCTTCACTATAACCAACAAAGATGCCTTTCTTGCCTAAAGGTTCTCATTTAGATCTTTTCTCTTTTGGAACATGAGTAAAAACAAGGCATCCAAAGTGTTGGTGTAAATAATTATTCATCATGGATATTATTACACTTTACTTAAGTTTACTTAGGAAATGCATTTCATAGTAGTTTGGGTATGAGCCACATTGGGATAGTGTGTGTAGGAGCATTTCCACCTTTTATGGTGTTGATCTTGTTGTTACACTCCACATTCAGTGGGTGATCCACCTCATGTGGACTATTATATTGTTTCTCCTACCTACCCACACCTATTTCCTACCTACCCTTGTTTCTTATTGAGCCACATGTCATGTTTGTGTACTCACATATCTATATAGCCTTGCCTATATAAGCAAGCTCATATTCATTGTATGTAATGCTTAATGATCCAGTTGATCATATTTTTCATCTTGATAGAATACAGTTTATTTCTATCATCTATTTTGTTCTCTCTTATTTGTGCTTTCCATTACCTCTTGATCTTGGCAAAATCTCACACAAAGATTCTGAAATAACTAACATCTGGTTTGACACCTGTAAAAGCTTCTTCTAGAGTCAAGTTGTCTAAAGATCTGATGAGGACTACGATTCTGAATGTGAACTGCTATCCTGCAAGCCTCAGCCCATAGAAATGTTTGAAGGCTTTGATAATGAATCATAGCCTTCGCTGCCTCAACAATTGTCTTGTTCTTTCTTTCAACTACACCGTTTTGTTGAGGATTATAAGGGACACAAAACTCCCTCTTAATCCTAGCTTCAACACAAAAGTTATGAAAAATATCAGACACGTATTCATCTCCATTGTCAGACATTAGAATTTTAGTCTTCTTGTTAGATAAATTTTCAACAAGAGCTTTGATTTCTTTAAATCTAGACAACACTCCATCAAACTCTTTGGACTTGAGAAAATAAATCCAACACTTACGAGAAAAATCATCAATGAAGGTGACATAATACCAAAAACCACTAAGGGAAGCAACTGACATAGGCCCACATAAATCAGAATAAATTATTCTATAATATCCTTTGCTCTATTTTCACTACTATGAAAGGTACTCTTAATGTTCTTACCTAGAGCACACCCCTTGCAGACACCTTCATGATTTTGGTTCAGCTTCAGAAGACCAATGACAACCTTCTCCATTGAAGACAAAGTTCTGAAATTTAAATGACCAAATCTTTTATGCCACAGCTCACTTGAACTTGAAGAATCATGAGCTAATGCTTGAATAGGATGAGCTAAAAGCTTGTAAAGACTGTCATGACAAACACCAATAACACGAGCTGAATGAATACTTGAGTTCTTCTTCCATGCAGGAACTTTTCCATCAACAAAGGCAACATGATAACCTTTGTCTTCTAATACAGAAATAGAAATCAGATTCCTCTTAATACCAGGAACAAAGAGGACATCACCTAAATGAAGAGGAATACAAGAGTCCAACTGAAAAGAAGTAGAACCAACACCCTTCACAGAGTAACATGCATCATCACCAATAATAACTTGAAGATGAGAGTCTTTTTCTTTCAAGTTAGCGAGATGCTCACGATAACCAGTGATATGACGAGATGCTCCACTATCAATTAGCCAAGTATCACTATTAGTAGGAACATTGCTAGAAAGTGCAAAAATAAACAAGAATCCCTCAGAATTTTCACTTGACTCTCTTTGAGGAGAAGGATTCTCAACATTTGCAGCAGTTGCTTGAGGCTTTGACCTTGATACACAATCTCTGGCGAAGTGACAAAATTTGTCACATCTGAAGCATTGAATTCTAGAAAGGTCCTTCCTCTTTTTCTTGGCATCAGGGGGAGACTCAAAATTCTTATCTCTAAATCTTTTGAAGTTACCTTTCTTTCCTTTCTCCTTAGATGTGTAGGCAGCAAGCACATGATCATCTTCATGATGAGATTTGCGACCATTGCCTCCAACTTCTTGTTTGCATTCTTCCTGAATGCAATCTGCTCTCAATCTATCAAACTTAGGTAGTTCATCTCTTCCACTAATTCCTTGAATGAAGGATTCCCAAGAGTTGGGAAGTCCATTCATAGCTAACATCACCAAGTCTTTATCAGCAAAAGTATCTCCAATTGCACTAAGCTTTGATCTTTTAACACTGAAATTTTCATGAAATAAGAAGCAACAGATTCTCCTCTAGCCATTTTCACAAGCAGCAATTGATGCCTCAAGGCTAGAGCTTTGTTGGTGTGGTTGAATTCATAAAGATCCTTTAGGGTCTAAAACATTTCCTTCGCTGAATCCAACTTAGAGATGATAGGAACCAGATGATCCTTAACAAAATCAATCAAAACTTTCTTAGCCATGGTCTTATTCTTTCTCCATTGAACTTTCTCTACATCAACAGAAGGTTCTTCTACATCTTTCTAGACATAGTCAAGGAGATCATTGTCTTCTAGAGTAATCAGAATTCTAAATTTCCAAGAAGAGAAATTTGACGAAACAGCTAGTCTATCTTCTACTTTCAATCCGTTCACCATAATAAATGACTTAGAAAAACAACTGAAAGAAATAAGGTACTTAAAACAAGACTCTAGTTCTGGATCAATCTTCTAGACCCGCTCTGATATCATGTTAAATTTGAACCAGAATATAAAAATATAAAGAACAGAAACTTAACGGTAGGAACAACAGAAGCACAAAAATCTTATCTTGGGAAAAACCTCCACCTGAGGGTAAAAAACCCAGCTACAATAAAGTTGAATTTTATTTAAGCACAAATCTGATACAATGCTTCCACTTCAATAATCAACAGTATGTGCCAATAACTACTAAAGAAAATTGACTTCTACCAAACATACTACACATGATCCTTCTTCAACATGATGAGATCATACATCATAAATTAAACGAACATACATAGATAATGCAGAAAAATAAAACGGAGGAAATAAATCTGAAGAAGATATAATTCACAGAAAGAAAATCTTCCTTCAATAATCACCGATGCAAAATATATGAAATCCTTCCTTAAGAAATACACGACATGTATCTGTCTTTCTAACTCCACTCAAACACATACGACTGATATTTTCCAACATAGCAACAACAGGAAAATGATAATATATTACGAAGGAGCAAAAGAATCGCCATAACTCCTCACAAAGGAAATACCAAAGGCCACGCACAGATAAGAAGTGCGGTTACATGATCGACACAAGAGAAGGGCGATAACAGTCGAATTCCACTCAGAACAATAACGGCTGCCAGTGCACCAAACACACACGAAGCAGCAAAAGAGTAAACGCATACAAGAAGAGAAGTTTCATTTAAGGAAATCGAGACTTGCACCAAGTCTATAGAATCAACATAGGTGAATAAGAATTCGAAGCTTGAATGAAACACAGGATAGACTCTCTTGCAGCTACAGGAACTTCAATAGGGGATAGGTTGTTAGGGAAAGTCTTATTAAATCCCACATGCACATTATGTAATTTATAATGATGATTAGGATTCTCTTTATAATATTGTTGATTATATGTTTCCTCATCAATCGTAATGATAACTAACCTAGTTGGCAAGGTCTAAATCAAGACTTAAAGTGGCAAGTTGCACTTCCTTAATATAATTTATTCCTCATTTGATGTTTCTAGGGAAAAATATAGGAATTTCCCAATAGGGGACATTACAAAAAAAACATAATTGTATGATTTTGTACCAAAGGTATGTAGTCCAATCCTTCTTGAAAGATACACCATAAGTGGCCATCCCACCAAGAATCTCACCTAGTGAAATGCCTAAAAGCTGGTTGTAGTGTCCTTTTATGTATAAAGTCCTAATTTTACCCTAAAATCAAATTTCCAAGGAAGTAGGAGATGGAATAGGGTCACGTAGCAACTTAGATCACCCAAATTGAGGTCTTGCAAACGTGTTAGATAACCATTGCCAACATAATTAAACAAATCTTGTTAGAAGCAATAAGCAAACATAGATCTTGTTACTAGGGTTTAGGAACATTAACTTGATTATAAGATAGACATAACTTAATGATGGATTCAATTATAAGGAGGCTTGTGATTTTTCTGTTTGTTTTTTGCACTAGTTTTTCATACAAAAATCGTGGGTGTTTCTGTTGCCGCGTAATGTCTGGTGTTTTGTTGTGCAAAGTGTTTCATGGGTTTTCTGATTTTTTGCACAAAAAATCATGGAAGGATTTTGTATGATTTTTTCCAAAAAAATAAAGGACGGTTTTGCATGATTTTTTCCTAAAAAATCGTGATCATGGGGTTTTACCATTTTTTCACACGACAGTTTTTGCCAACTTTTTCACAAAATCGTGGTTTCAGTTTTTGCCGTTTTTTTTGTCTACAAAAATCAAAGTTTTTGAGAAGTTGATGGCTTCATTACCCACCATCAGGTTTGAAGGATTGTGGTAATCTTGGTCATTTCCAGAAGTTCTACAGAATCAAGGAGAGTCTCAGCACGCTCATGTCGCAGAGCACTTTGAAGAGAAGGGGGCAGCCTTTTTTGCATTTATGGCCAAATGACTTGCATATTATGTCAAGTTTTTTGTAGGGTAGTTAGTAGAATGACCATTCAGGGAGGGTATTAAAGTAATTTTGTAATGTTTCTATAATGGTCATTCAGTAGTTAGTTTAGGATCTTTCCGTTCTATAGTTAATTCTTATTTAGAATGTTTTCTTTCATGCTTCTATTCTCAATCGTTTCTATTGTGGAAAGATCCTCTTGTAATCTCAATTTAAGGAGCCTTTGTCTCCTTCGTAAAATACCGAATAATGAATTATCATTTCAGATTTTTCATCACTCTTGGACTTACTTGTGGAGAAGAGTCTCCCAGCGCCTTATTGTGCTTTCCCCTCAAGTTTCTAATATGGTTGGTTATTAGGAATAAGCTATAGTGTGCATGTTTACAATAGGAATCTTCATTATCATTTTGTTTGATGTTAATTGATTACTTTTCCTAAATTAAATTGCTAGTGTAATTTAGTGAAAGAATACTCTTACAAATAAATTGTATTATTGGATTTATTATTTTTGAGCCAAAAACAGGTACTCCCACAATGGGAGACATTACATGGTAGCTGTAGAATATCTAAACATTCCCATTTATATGTTTACCTCTCTGTTCTTCTATGGTGACTGCACTTTCTGATTTAACAACTTTTCAAACAATAAAAAAAAGATTTTAGATCCTGTTGACACATCCTGATCTACATGACATTGCTCACCAAACACAATTTAACAACCTCATTGGACCATCAGAATTGTAGTAGATGCCAGAAGCATAAATCACAAAACCCCCAGATCCCGTCTTCCATTAATAAGAGCATTTTTACAATCTCATTATTAAACAAGAAGGCTTTCTCAGTGGCTTGCTTCTAACATTTTACAGCAGTTGAGAAGATTGCTTCATTACTCTTCTTGCTATGCAACACAGATGTGCGTATCAATGGCAGTTCTGGACTAACAAATGCTTTACTGCCTTTTATCACATATCATTTTTGTAATACATTTCCAAGTAACAGAAGAAGTGAGGTGAAACCTACCTTAATTACCTTTACCATGCTCTGCCAATGATGTGATAAGTAGAACTGTAAATTGGGTCAAAATCACTCTAATATGTCTACACAAAGTAGCTTATAGAATTATGTTTTGTCACTTTATGATACTCATTAAGTAACCCTTAGTTTCAAATCTATTTTTAGGAAGCTTCATCTGTTATAAGATGAGAATTGGGGTCATTATTATTTCTCTCTTAGCTCTCTATCATCCTGATGATGGATCACAGAGTGTGATCCGAAACGTTGATCAAAAACTACAACACAATCAAATTCCAGAAGTAGTATCATAAATTGTAAAAATAATAAATGCATAATCTTAGATGGGTTAATGTGGTAAAATGTAAGTACCAGAGCATTTACATTGTCAAGAAAAATCTGATACAACAGAACTGCTAGCATTTAGATCTCTTTACAAAAGCAGTAAGAGTCAACCAAAACAAAAATCTGATACAGCAGTAGACCCTAAGAATTCAAAAGCATTCCAACTCTCAAGGTGGTGCAATGCTTGCAACTAAGAGTCAACCAAAACATAAATTTGTTATGAGCAGATTAACACACATAACAGATGTTATCATCCACACAGAGCAGGTATGCAGGCTTTAGTACGAATGACTAACCTCTGGGTTTCAATAATAGGGAGGCGAACAACCACAAGTTCACAGAAGAGTTCAATAACTTCATAGGCAGCCAAGATGTTCTGCTCACGTGTTATATGCTCCACCTATGAGGATCCAAAAAGGTTCATATTAGTGCATGGAAGAAAAAGCATTCCATCCAATAAACAATGACTCCAAGGTTCATTGAAATTAGATCTTTATCTTTCTTTGCCAATTAAGTCACAAAAACTTTTGTGTAGGCTATTATTGGCCATTCCTGGAAAGAAATAAGAACATCAATGAATATCAAGTGACTCAGACTTTTGCACATACCCGAATTCGGGCAGTTGCTTCTTGGCCAGTCTGAAGAAGCTGTGCAATCTCTCTCCGCATCTGCCTCAACTGGACCTCCTTCTTATTTCTTAGCAATTTTATACGTGGAATAGTCAACTTCAGAGCAGTTTTGCTGTTCACCAAAGGAATCACTAATTAAAATCACATCCAATGGCCAAAATAGCAGGTTGCCAGAAGCCGCATCAGCCCAGCTCCCCATAATTTCATGTTTTTGAAACAAAAAGTAAAGAAACCAACAAATTAAACATTTCCCGATCTCATTTAATCCTTTAAAATGACTAATATGAGCAAATTTCATTCTAGTAATTTGCCCTTGAATATAGCACATGCTACAATAAAACATTAGAAGACACTGGACGGATATGAGATTCACTAAAACATTGCAAGCATGTAACATTTTTACTTGCTACAACTACAATATCCAACCATTTCTTGAGCATAACCAGTACATAGAAACCAACAACCAGATCAAAATTGTGTTCCTCCACTCATAATGTGTCCTGTAAAAATGTTCACAAATAGTGCCAAAAAAACAATCACTTGATCCAAATTTTAATGCACCATGAATTTTTTATCTTATGAATAGCAAAAAATTGTGGACAAGTATATTGGATCAATTTTCTGTATTTCTTGGAGCGTGTTGTTAGCATTCATTGCGGACAACAATATATTAAAATATGATATTTTCTGCCACTAGTATGATTAAAATGCAAGGGCTCATGCTAACAACCTTTAAAAGGCATAATCTGCAAAAAAATCCATTCAATAAACAATAGATTCATAGTTAAGATTATAAATGTCATGCTGATGAAAAAAATTATTTAAATTCTTTCCTGCAATGAAATCATGATCACAATATGTAAAATAGACAACAAAAATGTTGCTGAGCTCCTTGCCAAAGCATGAAGAAGTATACAATTAGTAGGATACACAGTATCACTGACATGGCTGCACCATATTGAACTACCTGTTATCTATAACCTACACAACAAAGACAACCATGCGCACTACTCAATATTATGTATTGTCACAGAATATGACATAATGTTATCAGATATTGGCTACAGGCTCCAAAGTGGCTTGTCATTATTTTGTCCATGTCTAGGATGTAAAACTCTAAATTGTTATCAGATTGTATTCTTAGTTCAAAGACAATAAAAATGATGATTTCGGATAAACTAGTAATTCTGGAAATAGACACCAGTAGGGTTCCGTTGGGCTCTGGACTGATGACAATATAGAGAAGTTAATTGCTAGAATGAACCAGGTCACAACCCAATGATTGCCAGATGAGCGGATCAACTGAGTAGCTTATGTAAAGGTATAGTTGTCACAGAATATGAGATATTTTCAACAGATATTGGATATAGACAACAAAGTGGTTTCTCGATGTCTAGGATGTAAAATTCTGGTTGAAGCCAGATTGTATTGTTAGTTTAAAGATAATAAAAATGATGGATTATGGTAAACTAGTAATTCTGAAAATAAAAACTGCAAGGTTTCCATTGAGCTGTGGTCTGGTGACGATTTAGACACGTAATTGCTAGGATGACCCGGATTCAAAACCCAATGGGTGCCATATGAGTCAATCACTGAGTAGCTTATGGGTTAAAAGTCTTGCTTCTCCCACGATGTTATTACATCACAGACTCTACATCTAGGACTTGAATAATTTTATTAGCATCGTGAGAGGCAATGTAGATGCTTGTCCTCTCCTATTGGGAAATATACTGGAATCTGTCTGTAAGGACTACAGTATATTGTAAAGTTTGTCCTATCACAGGGGTATCTGGAATCCACCCTTGAGGATAATTATATAATATACGGATTATTATATTCTATATAATCCTGAGCATATTAAATATATGGACACAACATATAACCTCCAACTTGAGTGTTCTTTATGCATATTTTTCTCAATAAGAGCTTAGTCAACTATGAAATTACAGAAGGGAAGCAACAACCAAATCTAAGTCTGAGTTTGCCAGGATACTTAGTAAAAACCGGCACTGGTATTACGTCTATAAGATCGTCTTCATGACCACCAATGGAATTGACATCAAAATAGGAATAAAAACTAAAAGGCAGAGACCTAATAAGCACATCGGCCTTATTAGCACTTGAACCAGTTCAGGAACATCCAGATTTTCAAAAAAGCAAACAATTAGGACTAGGATTGGTTATGCTACTCACCATCTCGCTCCTTTGAAGCCTCCTCTGTTGAAGAATGAATCCATCATTGACATCTTGACTCAATCTCCTTTCTTTTGTGTAATGAATCTGCTGGATCCTTCCAAGATGAGTTTTGTTTTCCTGCCAACAATTTCCCTAAACCTGGATAATCTAATTATATGGCCTAAATCATATATTTTAGGACCCCCGCCTGGACGAATTTGGGAGATCCAATTCTAAATATCTACAGAGAGGGTTGAGTTGGTATATGCAAGGACCTTCTTATACCTGCTATTCAAATGCTGCCGTTACTATTATTATTATCACAAGGTTGTCTTCCTTGCTAAGGAATTTTAAGTAAGAGGCTTTGCCCTTCCGCGTGATTTGATGTGCGTAATTTTTGTGTCTTACATAGATATTATATCTGGTGAAAGCCGTGTGCCAGCACTTGCTGTCAATGTCTTTAATAGCGACTTGGTTGCGCCATGGTGATTATCGATAAAAAATGTTAATATAGATATGATGTAATAATTTTATGAAGTAGACACATATAAAATCTTTTAATATTATTTATATGGATAATAATTAAAATGTTTTATAAATTAAAAAAAAAGTGTCATGTAGTGTATTTGTCTTTATAGTATTGTAATAATTATCAAAAAGTATTTGGTCTACTGGTGAAGTTGAATGGTTCTAAATCAGCGCATTAGAGATCAAATCTTACCAAGTGCAAGGCTCCGACATCTTAAGGGATGAGGTCGAGATCGTGCCTTGGGCGAATTTGGCAGAATGGATACCCCTTGGGCTGTCGTGCTCGTAGGTCTGGACCTTCATTAAAAATAAATAAAAAATAATATATATATATATATATATATATAAACACATGAATATTTAGGGGAAGACCCTTTGGTGAAATGGTGGGGCTTCTTGCATGTAGTGCCTACAACCTAGGTTCAAACCCCCATGGGTTCGTCTCTAGTGTGTTAAAAATGGAGTACCCTTACCCTAGGGGAGAACCTTGGAGAAATAGTGGGGCTTCTTACTTGTAGTGCTTACATCCTTTGTTCAAACCATTAGTTTTAAATTTTCTCAACCATAATTTTTTATCTAAATTGTATCATTTGGGACTTTTATCATGCGCCTCACGGTATTCTCTCCTCCCAAAGCGAAACCTACCAAGAGTGAAGCGAACGGGGTATGGCAATTGGTGGAGGGCAAAGGGCTGAGCAGTGGAGGAAAGCCTCTCAAATTCTCACCAGTCCTAATTTGATTCCTCTTAGGGCACATAAATTTTCAACAAGTACAAATTGTCTGCTGCTTAGTGGCACCAAATACGCCTTATTTCCCCATCCTCCCCCCATTCCTTAGGTCATTCCAATAAATCGGTAGGCCAAGCCAAGGAATATAGGAAAGTGTTGAATCAGAGATGGCTTACGACAAATCCTGTAAATCTAGAAAGCCCAAGCAGACTTCTGGGGTCCCTCTATGGTGGCTAGATTCAGAAAGGATATTCCCACTCATCTCACTAAATCGGATATTGTGAAGCAAAGTGAGCCCCCTCGACCTACCCCATCGATTTCAACAAACCCTAAAATGGAAATCAAGATGGATTCAACTTTATTCCAGCATCATACCAGTTTTTACCAAAGCAAGGGCTTCATTGCTCATTGGAAAGGTTCTCATCATTCCTTCGAAGATGTGAAAGGTTGGCGGGAAACTAAATTTGCCAATCTGGTAAGAACCTATAATATGTGATATCATTGCATTATAATTACTTGCATAGATTCAAGTGTTAAACAGGATATGCTTAGAAGTAAGGCGAAATTGCTTAATGGCTATATTTTCACTTTATTGATTGGATCCCTAATTTTAACCCTAAATCTTTTGAATTCAATAGCAATTTGCATTGGGTAAACATTGGTCCCCTTCCTGTTGAATTTCATGCTCCTGAAATAATAGAATTAATTGCAGTGGGGTTAGGTAAATGCCTAGTTATTGAAGGCATTCGGGGTCGAGATTACGCCAAAGATATTAAGTAACTTATTGATTTTAAATCCGATGGCCCTAAACTAAATCCTATAGAATTAATCACCTCGATAGAGAAATGGGACTTTAAACCCTTGATTTATGAAGATATTATAGATGCTTCGAATATTGTTATCTGCCAGATGAGCAATGCTATCAAGGAGACAGTAATTAACTATAGCTCTGCAATTCATACCCAAAATACTCAAAACCACCAGTCAGCCTGTGCATCTGAGTTTCGCCCCAACCCTATATCAGTCGCGCCCACAACTAGCCCGCCTCCATCTCAATAAAGAAGGTTGGTTCACCCTCTTTTTCCTCATCTTGGCATTCACCAATGTCTGCAATAAAGAAGGTTAAACCCTCGATATCCACCCCTAAGAGTCTAGAAAACCACAACCCCCCTTTAGACAATACCCATTCAGACTCATCCCATAATTTCAGGGATAAGTGCAAATTGAGCTCCCCACCTAGAAGTAATCAACATTCTTCCAACTCTGTACAAGTCAGCAAAAGCTTGTATAAACAATCTATTTCTCTTAACAAAGAAGCCCTTAATGATTTACTTGAATTCACCAATGCCTTGAAGGCTGACATCATGGAACAAATAGAAATAGTGGATCATAGTCTATCTGGTGTAGATGATTTGGGAGATAAAGATTTCCCCTTAGCCCTAGGAAGCTTAGAGGAGTCGGTTCATAAGGAGGCTCATTTGGATATGAAGAGCAATATTCCGCTGCTCCCTCTAAGATCGGATTCTCTAAATGGGCTGAATAATATGGAGGTGCATGGGAGGGCTTCTCCCGACCCCTGCTCTGTACCGCCTGCGGAGGCAAGCCCACTAGGTATATCTCTCAATTTGGTAGGTACAATTAAGTCGGATTGTGGGTCTTCTCAAAAGAGAAGGGGGAGAAGACCAAACTCTAAACTCCGACTTAGGGATGAGGATGCACTAGACCAAACAAAAAGATAACATGCACCTTTAGTGTAGGGAGGGGGAAGTTCCCTCCCTCATTGCCATGAAGGTAATAACATGGAATGTTAGGGGTATCAACACCCCTAACAAGCAACACATTCTCAAGCGTTGCATCTTCAATATTAAAGCTGAGATAACTATTATTCAGAAAACTAAGTTAGATAGTGTTGGAGGAGACCTTTTTGGCAAACAATTAGGTAGATTCAATTGGACAGGAGTTCCCACTAAAGGGGCGTCTGGGGATCTAGGTATCATCTGGGACCCCAGACACATCTCATTAGTAAATCTAGAGAATACTAGATTCTGGACGAGTTCAGAAGTTAGGTGTGTTAATAACAACCTAAATTTTATATTAATCAATGTTTATGGCCCTACACCTAATGAATTGAAACACAAAATTTGGGAAGAAATTACTTCATTTTTAATAAAACATAATAATAAGAATCACATTCTAGGTGGAGACTTTAACGCTATTAGTAACCTTGTTGAGAAATCAGGAGGCTGCTCTCGAGAACCTCAATCCCTTGTAGATTTTAGGAATTGGTCCTATCAGAACAATTTAAGGGACATACATAAAGTCAATGGAGTTTTCACCTGGACCAATAGAAGATCTGGTTTTAGTATGATAGCATAAAGGTTGGACAGATTCTTCATTAAGGATAACTTAAGCAACCTTAACAACAACTTAGTTAAGGCCTCCATATTACCAGTATTAGGTTCTGACCACTTCCCGATACAACTAACTATAGTTGAAGATTATAAACCTTTAAATTGTCCCTTCAAATTCAAGCTTATGTGGGTGAAGGAAGAAAATTTTATAAATATGATAGAAGAGTGGTGGAATTCATATAAGGTCTCAGGATCCAAACTATTTTGTTTTGTATCAAAATTAAAAATGTTAAAACAATCCCTTTTAACTTGGAATCGTGAAAAATTTGGTAATATCTTTGATTTTAAATCCGAAATTGAACTAGAGCTAAGCAGATTAAATGATGTAGTAATTAAACATGGGATGGATCAGGATCGGTACATCCAAGAAAAAACATTAATGAAGAAATATGAAGACATTCTATCAAAAGAAGAAATCTTCTGGAAACAAAAATCAAGAGACACTTGGCTTACTGAGGGGGATAGGAATACAAAAAAAACAATGCTAGTACCAAAGCTAGGAGGAGTATTAATAAATTAACCAAAATCAAAGATAGTAATGGAAGTCTAATAGAATATTTTGAGGGCATAACCAAAACAGTCGTGAAATTTTTCCAACTCTTGCTTAATTTTGACACCTCTAATCTCATAGCCCAAGAAATTCTTGTTCAGAATATCCCTAATCTAATAACTCTAGAGCAAAACCAGATGTTGAATAGATGTTTCTCGGCTAAAGAATTTGAGGTCACAATTAAAGAATTGTACCTAGAGAAAGCGCCTAGGTCGGATGGCTTCCCAACGGCCTTCTTTCACTAGTGCTGACACTTTTTGGGAAATGAATTAGTGGATGCTTTAGAAGGTGCTAGAAAATCAGGAAGGATCCTTCGAGAGATTAATAATACCTTTATTGCCCTCATCCCAAAAAATGCCTCGGCAAAGAGTTTGGAAGAGTTCAGACCCATTGCTCTCTACAATACACTTTATAAAATTCTCACTAAAATGTTAGCTAATAGGATGAAAAATTTGCTCCCCATTATCATTGCGGAAGAGAAAACCGGTTTCGTCCCTAACAGATCTATTTTTGATGGGGTAATTGTCGCCCATGAGGCTATCCACTCCACCCAATCTAATTCTCGTCCCTCAATGCTCATTAAGTTAGACATTAGGAAAGCCTATGATAAAGTTGACTGGAGATTCCTTTGCAAATGCATGGCAGCCTTTGGTTTTAATAAAAATTGGATTAATCTAATATATGAATGCATCTCAACTCCACACTTTTCAATATTGGTGAATGGGGCCCCTCAAGGATTTTTTACAAGTTCCCAAGGTCTGAGGCAAGGGGATCCTATTTCACCATTTCTCTATATAATCATTACAGAAGCCTTAAGTAGGACAATCCAGAAGTCTCAAGAGTTAGGAAACATAGAAGGTATAAGAGTCACCAGCAATATCGACTCGATTACTCACCAACAATTCATGGATGACACACTATTGCTAGGGAATAATTCCCTCTGCGAAGCTAGGAGCTTCAAATTGATTTTAGACTAGTATGTGAATGCCTCTGGTCAGGAGGTCAACAAAAACAAGTCCAATTTTTTTTTCTTAATACTAACGAGAGAAGAGAAAAGGAGATCTTAAATCTCTTAGGATTCTAATCAGGAACTCTTCCTTGTAAATATCTAGGTCTCCCCTTGGACAGAGAGGTTAAAGAGAATAAACTCTGGGATGGAGTCCTTTCCAAATTGGAATTAAAGTTACAATCATGGAAAGGCAAATGGCTATCATTGGTTGGTAGAATTTTAATAATTTGATCTATCCTTTCTGCAATCCTACAATACTATATGTCTTGCCTCCAACTTACAAGAGGTATTAGGGATAGACTCAATAGGATTTTGAGGACCTTCTTTTGGCATGGCCTAGAGGATAAAAACAAGTTGGAGGGGTAGGCATAAAAGATTTGGAGAGTCAAAACAGGGCCCTTGGAGAAAAACTACTCTGGAGAATCTATAAAGAACCACAACTGAAGTGGGTTAAGATAATTAGGAACAAATATCTTGGCAACTTAGACCCAAACAATATTTTTCAGAATTCCCTCCCTCCCTAAAGGATCTAGAATTTAGAACTTCCTTGTTAACTGCAAAGGAATTATCATTGATCAAATCTCCTAGAATATTGGGCGAGGGGATAAAGCCCTGTTCTGGGAGGACTCTTGTGGTGGATACCCCCTATAAGTAGTAGTATTCGTAATGAATCCTTAAAATTGGAATTGGAACACTCTATAGGGAAGTTTGTCAGAGACTACATCATCTTCCCCAATTCTGATCCTGCTCGGGGTTGGAATTGGAAACCCTTAACCGCCTCCTCTACTAACCAGAGGGATTGCTTCCTTCTCTTTTTTATTCTCCAAAATAGGAGGCTTTCTTTTAATTCCAGTCAAGACAACTGAATTTGGGTAGGATCCCCAAATGGAGAATACAATGTCAAATGGGGCTATAGGGTTGCTCACAAGCTAGAGTCCAAGCTATACTCCAACCTTCCCTTTCCCCTCTGCTAGCATATATATTGTTCTCTGAAAGCAAGGACCTTCCTCTGGGCTTCCCTTCAAAAGAGAATCCTCACCATGGATTGGTTTAGGAAATTTGGTTATGAAGGCCCCTCTAGATGCCCATTATGTTGCAAAATGGAGGAAGATGTAGATCATTTACCACTTAACTGTGAATTCGTTGCTTCTTGTTGGTAGCGGATTTTTAGCAAACTCAACTTGAGTGTTGCCTACCAAAAGGACTTACTATATTTCTTACAGAGTTGGCCCATCCCTCAAAATTACTATCACTATGGGCATATCTGGATTATTTCCCCCTCTATCCTCCTCTGGGAAGTTTGGAAAGAAAGGAATAGAATCATTTTTAAAGAGAAATCCCTCAATTTCACTACTCTCCTTGCTAAAATTGAAGCCTCCATTATAGAGGTTGCCAATAACTATATTAGAAACTATCCTATTAAGAATTCTAAATTTTCTCCTAGGGATGAATCCTTTAGGAAACACTGGGAGGGTTTTATTCTCCCCACTTTTGTTGGTTTGGGGGAGAATCACAATGTGGCGATTAGGAAGCAGTGTGTTTGGGCTCCTCCTCCTCCAAGCTGACACAAACTTAACTTTGATGGTGCCTCTCGGGGCAACCCAGGTACAATAGGTATAGGTTGTGTTATTCACTCTTGGGATGGGGCAAAGATGGTTGCACTTGCTAAACCTCTAGGGGTAGCCACTAACAATGTAGCAGAAGCTAATGCAACAATAGAGGGCATGTTGCTTTGTCATAAGCTAGGTATTCAAAAACTTGAAATCGAAGGGGATTCTGTGATTATTATAAACTCCCTAAGACTAGGAAAGTCCTTCAATTGGAAAATTAACAATTTAATTAAAAGGTCTAGAAAATCTCTTGTCCTATTTTAGTTATGTCATCAACAGCCATGTATATAGGGACGGTAATAGAAGAGTAGATGTGCTATCCAATGAGGGAGTTGATGATAGAGAGTTTGAGAGTCGAGGCATAGGGTAGGGTTCTTGCTTGTTTAGTCACATCTGCCCAACAAAATTTTACCTATCTGAATCCAAACACATGCATTTTCATTTATAATTATAAGTCTATTGGTCTATATATATACATACATATATGAATGATTGTGAAGCTAGATGTTAGCAATCCTATGACCGAGTAATTTGGACCTTTATGTTTTCTATTCTAGAGCAATTTGGTTTTGAGAGAGGTTGGCTAAATTGTATCAAACATTGTGTTTCTTCCATATGCTATTCGATCATTGTTAATGACTCGATGTGCGATTTTTTTCATACCACTAATGGGTTAAGACAAGGAGATCCCCTATCACCCTTCCTGTTTGTCCTGATGGTAGAAGCTCTTGGTAGAAATATTAAAAAGTTAGTGCTTCTGGGTAGCTAGAGAGGCGTTTCAATTCATGAAGATCTAAATCCTATATCTCATTCATAATTCGCTGATGACACTATTCATTTTGGAGAAGCCACGGAGAGGGAAGAAAAGACAATCAAAGCCATCTTGGAGGAATATGAGGTTGGCTTAGGGCAAAGCATGAACAAAACTAAGTTTGCGGTCTACTTCATCAATACTAGCAAGAGAACCCAATTGAAGATTGCAAACATTTTGGGTTTTTAGATTGGTGAGTTCCCCATCAAATATCTTGGAGTGTAGTTGTTTGCAGGGAGATTCCAAAACAAGCTTTGGGAGGAGGTGATCAACAAATGTCACACCAAAGCGATCATGTGGAAAAACAAATGGCTTACATAGGTTGGAAGGATACAAATGATAAAGTTGGTATTGTCGGTTGTACCTATTTATTATATGTCATGTTTCAGATTACCCTCCAAAGCAGCAAATGATCTTGATGGATTACTTAAAAAAATATTGTGGGAAGGGTCCAAAGACAAGAAGAAAATCCCTTTGATTAACTAGGATATGGCTTGCTTAATCAAAGATGAGGGAGGGGCTGGTCTAAGGAAAATGAATTTACACAAATTGGCACTTGGTGCCAAGCTAGCATGGAAAATGTACATGCACCCACAGAAAATTTGGTGCAAAATTTTATCTAGAAAATATCTTGACTCTCCAAATCCGGAAAGAATCTTCACATTGCAAACTCAGATGGAGGATCCCCTGTCTGGCAATTTATTTGGGAAAGTAGGAGAATAATTACAGAGAATTTGACTTGAAAAATTGGCAATGACAAAAAGGTAAGGTTTTGGAGAGACTCATGGAATGGAGACAGTCCCTTGGCTGAGGCTTTCGAGGACCAAGACTGGGTCAATCAGGTGGAAGCTACAGTCGGCCCCTTTGTTGCAGACTATATGCAACACGTGCCTATCTCTACCGCCTTGATAGTCTAGAAAGTGGTGGATGAATGGAACCAGGAAAATTGGAAGAAACTAGATGAATTGCTATGCAGTAAGAAAAAGATCCACTACAATTGTGAAGATGATAGTTTGTTGTGGTGTGTGGCCAAATTGGGAATGTATAAAGTGCAACTGGGATACGAATTAAAAAGACACATAGAGAAAGATATTGATTGGCCTGGGGCATTGTGTTGGCATAAAAGCATTCTACCTAAGGCGGGTGCTTTTTGGTGGATCGTCTTGCATGGACATATTGTTATGGGGGAGAGACTAAAATTGATTGGCATCTCGGGACCCAGCATGTGCACATTATGTAAGAATGATGGAGAGATGGTCGAGCATTTACTTTTTTGGTGCCCCTACGCAAAGTGATGTTGGGATTGGCTTCTTGATTGTTTGCAGTGTCATTTGGTCAGGAATTAGTCGCTAAAAGACTTTCTCTACTCTTGGCCAAATAAGGCAAAGTCTTCCAAATGGGGTATTTTTTGGGTTGTGAGTCCATCTATGCTGACGTGGCACCTTTGGAAGGAGAGAAACCGCTGTATTTTTAATGACAAGGCTATGGAAGTGGATGTCCTCATTCCAAATATCAAACATGCCATCGAAGAAGTGGTTAATGTTAAGACTCTTGGTAGAACTTATAAATCATATACAAATGGGATATGGCTATGGAAAACATTTGGCTATTGTCGAAGAACAACGACTTCAAATTATCTAACTCGAAATCCTATAGAAAAAATATTAAGTGGACTCCTCCTCCCTCTGGGTGTTTGAATATTAATTTTGATGGGGCTTGCAGAGGGAATCTGGGTGAGTCTGGTTATGGGGCAATTATTCGTGATGAGTCTGGCAATATGGTGGGGGATAAATATGGCCCGATGGGTGTATCGACCAACAACATTGCCGAAAACAACATTCGAGGCAGGTCTTGAATGGTGTGTGGAGAATGGTGTTCACAAGGTTATGATTGAGGGTGATTCACAGGTTATCCTCAATGGCATATCCAATCAGCGATTCACGGACTGGAAGCTAGATTGTTGGATCCCTAGGATTCAACACCTTACAGGGCTCAGCGCTGAATGTACTTTCACACACTCATACCAAGAAGGCAACTCAGTGGTGGAGTTCTTGGACAGCATGGGAATATCCAGTTCATGTTCCAAACAGTTGTCTTCAATGGATGATATTCTGGACGCTCTACTACAGATCTTGATCTAGGAGAAATCATCAATCCCTAGGTTAGGGATTGGGTAGATCCAAATTCCTTGTCTTTGCATGATCAGGAGATA